>NW_005871343.1:1248482-1380034 GCF_000147115.1 Myotis lucifugus | reverse complement strand
AGAACACTTTGTGGCCTAATGTTAATGTGCAGAATATAATCCCTGAAAGGGCCTCCTACGTAGGGGAGTTCATCTTCCCTTCCCAGGTCCTATCAGCCTGCCATCATCACGAGACTCTGGTATCCACCCCAAGCCAGTGATCTTTGCAAATTCACATCTGGCCCTTTAGAAGTTTCCCACCAATCTCAGGATCAAGACCAAACACCTAAACTCCTAAACATGCGTGGTTAGGCCAAAATGACCTTGACCCACTCCACACTCTGCCATGCACCCTTCACACACACACATCCTCCCTCCCTCCCTCCCCCTATACCCCCCCCCCCCCCAGCCACTGTGGCCCCTTTTAGTTCCTCCTCCCATGCACCTTCCCAGGGGCTTTTGCACCTGCTGGTCTGCTGGTCGCACTACCTGGAATGTACTTCCTTTCCCCTCCCCACCAAGTTAACCCTGCACATCCTTCACATCTCAGCTCCTGTGCCACTTCTTCAAGGAAGCCCTCCCTGACCTACTTAAGTAAAACCTCATATAATAAACTCTCTTGGCAACATATTCCTTATTGCCCATGTCCCAGTTGCAACTTGGCATTTGAGGGTGTGCGAATTTGATTAATATTTATCTCTGCAACTAGATTTCACCTCCAAAGGGGCAGGGACTGGCCATTTCTCTTCCAATGTATATACCCAGGGCCTGACACATAGTAAGTGTCAGAGAATATTTGTGGCGTATTTGTGAGTAAATGAACGAATGAGAGAAAGAATGAATGAATAGCACTTCATTCCCATATGCACCATCATGAGACCATTTCCTAGAGGTCTCTCTCAAGCCACACTTACAAACTGTGGATTTGTTGGCTTAACTAGCCGTAGCCCAGGAGCCACTGTGATGGCAAGGTCAAGGTCCAGGTCCACAGTGCAGGGGCCCCAGCCAGGTCCACATACCAAGTGTGTCCAAAGGACAGGACAGAATGGAACTGGCCAAATGCCCGCACTGCAGTTTTCACTTTCTGTGAACTTGGCTCACGCCCAGTTGTGCCCCCAATCTCTCTCTCCCCTTTGTCCTGCCTTGAAGGACTGAGTCAGTAAACATTAGTAGGCCCAATTCTGGAGCATTCTAAGGGTGCACTTCTCTTTGCTTCAGGGAGTGCAGCTTGAGTTTGCAATGATTCAAGCCTTGAACCATCAAAATTAAGTTCACATTTAACTTTAGAAGATAGGAGTGAACCATAAAAGAGAGTAATAATTTAAACATAATACTGATAATGTGCTAGAGATAAATGTAGATAACCAGACTCTACCTCTAAGCTTGTGTGACCTTTGGCAAATGGGTTAGAGATGGTACCATTTCATTGGGTTCTTGGGAGAATTAAGTGAGATAATACAAAAAATATGCCCAGAGAAATACCCAAAGCCTTCAATAAATATCATTTTAATTATTGTTGTTGCTAATGTCATGTCTATACAGATATGCATATGTAATGAAAACCATTTCTATAGTGTGTAAAATGTGCCTGTACCAGTGTTATGTTTCTCCTTAGTGAGTTGCAAATAAGAGTTAAGTTAGCCCGGCCAGCGTGCCTCAGTGGCTGTGTTGACCTATGAACCAGGAGGTCATGGTTCGATCCCTGATGAAAATTGTTGAAGCTGTGTTATGAGTACATAGAAGTTTGTTTTGTACGATTTTGTCTGCTTTTGTACATATTTAAAATTTCCCTAATAAAACATGGTTGTTGTTTTTTAATGTATTATGGCCAATCAGTATTTACCCCTGGAAGGAAGAGAAAACTTGTCTCAGGAGGATTTCTTTGTGAAACACTGTAGGGTGCTCTAAGGAAACCTCTTCCGTCTTGTCTTTGGAAAAATATAAATTTCTCACGGTGCTTTTATCTGACAGGAGTTCTCTTTCAGGAGGATTTGAAGAATAGAACCAAAGGGTAGCTGACATAAGGGTTTCTATGAATATCTTATCTCCCTGCATTGGAGATCAGAGGCACCATCATGCAATACAATCCAAGGAGACTTGTAATCATAACAGAAACAGGGAGAACACATATACAACAGGGAGATTAGATGGGGGAGATATAGCCTGGTATTTTAGGGCAATTTTTAGTATTTTGAAAAGAGCCCCTGGCGCCTGAACCAGGAAAATGTTTCTGGGCTTAACTGCCTAGTGACTTATCCCTAGGCCTGGAGTATGGGCTACTTCTCAAAACCACTAAGATCTCTCTGGACCTTAACATTGAGGGACAAAATTAACGATGTTTCTGAACAAACAAACAATAGCTGGAAAAGTCATTCTGTGTCTGCTCTAATTTCAGGACAGGATCCCATGGCTTTGCAACTTGCATGACATTTTACTAAGGTAAGAGCATCAGGCCTTGGCATACCAGGGAGTCAAGAAGACCCATCAGAAAGTACAGGGTAAAATATATAGTCTTGAAATCGCAACTGACCGATGATAAAAGATCCCAGGAATGGAATGTGTTTCTATCAAATAACCAACAATGATTTTAATCAGCCACAGGCATAGTTTAGTTGGGTTCTGGACACAAACCTAGACAGCTCCACAATTACTAGCTGGGAATCAGCCACTTGGCTTCTATGAGCCTGTTTCTTCATTTGAAAAGGGGGTTAAATAGTTCCTAGTCGCAGATTATTGTGAAGAATTAGCAAGACGAGGCATGAGTAGTACTTAAACCAGTATCAGTATAAAAGTGCTCAAAAAATGACAGCAGGCTGTGCCTGAGCCATAGCCTACATTCACAGGAGCCGAGACCCGGCACCTTGATAAACTTCCTCCCCCGGTTCCATGGGCAGGTCCTCTGAGTAGCCCCATTTAACAGATGATGAACTGGTGGTCAGGGAGGTACATACCTTGCCCAAGATGATTCAGTTTACTAGTGGAAGATCTTTACCCCAAAGCCAGGACTGCCTGAATCTTGACCGCCGTTTATAGCACCTTCCACTGGCAGGAAGTAGTACTGGACTCGGCCTAGAATGGACACCTGGTATTTTAAACGTCTTCATTCTTTACCACTTCCGCCTCCCCCCCTGCCTTTTTTTTTTTTTTTTTTTTAAACAGAGATGTAACCTCGGGACAGCATGTGATCCTAGCCTGCTCAGCTCTGAAGAAAGTGTACAGAGACATCTTAATACGAGGAAAGGATGGTGCACCTCCGAAGTGTGACGAGCCAGGGAAGGAGGGAAAGCCGGCTGAGGTGCAGCTCCTTGTGGTCTATCTGAGTGGGTCATTTGAGGTCATCTCGGGACGCTTACTCAAAAGAAAAGGACACTTTATGCCCCCTGAGTTATTGCAGTCTCAGTTCGATATTCTGGAACCCCCCTCAGCTCCAGAAAATTTCATCCAAATCAGTGTGGACAAAAGTCTTCCAGAGATGATTGCTATAATTATGGAAGCTATAAAATGAAACCCAAGTCACTTCCTATCACTGGTCCAGAACAGAACTAGGCATAAATTTCTATCCTGTCCCTGACCATGTTAAAGCATCCATGCTGGTACTGTACTCTAAATTCTAGTTAGGGTGAACAAACCACGATGTGTTGAAATATACTTGTTTGGATGTGATTTTAGGAATTTGTGGTCCTCTTGTCACCATGCTCTGCACACTGGAGGAGAGGGGACTTGGAAAGTTAAGCTTCCACTGAAATTGAAATTCATGTGATCCAATCAAATGATCAGAGGATATCATATAATCAGTGCTGAAATCACTACCTTATTGGGAACATTCTTGATCAGGCTATATTCCAACAAGTAAGTAAAATTTGGCTATCCTTGGCATCCCTTGGAAATTGGTCTTGGGAGCAGAAACGTGTCCAAAATCAACCACTCACCAGCAAGTAATTTTACACCATACACCTCCGAATCCTCTGTCCTTTCAGGATAAGTAAATAAAAAGCACAGCTAGTTCACGGATATAAAAAGCAGCAAAGGCCCTAGCCGGTTTGGTTCAGTGGATAGAGTGTCGGCCTGCAGACCAAAGGGTCCCAGGTTCGATTCCGGTCAAAGGCACATACCTTGGTTGCAGGTTCCTTCCTGGCTCTGGACCTGGCCCTGGTTGGGGTGCATGCAGGAGGCAACCAATCGATATGTTTCTCTCACACTGATGTTTCTCTGACTTTCTCCTCGCTCTTACACTCCCTAAAAAATCAATGGAAAAATAACCTCGGGTTGAGGATTAACAAAAATAAATAAAAATTTAAAAAAATAAAAGAATAAGCAAAAAATTAAAATAAAAAAAAAAACTGCAAAGATGGCCCTGGGCCGTGTGCTCAGTGGTTAGAGTGTTGTCCCATACACAGAAGGGTGATAGGTTCAATTCCCAGTCAAGGGCATGTGGCACATACCTGGGTTGCAGGTTTGATCTGGCCCCAGTTGGGGCATGTGCAGGAGGCAACCCATCGATGGGTCTCTCTCACACTGATGTTTCTCTCTTTCTCTCTCCCCCTCTCTCCCTCCCTACCATTCTCTCTCTAAAAAATCAATGATAAAAATATCCTTGGGTGAAGTGTAACAACAACAACAACAAAAAACTGCAAAGATGGAATTTGAGCGAATGAACCGTGGGACTCACTGACCCAGTCTACTCTCCACATTTTACCAAGGCCTCTGTGAGACGAGACTAGTAAAGACATTACATGTTGAAGCCCTTCGTCTATTACAAGCTACTCTCCCTTATTTGTTCTTTAGAGTTAAGGCGTCATATTTATTATTTCCCTAGGTGAACTTTATTAAAGGGGACATGAGAAAAATAATTGTTTAAAAAAAGGCATTGAGACTGATACAGTTGAGTACTATTGCTCTAATGTTCCCATACCTGGCCACAGGGAGGCCAAGATGTGAGCAAGTACTGCCCTCTGGTGGCCCCAGAGGATGCAGCAAGCACAAACTGCTCACCCAGTCCTGAGAACCCCTCCAGCAGCCAAGGGTTATGTTGCAGGTTCAAAGGGTGGTGGAATGCTGCTCCCCACCAGCCCTGCCCACACCCCTGCCCAGCCTCTGAACTGGGAAGAAGAGGTAGGTGAGAACTGTTTGAATGGTTCAAAGTAAATGCCAATGAAAGATTTCCTCAACCCTGCAAACACCACTTACCACCCCCTCTGGCAGGACTCTCCACCTTGTCCCCCTCCACTGGAAGAAGTTCGGGTTAAACCTTTCCTCTCCTATAAAATGGGGACACTTCATTCCGTAAGATTGTGAGAACTGAGATAATGCATGCAAAGTGCTGAAGCCTGACACACTAACTACTCAAACATTGGCTCTTGTTATACTTGTCATCCCCAGGTCTGAGGGAGTGTGTCCTATGGCCACACTTCCACTCCTGTTATTCTGACTGTGTGGGAGCTTATGAACTCCTTCGAAGTATGTGAATCTTGCGTCTTCCTTCTTATTCCCTGCTAGGGTCTCCCTCCACCCCAACCCAACTCTTGACCAGGTCAAATCAGATGTTATAGCAGCATTATTCACAATATCCAAATGATGTAAATGCCCACCAACAGATTAATAAATAAAATGCAATACCATCCTTACAATGGAATTATTACTCAACCATTAAAGGGAATGAAGTACTGACATGGATGAACCTTAAAACCATGCTAAGTGACGGAAGCCACACACAAAGGCCACATACTACATCATTCCAATTATATGAAATATCCAGAATGTATAAATCCAGAGTTAGAAGCAGACTAGTGGTTGGCAGGGGCTGAGGCACGGGGTAATGGTGAGTGATTAAGTGGTTTCCCTTCTAGGTGACAATGAGTTGTGAAGGATTTTGATGGTTGTACATTGTGAATGTACTTTAAAATAGTCACAGTAGTTAAGTTCTGTTCATTTAGCAAAAAAGAGAACCGTAAGAGCTAAGCCTAACTCACCAACCTTACCACCATATGCTAGGACAGCAGGCTAGATGCATGCTACCTTTTGGAGAGACTTTCCCAAATAAAAGGGGCTCAGTCCATGTACCTACTTCCTCCTACAATATTCAACAGGCAGTTAAGTCACTCCTCCCTAGAGAAAAGTACACATTGGAGGAGAAAAATGTGCTGCTCCAACACTTTTCCCCTTCTGGAATCATAGTGTGTAGTGGATTAAAGTAGTCATAAATTCACAAAATTTTTGATACCCATCAAGCAACAGGGCCTATGACCCTTAACTTTGACACTAGGTCAGTTTGGGGCTCACACCTTGAAAAAACTGACAGCTTTCATTTTTCTCAAGATACTTGTCTACCATGTTCATGTAAGAAAGTACAAGTGGCCCTGGAAAAGCCCATGTGGAGAGAAACTGAGACCCAAACTGGACTCCCAGATAAAAGCATGTAGCAAGTCCACAGCCAGGTAAATCAGCCTTTGCAAAGTAAATTCTCCAGACCAAGTCAAGTTGCTCCAGCTACTTACACCAAGCCCAGCCAACATTGCTAATTTGTGAATAAAATAAATGATTGATTTTGTTCTAAGCCACCAAGCTGTGAGGTCGTTTGTTATAAAGCATTGGATAACCACAACACAGGGGAAAGTCCCTTCACTTTCTGGGAAGTATAAGGAGTTGAGAATGTGCCTGAGTAGCTTTTTTAAAAACCTAGCTGGGTCCTCAGACTATTCCAAAAAAAATTCAAGAGGAAGGCACACTTCCAAGCTCTTTCTATGAAGCCAGCATTACCCTAATTCCAAAATCAGATAAAGACACCACAAAAAAAGAAAACTACAGGCCAATATCCTTGATGGACATAGATGCTAAAATCCTCAACAAAATTCTAGCAAATCGGATTCAGCATTACATTAGAAAGATCATACACCATGACCAAGTGGGATTTATTCCGGGAATGCAAGGCTGGTACAATATCTGCAAATCAATAAACGTGATACATCACATAAACAAACTGAGAGACAAAAATCACATAATCATATCAATTGATGCAGAAAAAGCATTTGACAAAATCCAACACCCTTTCTTGATAAAAACTCTCAGCAAAGTGGGAATAGAGGGATCATACCTCAACATAATAAAAGCCTTATATGAGAAACCTGCAGCTAAAATCATACTCAATGGGCAAAAACTAAACTAATTTCCCCTAAGAACAGGAACAAGGCAGGGATGCCCACTTTCACCACTCCTGTTCAATATAGTCCTGGAAGTGCTAGCCATAGTGATCAGATAAGAAGAAGAAATAAAAGGCATCCAAACTGGAAAAGAAGAAGTAAAACTGTTCTTATTAGCAGATGACATGATACTATACACAGAAAACCCCAAAGACTCCATCAAAAAACTACTAGACCTAATAAATGAATTCGGCAATGTAGCAGGATACAAAATTAACACCCAGAAATCTATGGCCTTTTTATACACCAATAATGCACTCTCAGAAAGAGAAACGAAAAAAACAATCCCATTTACCATTGCACCAAAAAAATTAAGCTACCTAGGAATAAACTTAACTAAGGAGGTAAAAGAACTCTACTCAGAAAACTACAGGACATTGAAAAAAGAGATAGAGGAAGACATAAACAAATGGAAGAACATACCATGTTCATGGATTGGTAGAATCAACATCATTAAAATGTCCATACTACCCAAAGCAATCTACAGATTCAATGCAATCCCCATTAAAATACCAATGGCATATTTCAAAGATCTAAAACAAACTCTCCAAAAATTCATCTGGAATAAAAAAAAGACCCCAAATAGCCACAGCAATCCTGAGAAAGAAGAACAAAGTTGGAGGGATCACAATACCAGATATCAAGCTATATTACCAAACCACGGTTTTCAAAACTGCCTGGTACTGGCACAAGAACAGAAATATAGACCAATGGAACAGAACAGAGAACCCAGAAATCGACCCAAGTCATTATGCTCAATTAATATTTGACAGAGGAGCATACAATGGAGTCAATGGAGTCAATGGTGCTGGGAAATTTGGTCAGATACATGCAAAAAAATGAAACTAGATCACCAACTTACACCATACACAAAAACAAACTCAAAATGGCTAAAGGAATTAAAGGTAAGATGGGAAACCATAAAAATTCTACAAGACTCCATAGACAGCAAAATATCAGACATATGTCGTAGCAATATCTTTACCGACACACTCCTAGGGCAATGGAGACTAAGGAGAAAATAAACAAATGGGACTACATCAAAATAAAAAGCTTCTGCACAGCAAAAGAAACCATCAACAAAACAAGAAAGCATGGGAGAACATATTTGCCAATGATATTTCAGATAAGGGCTTAATCTCCAAAATTTACAGAGAACTCATACAACTTAACAAAAGGAAGATAAATGATCCAAGCAAAAAATGGGCAAAGGACCTAAATAAACACTTTTCGAAAGAGGACATACAGAAGGCCAAGAGACATATAAAAACATGTACAAAGTCACTAATCACCCGAGATGCAAATCAAAACAACAATGAGATACTATCTCACATCTGTCAGAATGGCTATCATCAACAAATGACAAGTGCTGGCGAGGATGTGGAAAAAAAGGAACCCTCGTGCACTGCTGGTGGGAATGCAGACTGGTGCAGCCACTGTGGAAGACAGTATGGAGTTTCCTCAAAAATTTAAAAATGGAACTCCCATTTGACCCAGTAATCCCACTTCTAGGGCTATATCCCAAGAAACCAGAAACACCAATCAGAAAGGATATATGCACCCTATGTTCATAGCAGCACAATTTACAATAGCTAAGATTTGGAAACAACCTAAGTGCCCATCAGCAAATGAATGGATTAAAAAACTGTGGTACATCTACACCAGTGGTTCCCAAACTTATTTGGCCTACCGCCCCCTTTCCAGAAAAAATATTACTCAGCGCCCCTTGGAAATTAATTTTTTTTAAATTTTAATAGCAATTAAACAGAAAGATATATGTATTGTTTCTACATTTTTCGTAAAATATAGTAAAGAAAGGTGTAAATTAGAAACATTGAAGTTTGAAATTATGAAACTATTTATTGAACTCAGAATAGAAAGGTAATACAAAAAGTTAAAACAAATGCACCTGTGGCCATCACCGCCCCCCTGGATCGCTGCAGCGCCCACCAGGGGGCAGTAGCGCCCACTTTGGGAATCACTGATCTTCACAATGGAATACTATGCTGTTATAAAAAAGGAACTTTTACCATTTGCAACAGCATGGATGGAACTAGAGAGCATTATGCTAAGCGAAATAAGCCAGTCAGAGAAAGATAAATATCACATGATCTCACTCATATGTGATCAAATAATGATCAACATAAGTTGATGAACAAGAATAGATCCAGAGACAAATGGCAGGGGAGGTGGGGTTAGAGAGCAACCAAAGGACTTGTATGTATGCATATTAGCATAACCAATGGACAGAGACACTGGGGCGGTGGAAGCTTGCCTGGAGTGGGAATGGCTCGGGGGGAGGGGTCAATTGGGGGAAAAGGAGACATGTAAAACTTTAGACAATAAATAAGTAAAAAACAACAACAAAAAACTAGCTAGAATATACAGCAGCTACTTTTTATATCCCATTAAAAAATTGGGTGCCACATTCAGCTCTGGTCTTTTGAGGGAAATTATGCTGGGAGCTCCTCTATGCACCTAGCTCTGTTCTAAGCATAGAATCGTTAAGACAGACTGACTTGTGGATCTGGGACAGGCTACCTAATAATTAGGGGGTCTGAAATACATGTGTTAATGAGTTGAAATTATCATCTGAGGATGTTCTTCATCACAACACTGTACCAGCTCTGGAAGACTCTCGAGCTCATTCTATTTCATCTCACTGAAGCAAAGATGTTGGGAGGAGGGTGCTGTTTCTCCACTCCCAAAAGGGTTGACCACAAAAAGTTCAGATGGGCTGGGAAAGTACCACTCCTACTGACAAGCAAAGGCAGCTCTAAGCTGAAAATGGTGACTGGAAAGGCAGAGAAATCTTCTCCCTCACACTTTAGTTCATGTAACAGAGGTGCTTATTTATTTATTAAACCTATTCTGGGGATCAAAAGCTAGTGATAACTGCTTTCTTTGTATGTTTGGTAGAAAACAATTACTTCATACTCTCCTAAATCAAGTCCCTCTCAACACACACACAGGATCATTCCCATTAGAATACAAGCATGCTATATATAGGGAGGGGGAAAGTATGTTTCCAGTATGGAAAACAATCTACACTAATAAAAAAGATGCAAATTGACCGTACCTTCGTGCCACCCACCAGCCAATCAGGAGTATGCAAATTAACCCAACCAAGATGGCGGGCTAATTTGTATACACAGGCACCAAGCGGCTGGGGGCGGGCAGGATGCTTGCGTCGTCCGACGACGCAGGCGTTCCACGCTGCCCCAGCCGCCTCAGGGCCTCTGGGCAGCGTGGGAAGGCAGAAAGGCAGCTCTGGGCCAGAGCGAAGGTGGTGCTGGCAGCCAGGGGAAGGCAGGCCCATTCTTGCACGAATCTTCATGCATCGGGCCTCTAGTAATTAGTAATTCTATAAGGATAAACTGTTTCACATACAACTGTAAACCCACTTTGCCCCATCCTGTATAGTACTTCCCCTCTTAAAAGAATACAAAAGGCAAACTTCTTCCACACCATCACCACTGCCCCCTTTTTTCTGATTCTCTTTACTTCAAAACTGCTAAAATCTCATCAGTCTATTCCAACCAGAATTTGACCCTCATCGCTCTATAAAACCCCTATCATCAATGATGGTCTTTCCTTTTATTAAATACCAGAGGTGAATATCCAATCCATGAGAAGCATCAGAAGTAACAGCATTTAACAGTTAATTTGCCATCTTTATCCTTGTGAAAGGTTTCTTCACTAGCTTTCAAGACCTTCCTTGCTTTCCACCCTACTACCTACCTGCCTGTTGATCTCCTTTGTTGGCTTCCTCTAACCCCCCTGAACTGCAAGTTAGAGTGAAGCAGGGATCAATCTCCCCCAAGTGTGCTTATCAACATTCTTCCTCTGAAACTCATCTAGTCTGGAATTCTCAACCTTGGCACTATTAACATTTTGTTGTTTTTGTACCACTTTTCCTTTTAATCTATGTACCTTTTTTAAAAATTTCAACCACCCCTCAACCTCCTCCCCCATTTGGCAATCAGAAGCCTGTTCTCTAGATCTATGGGTTTATTGTTTTTTGGGTTTTTTTTGGATTTTACTTGGAAGTGAAATTATAATAGTATTTGTCTTTCTGACTTATTTCACTCAGCATAATATACTTTAGGTCCACCCACGTTGTTGCAAAGGGCAACATTTCATTCTTTTATTGCTCAGTAATATTCCATTTTATATGTACACATCTTCTTTATCTATTCATCTCTGGACACTTACGTTACTTCCATATCTTGGCTATTGTAAATAATGCTGCAAAGAACATAAGGGTACATATATATTTTTTAATTTGTACTTTTTTCCTCAAATAAAAACCCAGAAATGGTATTGTTGGATTATATGACAGCTCTATTTTTAAATTTTTTGAGGAAAATCCACATTGTTTTCCATAGTGGCTGCACCAATTCGCAATCCCACCAACATTTTAACAATATCAATCCTTCCAATCCATGAGCATGGTATATTCTTCAATTTATTTGTATCCTCTTCACTTTCTTTCTTCAGTGTCTTACTGTTTTTTAAAGACTTACACTCTTTCGATCTAGGTTAAATTTATTCCTAGATATTTTATGTTTTATGCAAATGTTAATGGGATTACTTTAATTTCTCCTTTTGGTGTATAAAAATGCAACAGATTTCTGTATATTAATTTTGTATCCTTTAACTTTACTGAATTCATTTATTACTTTTAATAGTTTTTTGATGAGAGTCTTTAGTGTTTTCTATATATAGTGTCATATCATCTACAAATAGTTTTATTTCTTCCTTTTTGTTTTGGATGCCTTTTAATTCTTTTTCTTGTCTCATTGCTCTGGCTAGGACTACTACTACGTAGAATAGAAGTGGTGATAGTGAGCATTCGTGCCTTGTTCCTGATCTTAGAGAAAGCTTTTGGCTTTAACATTTTGGCCCAGATCATTCTGTTGTGGGAGAATGTCCTGTACATTGTAGAATGTCTAGCAACATCCTTGGCGTCTACTCACTAGATGCCAATAGCAGCCCCAATCAAAAATGTGTCTCCAAATATTGCCAGAAGCGCCCTGGGGGGCAAAACTGCTTCTGGTTGAGAACTTCTGATCTTGCTTTTTGGCTTTAAATATCAGCTATATATACAGGCAACTACTTGTCTATAGCCTGAACCTCTCCGCCAATCATCATCTTCTCTGCACTTCTATGCATACCAAGTACATCCCACTTAATATGTCAAAACTACTGGTTTATACTCCTCCCCGTGTGTGCCCTTCTACCTTGTTTGTCTTGCTTGATAACTGATACTTCTCTTGCTCTTACCTTCACACTTTTATCCATCAGTAAATCGTACAGGCTTTGCCTTCAAAACATACCCCAACTCTGACTTATTTCCACTACCACTGCTACCAACCTAACCTAAGCTCATACAATCTCTCACCAAGATTATTACCTCTTAAAAGTCTTCCACCCTGGCCGCCCTAGGTCTCATGTCCAACATTGTTAGAAATGTAAATTCTACTAATTAGTAAATCAAAAACTCTGAGGATGGGACACAAACACCTAAGCCACTCCCCTGCCCTCCCCTCTCCCATTATATTCCCTAAAACACTTTCTTCCTAGCTTACCTTGCATTCATACCAACTTCCTGCGTTCTAAACACACTCAGGACACTCATATTACAGGGCCTTTTCATTAGTTGTATCTCTTCCCTGGAAAATTATTCACCCTCCCAGATAAATATTCGATAAGTCTCTATTTAAATGTCACCTTCTCATTGAGGCTTTCTCTGGCTATATAAAGTAAAAACACCTTCTTCCTAAAACCAGCCTCCTTATTACTCTTAATTTTTCACCAAATCACTTGTCATTATCTAACAGGGCATATATGTGTTTTGTTTACTGTCTGCCTCTCTACATTCGACTATGTAAACTCCATATGGACAGAACTTTATTTGCTGCTCTACTTTCAGCAACTAGAAAAGAATCTGGTACTCAACAGGTTGGTAGCAGTGGTAATGGAAAGAAGTCAGAGTTGGGATATGTTTTGAAGGCAAAGCCTATATGATTTACTGATGGATAAAAGTGTGATGTTGTCCAGCTGGGTGTGGCTCAGCAGTTGAGGGTCGACCCAGGAACCAAGAGGTCACAGGTTCGATTCCCGGTCAGGGCCTATGCCCAGGTTGCGGGTTCGATCCCCTGTAGGGGGTGTGCAGGAAGCAGCCAATCAACGGTTCTCTCTCATCATTGATGTTTCTCTCTCCCCCTCTCCCTTTCTCTCTCTGAAATCAATAAAAAATATATTTTTTTAAAAAAATGTTAACTTTCTGAGGCAATGGTTGCTTATGGTTGATTGAGGGAAAAACAATATTATTTAAGTAACTGATAAGAAAATTTCAGCAGAAAACAAACATGGCCCACCCAAACTGTAAGGTGAATGAGAAAGGCAAAATGCAGCATTTAGGAGTGAAGGCTAAGTAGTTCACAGTAAATAAATCACTGGTTAGCAAAGTTTAGTAAGACTTCAGAACTGAGCCTAGAAGGAATGTAGGCTTTATGTAAGCTGAAGACAGATGAAATTCCAGAGAAGAAAATACGATGTGCAGAACCAGGGAAGTAGATCTGCTAAGTATAGTTTTCCCAAAGTGTGTTCACTGGAAATATCATTACCTTGAAGAATAGTTAAGTGAAAGGATAGGAAAAGTAAGAAAAGGCTGGATTAAATAACTTTAAACAGGTTTCTTTAACGCAAGACTTCTTGTTGACTTTAACATGTATAATATTAACCTCTAAGAGAGGAAATACAGTACATTATGTTTCTCTGCCTTAATCACACAACCTTTTTTGTTTTGGTTGAGTACATAGACCTGTGACCTAGCTTCACTTTTATCACTAACTAGAGGCCTGGTGCATGAATTCGTGCATGGGTGGGGTCGCGCAGGCCTGCCCCAATCAGGGCCAATCGGGCAGGGCTGGCCAGGGGGAGGAGCCACAGGCAGTTGACTGGTCAGGGGAGGGGCCGCAGGCGGTTAGCCAGCTAGCCTCGCCCCTGGTCAAATTCCTGGTTGAGGGGACAATTTGCATATTAGTCTTTTATTATATAGGATGTTAGTGACATTTTTATCTGTCCTATTTTGCTGTAATTTGCCTATTAAGTTAACATAGTAATAATGTCTCCCCAAATAACAAAAACCTTATTACTATATTTAAGCCAACTCAAACTCTAATTCTGAAAAACACTGAGTGTCACAAATATCCCACTTGGGAAATAAAATCCTGAAATACTATTTTCACCACTCCATTCTCTCTTTTTAATATATTTTTATTGATTTCAGAGAGGAAGGGAGAGGGAGAGAAAGCAAGAAACATCAATGATGAGAGAGAATCATGGATTGGCTACCTCCTGCATGCTCCACACTGTGGACCAAGACCACAACTGGGCATGTGCCCTGACCGAGAATTGAGCCATGACCTCCTGGTTTATAGGTCAACACTCAACCACTGAGCCACAACGGCCGGGCTCACCACTCCATTCTTTATTCAATTTGTAATAATCCAATATGAGAACAATTTAAGCCTACAGTATTTTAAGTGTCTTTTTAATGCTTTAAGTCTATGTGTGGGAGGCAACCAACTGATGTGTCTCTCTCTGTCTCTACCCTTCCATTCTAAAAAAAAAATCGAAGGAAAAAATATCCTCGAGTGAGGATTAATAACAACAGAAACATGCAAAATCATACCACTGCAGCAGCTGAAAGGTACTGAAGAGATCACCAGTCCAGTCTGCCACATAGGCTCCATCACTATTTTTATAACAAAGAAATCATGATGCCTTTACTCAGTCAACTAGTCAGGTATCAAAAAAAGCAGAAGCGCCCAGGTCACCTAACATTCCAGTACAGTGTATGGACATATTTTAACTAGAGAAACTTTAAAAATTAATAAAGAATAATCTAAAACATGATAAAATCTGAGGTAAATCAAGTCTTTAAAATACATGGTCAAAGAAAGAAATTTTTTCCCCACAAAAGAGGCAAGACAAACCAAATGTAAAAGCTAGAGATTTATTGTTATTTTGTGATTAATAACTGTCAAATTGGTTATGACACTATCCCACACTGTATACCACCATTCGCCAGTACAAGATTTTAAACCAGACTGAGGCATAAGGCAGAGAGAGCAAAGACACATGAGTAATCCTGAACAACTTCCTCTAGCCATGCCTCCACCTTGACCTTCATACAAGTTTTCCTCCTGGGGAAAGTGTCAGAACAGTGCATGGCTGGTGGGCAACTTGACCTCTTAACCCTTTTTAATAGCAAGCAACTTACAGAAGTAATACAATTCAACTTGTATTTCCTTTGATTTTATTGGTCTGAACTCATTTTAGGTAACTTGAACATTTTAATTTCCTGTACATGAGACTATAATGACCTAAGAGAATACTGAACCAGAGTCAGCCAAATATATTACTGACCCAAAGTTATGTTTAATTGGTCCTAAAGGAATGTACCACACCAACAATTTGAGTTAGGCAAACAGAACTTCTCTGAGGAGGAAAGAAAAAGGCTGTAGAACAGCCAAATGTATTCAACATTGTTAAAACGGCTCTTGTTTATCACCCCTGAATGATACCTGTTTACTACATTATATGCACAGAAATCCTAACAGAACCTTGGTTACACCAGTGTTATTTAGGCTGGCCCACTCCAGGATAGATCCCCACCCCCTCCCCCAAGTTCCCCTCTCTCAGGCTCTGAAAAGCACAATATTTACCTATTTCTTAATAAACTACCGAAACACTTCAGAAACAAGTAGCTCACAAATCATTTTAAATTCATGTATTGCCTGTGCATGAGAAATCTGATAAACCCAAAAGATAGATCTATTTTTATATGGCAATTAAAAATAACTGAAACATCAAGACACTTTCAGTGAAAGCAACATTTCAATTACAAACTGTAATGCCTGTTAAACTACCTATGGGAGAAGCTGAAAAGTCTTAGGCAAATGCACTTTTGGGTTATATTACAGTGCTCCTTCTGTCTGCACAAAAATTAAGGTAATTTACAATTAATCAGTGAATGTTGAGACAATGTTACATTATGTTGTCTGTACAATTAAATGTCCTTAAAGAGATAACCAGAATCAGCTTTTCTACTATATAGTCAACAAACCTAACTGGCACTTTTGCTGAAAGATGTTTATCAAAGATGCTGTAAGATTCTACACAATTAGGAAATATTTAACTTTATTTCCTTATCTTTACTTTTTTATTTATAAGTGTTTTGCTCAAGATAACTTACTGCTGTATGTTTCTAGAAATGCATTCCCAAATGTGCATAATATATTGTATACAAATAAAGTAAAACTGTCAGTAGTGTAAATCTTACAGCATTTTGTTTGCAAAAATACATGCCAAAGTCACAATAAGGAATATTGTAACCACAAATTATAGAGTGCAAATGATTTGCTTCTTTTAATGCTTTTATTCTACATAAATTACTACCATAGGCTAATGTTTAAAAAGCAAATAAATTGGACAGATGCAGGACAAAAATCTGTTCACCCACTACAAAAGGTGAAGTTTTTTTTAAAAAATTACAATAAATGCAGAAGTGTTTAATGCATGCAGTAGCCTTAAATGAAAAAGCATTGATTCCCATTGTTCCACAAGAAAAATAAAACCACACAGAGAAACCCACATTATCTTACTGTACTCCACCTTAAAATGCATCATATTGAGTTTGTTTATAACAGCACAGAATTCCAAAAGTCAAAATGAAATAAAGCAGGTATTTTAAAGATTTAAGAGCCGTTATCAAAAATAAATTACATTTTTTTCAAGATACAGAAATGCTGCTATGATGGCTGGGAGCCCAGTAATCTTTCAATAGCCGCATTGATATCACCTCCTGTTGCGATCAGGGCTTGCAAGTTTGCTTCACGGTTCAAAAACCCCATTGCACTGAGTTGTTCCAGTTGTTGCTGAAATCTGACTTCTGGACTCTGTAGCTGTTAAGGAAAAAAAAAAAAATTAACCAAAAGTCTGAGCTACAAAAGCACTGGCCTCTCTCTCTCTCTCTCTCTCGAAACATGTTCAACATATTTAAAAGACCTCTAGCACTTTATTTTGCTAATTTATACCTAAACAATCATGTCAAATAGATCACATACTTAAAAAAATTTTTAATAAACCTCAACCTTTCTTTACATATATTTAAGAAGCTCATAAATAAATAGAAAGTCTATATATGCAAATAGCTTAGAATTAGATTACTTATTTTGTAGCTATTGACCAACTGGGTAATTATAAAAGTCATGTCCTTGTGTATAAAATTTTAAAGTTCTAATGAGGCTTATTTCTGCACTGGCCAAAGTCTTCAGAAAGAGTTCCAGTTTCAGGCCCACAGATTTCTGACAATTCAGCTGTGTCATATCTTTCTTCAGAAATGAGGTTAAGACAAAAATACATAAATGATTAATCAACCCTGGCCAACCTGGTAATGGGGAAGTCTATAGATTATTCAACTTATATAATAACTCTCTCCAACAGCTAAAATCTTTTTTCTTATTAAGTCCTTGAATTTTTACTGAGCCAGAACTATGCAAGTTACTGAGGATACAAATACTTGTGTTAGATAAACCCTGTTCTGTTTATTGTATTTAATAAAACCTGAAAATCAGAAAGCATGCTATATTTTTGCCAGGCAGAAGTTTGGAGGCAACCTACCATACCAGATTTGAACTATAATCATCTTTGTTCAATGGCAGATTCTTGGTAAAGCCAATAAATACTTCCAGATACAAGAACATTATTATGAGCCCGCATTTTTCAGACCTATTTGTGAGGTATATTCATGTAACACCAACTTACCACAGGAAGTAGTAGTGAGGTAGTTAGGATTTTTTAAAATCTTTTTAAATTTTTTCAATTGCAGTTGACATACATTGTTGTATTAGTTTCAGGTGTACACTTCAGTGATCAGACATTATAAAACTTAAGTGATCATTCAGAAAAATCTCATACCCACCTGACACCATATATTATTCCCTATCTGTACTTTACATCCCTAAGACTACATTATAACTAGTTTGTATTCTCAATCCCTTCACCTTTACAACCATCCCCCCTCCCATCTGTCAAAATGTTCTCTGTATATATGAGGGTTTCTGTTTTGCTTGTTCATTTGTTAATTTTTAGATTCAATTGTTGATATTTATTGTCATTTTATTGTTCATATTTTTTATCTTTTCTTTTTTTTCTTCTTAAAGAAGACCCTTTAACATTTCATGTAATGACAGCTTGGCTGGGTAGAGTAATCTTGGTTGTAGGTCCTTGCTTTTCATCACTTTGAATATTTCTTGCCATTTCTTTCTGGCCTGCAAAGTTTCTGTTGAGAAATCAGATGACAGTTGTATGGGCACTCTCTTAAAGGTAACTAACTGCTTTTCTCTTGCTGCTTTTAGTATTTTCTCTTTGTCTTTTACCTTTGGCATTTTAGTTATGATGTGTCTTAGTGTGGGCCTCTTTGGGTTCATCTTGTTTGGGACTCTATGCTTCCTGGGACTTGTATGTCTATTTCTTTCACCGGGTAAGGGAGGTTTTCTGTCATTACTTTTCAAGTAGTTTTTCAATTTCCTGCTCCTGCTTTCTTCTTCCAGCACCCCCATTATGCAAATGTTGGTATGCTTGAAGTTGTCCCAGGGCTCCTTACACTTTCTTTTTTCTTTTTGCTGTTCTGATTGGGTGTTATTTCCTTATGTTCCACAAATTCTTGATTTTGATTCTCAGCAGCCTTACTCTACTGTTGATCCCCTGTAAATTATTTTTTATTTCAGTTAGTGTATCCTTCATTCCTAACCGATCCTTTTTTATATTGTTGATGTTCTCACTAAGTTCCTTGAATTTCTCAATAAGTTCCTTGAGCATCATTATAACCAGTGTTTTGAACTCTGTACCTAATAGTTTTTTCTTGCTTCCAACATTTAGTTCTTTTTCTGGAGATTTCTTCTGTTCTTTCTTTGTCTCTGCATTTTGGTTGCTTCCCTGTGTTTGTTTCTATATATTAGATCTGCTATGTCTCTCACATTTGGTAGAGTTGCCTTGGGTAGTGGTGCCCTGTAAAGCACAGTGGCTCAGCCTCTGCAGTCTTCTGAGCTGGGCACTTCAGGTGTGCCCGTCTGAGCTGTGTGCACTGTCCTATTGCAGTTGAGCCTTGATTTATGTTGGTGTCACTGGGAGGGGTTGACCCTTAGGCCAATCACTTGAGAGGACCAGCTGCTACTACAGTGGAAGAGCTGCTGTGCCAAGATATCCCTCCTGATTTTAAACGACCACACGTGGGTGTGAGACCAGCCAGTGCTGTGATTCTGCTCCAGCTCGCCATCCCTCCTACCAGTCTTCATGTGCTTCTTCTTTAATTCCTTAGTTGTAGTACTTCTGCTCAGCTAGATTTCAGGTGGTTCTGAATGATGATTATTTTGTATTAATCGTTTACCTATGCTGCCATCTTGACTAGAGGATTTTTTTTTTTTATCAAAATACAGACTAGATTATAGTTGTTCAGGAAATTATTTGGGATAACCAAGTTCCTTATTCCTCCCTGACAAAC
This sequence comes from Myotis lucifugus, assembly GCF_000147115.1. Taxonomy (NCBI): domain Eukaryota; kingdom Metazoa; phylum Chordata; class Mammalia; order Chiroptera; family Vespertilionidae; genus Myotis; species Myotis lucifugus. Next base: position 1,360,342 of record NW_005871343.1, on the reverse strand, counting down.
TTTTATAAAATGAACATCTATATTATAAAAAGCCAGTAGCCATAATGCCATAATGACCAAATGACTGGTCACCAGGAGGTGCATTGATGGGTCCCGTGGCAGCGGTGGCGTAATTTCGCGAACTGGGCCTCTAGCATTTAAATAATTTTCAAATAGGGACTCCAAAAAAGAATGCATTTTAAAGACATCTTATAAAAAATAAGGCAAAATTTTAGTATTTCTTCTCTACAACTAAAATGTTTTAGTGTCTAATATAGTATCAAAGTTAACAATTTTTGTAAGGCCTGCTTTAGAATAAATATTCTTAAGACTGTACTTCAGATTATAATCTGAACCCTAAAAGACTGCCACTTTCTTTTCTTTCATTTTCTTTTGAGAGGGGGAGGGGATTTCTAACATAAAGGCATGTAAAGTGTGAGCAGAAAAGAATCACTACCTGAGGATTTACTGCAGCAAGAGCCTGCAGCATTTGTTGGATAAACTGCTGGTGTCCAGGTTCCGTGGTTCCTTCCGTGGGTCTTGGGTTTTCACTAGGGGCAGAGCTAGAGCCATTGGTTCCTGAAGAGCCGCCAGTGCTTCCTAATGTCCCCAGGCCAGGAGTAAAGCTAGGGAAAGCACAAATTGGTAGTAAACCTAAATTCCTGGACTTGTATGTCTATTTCATACAAGAGGCCAGACCAGGGCAGCTGGTAATAAATCAGTAACATTTTAACATAATAGTAGCCAAGTTAGACTAAGTGAGAGCTTTTTTTAACTTTGAAAGCTCTGTCTTGAAAATAATCTCAGCAGTCCTAGCCTGTGTGGCTCAGTTGTTTGAGCATTGTTCTATGCACCAAAGGATCGCAAGTTCAACACCCAGCCAGGACATATGCCAGAGTTTGGGACTCGATCCCCAGTAGGGGGCATGCAGGAGGCAGCCAACTGCTGTTTCTCCCTCACATCAATGTTTTTTTCTCTCCCTTTCTCTCAAAAAAAAAAAAAAATTTTTTTTTCAATAAAAATCATATTAAAAAATAAAAAACTATCTCTTAACAAAAGGCAAAATGATATTAAGCCTAATATTCTCCAAGAGAGAAAGTAACTATCATACACTTTCATAATCTTTCCCAAATAAGCCTACCCTGGGATGAGGCCAGGTGCTTCCGTTGCTAATGTCTGCAAACCCTGTTGAATCTGCAACAAGGCCTGCATTGCTCTAGGGTTTGACATTGCCGATAATGTATCAGGATTCTGCATCTAAGGAAGAAAGAAAACCAGCGGTTATTGAGGGATTACAATCAGTGAAGGTAAAATTCAAATGTTTTCTTTGCTATGTTTTTGGAGAAAAGTAAAAAACTGTACTGTTAAGACACTGATAATCCATCATTTCTTTCCCAAAATAAATACAAGAACCTCCTCTCTGATAGCAAACCTAGTGTGCACATTTTTACTACATGTCCTCCCAAATCCATCATGAAAACCAATTTTTCATAATAAAAGACAATTAGGAGATCCTCTGGAAGCCACACCTGTTCTCCTTCCCCAACGGAAGATGAAAATATTATTTCTAAGCGACAACTCCAAAAGGCAAAGTTAATGTAACATGGTAATATGGTGAAAGCCACATATTCCTCCTGACCAAGTGTTACATGTTGCTGATGTAACAATTTTACCAGTAAACTACACTCTAAAACAAGTTCCAAATTTGAAGTTAATACATATGTCCTGAGTTCAGCTTCACTACTTCCAAATATACAGCACCTGACTAACCAATATAGATAGGCTTGCATCATTACACTAGATCAAGAGCACTAACGAATCTTGGATAATGTTTTACATGCCTGAGAATCATTTACATAATATTTAACAGACTGAGAACTACAAAGACTAAATAACTTCATAACACCAAGACTGACTTCTTTCCTATCTTTGTAAGTAATAAAATACCATGGCAATCTCAAGTACTTTTCAATAATAAAAATCTTCCTTATATGACAACGACTATTTTAATCCTGCTAATTCCGAGTTTGAGGAAATGAGATTTACCTCTTGAAAAACAGGCATTCTATTAATTTGGAGGAAGTAAAACTTTACAAAGAAACCAAACGTGCAAAATAGGATACGGTAGCTCTTTCCAATTACTCAAGAATAGTTAATGTATAACATGACACAATGAAGCACTTCAAAGTTAGTATAATGAAAGAAAATGGTTTATGCATTAACAAAGCATTCAAAATCCTAAATTCTCAAAAGCAAAAACAAAATGGTCCTTTTCTCAGAATTTGTTTAAGAAATCAAGCAGACCTAGCCAGTTTGGCACAGTTGGCCTGCGGACTGAAGGGTACCGAGTTCAATTCCAGTCAAGAGCACATGCCGGGGTTGCGGGCTGAATCCCCAGTAGGGGACATGCAGGAGGCAGCCAATCAATGATTCTCTCTCATCATTAATGTTTCTATCTCTCCCTCTCTCTTCCTCTCTGAAATAAATTTTAAAAATTCCTATTAAAAAAAAAAGAAATACAAACAAAAACAAAATATCAGCAATGAAATGGGGCTTGGGTAAGATCAAGCTGAATTCTCTTTGAAATGATAGCATTATCAGACTTTATTCTATGTTTTGCTATCAATCAAAGAGCAAAGAAAAATGTTTATCAACAAACTTTTTCAAGCAAACCATTACTGAAGATAGCTAGCATCTTTTCTTACTCACTTGTTGGAGGAAAGTTGGGAGCTGTTGTCTCATTTGTTCTTGAAGCTGAGGATTTCCAGCAAATAGGGGATTATTCAGCATCATCTATGGGGCAAGTGTTCAAACAATTTTAACTGGAAATAATTGAAACAAGTAATGTACCTTGTTTAATAGTCTATCTTCCCCCAAGTGCCTAACCTGGCACTTAAAAAAAGAGGAAGGTAGAACATGAATAAAAAAGGAAGGGAAGATACTGTCCACAAGAATGATCTTCAGGAAAAAAAAAAAAAGGCATCTTCTCTCTCAATGAGAATGGTGATCATGATAATGACATGCAATATTCTAAAAATTAAAAGCAATCATTCTTAAGCTTTTCTTTGAGCAAAGGTGAGTATCTGCTCTTGAAGGAAAAATGGGAGTAACTGGCATTCATAGGGATACATATTCTGCTACACTGACAGAATAAACAATACAGGAAACTATACTTGGCTTGTTTAGACACCTCGACACACAAGTGGCAAGCACAGAGAAAATCCAGATCTGGAACCACTATATCTACCTGCCTACTATAAAACAGCTGATATCAGGTCCAGAAAAGTAACAGCACAGAACAGCAACCACCTTGCCAGAGAAATGGAGCTGCTAGGTGAAAATCAGCCCAGGACTAGCATCAACAGATCTCTGAGGAAAGTATTAAAATACTTTAAGACCTGAAAGATGTAAATCCATTTGAGAACACCAAGATTAGCCTCTGGATTTCACCTCACTATTACCAGAGAAGAGAAAAGTATCATGTTGCCTAACCTTCAAATAGGTATTAAAATTAGAAAGTCAGGGTCAATATCAACATGATGCTAGATACCTGAAAATAAAATTACAATACACAATCAGCATAACCAGAAACGAATTCTCATAATTTTAAAAAGACAACTTTTGTATCGGTTTTCCTCCAGAGTGAAGAATCAACTAAAAATAATTTGCTGTTAGTCTACTTACTGGCCTAAATTTGGGGGAAAATGATCCTTGCCCTCAACTAGTTAATCATATTTGAAATAATTATATGTAAATGTTGGAAGTAGAGAGAATTCCTCTCTTCCTCCTTTAGTTTAATCTATTGTTGCAAAGTGGATTAGGTAATTTTTTTTTAAAGTGTATAAAACAGGCCCTAGCTGGTTTGGCTCAGTGGATACAGTGTCGACCTGCAGACTGAAGGGTCCTGGGTTCATTCCGGTCAAGAGCACATGCCCAGGTTATGGGCTCGATCCCCAGTAGGGGACGTGCAGCAGGCAGTCAATCAATGATTGTCTCTCATCATTGATGTTTCTCTTTCTCTCTCTCCCCACCCCTCTCTTTTCTGCTCTAAAATTAATATATATTTTTTTAAAAAGTATATAAAACAGGAAGAAGTCAATGTTTTATGGATAAATAGTATTTATTTCAAAGTGACCAATAAGTTCATAGTAAATAAAGTAATACCTGCTATAGATCAACAAACCTGTTTCTTTATTGGCTCCAGTCAAATACTTTATTATTATAAACATATTAATGAAGTTATCACATTTGCCTTCCAGAATTCATGTTATTTGAAAAAGCATATCACCTTAAACTTGTTTATTCTTTCTCAGAAAATCATATCTCATTTGATTAGGATATTTCTCCTAACTTACCTGTTTACATAATAATATTTTTTACACTCAGACTTTTAAAAAATATCTAAAAATCAAAATCAGAATAGAGAAGTACAAACTTAATCACCAGAGTATATGGTAAATGTTCCTAAATTATCGATAATAAAAGACATCCATATCTAGCCTACTTTGTCAACATTTTGCTTTAAAGTAAAAATACAGTAGAGGAAAGTGCTCAAGTAATTTTATAAGTGTAGAATTGTTAGTAAAAATAGCTGGGAATGTGCCTGTTAAAGCCAAAATTTTAAAGCAAAATGTACATTCAATGTTAATTATTAGTCAAATATACATTTAAAAACATACAACAGTATCACTTTACATACATAATTCCACTTTTAAGTGCAGTAATCACAGTAAAGTGTGGCATTTAATACTTATATATTCAGTTTGGCAATTTGCATATGAATAAAACAGTATTTTATAAAAATATACCTACACTATACAAAATTAAGAGTATATAAAAATTCACCCCAAAACTTGTTCTCTATTTCTAATTCCACAAATTTTAAGAGGGCAGAAGTTATTGCTAAGGATTATAGTTTAAAGATATCTGCTATATACTTGAGTCAATTAAGACTGCAGACTTTAGGAAATAAAAACCACTTCATGCCCTAACCGGTTTGGCTGAGTGGATAGAGCATCGGCCTGCAGACTCAAGGGTCCCAGGTTCGATTCCAGTCAAGGGCATGTACCTTGGTTGTGGGCACATCCCCAGTGGGGAGTGTGCAGGAGGCAGCTGATGGATGTTTCTATCTCTCTCATTGATGTTTCTAACTCTCTATCCCTCTCTCTTCCTCTCTGTGAAAAACCAATAAAATATATATTAAAAAAAAACACCACTTCATTTGACATAATGATGAAAGTAATTATCTTTAAAAGCTTCTAAAGTTTTAGAAATGGAAATAAACTATGAAGGAAACTATTTTAAATTTCCACCATTCTACAGAGGCTGTTTTTTAAAAAGTAGAAAATATAATTTACAGGTGATCAAGTCTTGTTTCATATTCTCTAAAATTTTCTAAGACCAATGGTTCCTTAATCTAGGGACACATCAGAATCATCTAGGAAATGTAAGGGTTAAACAAAGAAAAAGATCCAATGCAGTTATATCAAAACTTATCAGGATGGGATGTTCCCAAGGTGATCCTTCATATTCAGCTAGGGTGGAGAGCCACTAACTTTTTTCCTTATGGCCTCTTTAGTAACAAGTTAGAAAATGAATAAAGGACCAAGTATACAAACTTGGTGGTATTGGGAGAGTGAAGGGGAAAGGGAGAGATCCATAATGGAAAGAATGAGAACACCATTCCCACAAATCTCTCTCTGCCTGTAATAAACAATTTAAAGCTATTTTATAACAGCCATTTGAAAATAACTATTACTCAGAATCTGTGTGATCTAATAAATAAAAGTATTTCAAGTGTATTAATTAACACTGTTCTTAATTACTTTCAAGACTTACATTTCACAAAAGGAAATCAAAACTTTTGTACTCTTTTCTTAAATCAACATATGTATATACAAAGTTAAACCTGTACTTCTAGCCAGTGAATGGCCAAGGTGAAGCTGCAAAGTAGCTTCAAAAAAGTAGATGCACTTTACCTACTTTTCTAGTGTGTTAAGGTAGCACACAACACAAATACGACAAAATCACAATTATTTGATCAGGCTATTTCAATTCACACTGCACAGCCTTTTCAATACAATTACAAACTCACCTGTGCAGCAAGGTCAGGATTCTGGCTTAGTGACTGCATCATGCTCCTCATGTAAGGGGCAGACAACATGTTTTGCATAAGTTGTGGGTTTTCAGTTATTTGCTGCAACAAGCTCTGCATTCCTGGTGTGTTGAACATACTAGCTGAAAGTTTGTTTAAAAAAAAGATCACATTGTATCAAGGAAAAGATATGTAGACAAAAGTGAAAGTTTTAAAACAATATCGTATACACTGTGCATTTTAGCAATTACTGATGAGAAGGCATATTATCAATAGAACTAATAAATAATTTTAAAACTAAGATCTCCAATACTACATGCTAAATATATACCAATAAAGGATAATTTATGGATTTTAAACATTTTGGTTGCATTCACAGTAGAATCACATCTAATGGAAAGGTTAAGTTCTATAGTCAATTTAAGTAAAAGTTGGGTATGGTCAAAATTACTATTGAAAAATCCCATAAAGTGAGGAAGTCTGAGCCAACTGTTCCGTTCCACCAGGATCACTTAACTAGAATCACACTGAGCACTCAATATGCTCACACTTAGTAAGAAGGAAGCCTTCTCACCAACAAAATAATAGATGGGACTCCATCCCATTTTCATTGAGTACTGACAGTCACTGATCAAAATGGCAGATACGTTTAACATTTCAGAAATCAGAGAGCACAGTGACTAAGGGTAGTGTCTGGAGTAAGATTACCTACATTCAAGTCTAATCTAATTATGTAATCCTGGGCAAATTATTTGGCTCCTTCATACTTTAGTTTCCCCACCTGTAAAAATGAGGTAAATACTATCTACTTCATAGGGTGGCTTTCACAATTAAATTTGTTAATGTGCTCCAGCAGCATTTTGGGGGGATCTCAGAATAAGTGCAAAGAACACTTCTACCATTTCAAAATTCATTTACCTGTAATTGAGGACTATCACCTAACCTTCAATTAGAAGTGAGTAATCTGCATGACATGCTAAAAGCAAAGAAAAAATCCTATAAATGATTTCTAACTGATGAATATGCTGTTAAAATCATATGCTTCTGGAAAATAAATACATATAGTTAGGCCTCTGTATCTGAGGGTTTTGCATCTGCAAATTCAACCAACCACAAATTGAAAATATTCAGGGGGAAAAAATCCAAAAAATGTCCTAAAAGCAAAACTTAAATTTGTCATGCACCAAGCACTATGCTGAATCAACGTGAATGAGGTGATGTGCAGGCATGCCCTATATGTAAATATAGGTTATTTGCAAACAGTATGCCGTATTATATAAGGGACTTGAGCATCTATGAATTTTGGTAGCCAAAGAGGGTCCTAAAACCAATCCTCTGTGATGCCAAAGGACTATATTTGAGTGAAGTAAGTAAAGCAGTATTAATAGATGAACATTTGTAGTTGATTCTGCCAAAAGGAAACTGTGTGAACGCCAAGGAAGTTAATGTCATCCCTAAAAAATAATTCTATTCCTATCACTTGTAAATATGTATGAAAAAATATTATACCCAATTATTGTATTTTTAACTCCATCATTTAAAAAATATTCCAAAATTTTGTTTTCTCTCATAATGTAGTATTTTCCATTTTGCCTCTTGACCTGAAAAGAGGTCCTTTACTAGAAAAATTTGTACCCCTGTTTTAAATAGTATCAAGCCATTACATTAAAAAAAAAATCTGAGTAAAAAGTTGCAAAACTGATTTTGTTGGTTAGACAAAAGTTGTTACTGTAAAAAACCATGCTATAGTAGAAAAAACAATCCACCTATCAGGAAATCTGATTGTTGTTCTTGTCGGCTCTAAAACCTTTAAAATGTGAATAAAGCATCCCTCTCAAAAGACTGTTAATAAAAATCAAATAGGCAGTAAAATATGGAACAGATGTTTTAAAATTTAAAAATGGTTATTCAGATATTAACTAGGTTTAGTGTAACAATCATTTTGTAATATACAGATATTGAATCATTACATTGTACACCAAAAACATGTTATGTCAATTATACCTCAATTTTTAAAAGTGGTTATTACTTCAATTTTTATAAAACCCGTATTACATCCAGAAATGTTAGCCACTGTATTTTACCACTGTGACCACCAATTACTTTCCCTATTCTGACTTCTTCCCTAAATAATGAATTTTTAAAATTCTTCATCCAGCATCTCACCTGTGCACTTCCTCTGCTAAGACACAGGGATCTTTTAAATCAGCGGTCGCCAACCTTTCGGACCTTGCGGACCACCGGTTGGAGACTGCTTTATAAATTATATCCAGTCCCTCTCATCTTAGGGAAGTGGCCCCATTACTTTCATTTCTTCTCATTTATATGCCAAGTATTAGGACTAAAATCATCACTCTGGCTACTGATCTTAGTAGACTAATCTTACCATGTAAATATTTGAATAGTTGAGAAAAGGACATCCATTTATTGAGTCTAGTCTACAGAAAAAATAATCCAAAGTAAATTCCTAATCTGTTCACACACTAGACTCTCCAGCAGCTTTATACACTGATCTTAGCCCCACTGTGGAAGGTCTGAGATTAAGCTCTGGGAAACTCATTTTTAACAAACCTGGCAGGTGCTCTGATGCAGCTAGTTTAGCACTGGTCTCAGGACTAGATTTTGAGAATCTACTGATCTAGAGCGTAAAACCAGACTAAAGCCAGGAAACATGTGCTCTAGTAATGAATACGTAAGTAACTGTATTCCCTAGGCACTTCGGTTTTCTACTAGTGAAATGAGACAACTGACCACCTAACTTCTCCCAAACCATCGGATGAGAATGCTAACACAAAACTGCCTCTGGAAATCCTCACTACTATACTGCACACAACTAATCATTATATACTTAAAACTTTCTTAAACCGCCCCCCAAAAAAACCTTACAACATGAAAAGCTACTTGTCACACATACACAAAAGCACAAAGAATAACAGCATTAAGAAAAGTTTGTTTTATTCAAATAAGAACAAAAAAGTGTGAGTTGTTATAAACATACCTCCTACTCCAGGCCCCAAACTTGGTGCAGAACTCTGCCCAGCAGTGCTGCTTGCAGTACTACCTCCAGTGCCCCCAACAGCGTTGGTGGTGCCAATGGAAGCTGATGAACTCTGAGAAGCCTGTGGAGCCCATGGATTGGGTAATGGATCTCTATTTTCTGTACGGGAAGGTTGACTACCTTCACCTGAGGATGTATTGCTCACTAAGGAAGCAAATGGATTACCACCAAACTGTAATAAAAACAAACACACACAAAAGTCATTTTTAAAACAGTTTTTGTTTTAAATAACAGATATGGAACTTTTTTTTATTTTCAAGAGAAAGAGAAGAGAGAGAAAGAAAGAGAAAGAAAGATCATTTTGCTCCATTTATTTGTGCATTCATTGGTTGATTCTTCTATGTGCCCTAACCAGGGATTGAACCCACAACCTTGGCATATCAGGACAATGTTCTAACCCAGTGGTTCTCAACTTTCCTAATGCCGCAACCCTTTAATACAGTTCCTCATGTTGTGGTGACCTCCAACCATAAAAGTATTTTCGTTGCTACTTCATAACTGTAATTTTGCTACTGCTATGAATCGTAATGTAAATATCTGATATGCAGGATGTATTTTCATTGTTACAAATTGAACATAATTAAAGCATAGTGATTAATAACAAAAACAATATGTAATTACATATGTGTTTTCCGATGGTCTTAGGCGACCCCTGTGAAAGGGTCGTTCGACCCCCAAAGGGGTCACGACCCACAGGTTGAGAACCGCTGTTCTAACCAAATGAGCTATTCAGCCTGGCCAAATATAAAACTTTTTAATGAAAATCACATTCCCCATATAAAGGTAGCTCTCAATCAGAAACATATTTGTGTTAAAACAGGAGCTATCCCTTAGCCTGAGCCTCGGAGGCAGTGTTATCACCTGTTCTTGCGCAGCACTCAGCATTGGTTCCTGAATATCTGTGTACATTCGCCGTAAAGCATTGTATCCCCCTGGAATGCTTTCCAGATTACTCAAGGCTCGGTCCTGGTTTCTCATCATTTCCTGCATCATTGCCGGATTCCTGGCAAGTTCCAATGTCTACGGAGAAAATTTCCATTAAACAAAAAAAGGCACTAAAACATACATGAATTACTTTAACTGTTAACTGCCACAGCTAATTTTTTCAAGTTTACTAATTCTATGAATTATCACTCAATATATAAATCAGAAAACTATTTTAAATAATTCCTATTGGATTTCACCTAAAAAAGCAAGCTAATATTCAAATAATTAAAGAAACACTTTGTTATAAGTGATTCCCATCTCCTGAACTGAATTCTTGTTTCTTAAATCTGCAGGATAACTGTTTATAAAGATCTTTAAAATACAGCAGAAAATTCAAAGTTCAAAATAGTCCAAATTAGTGCTTTACTGAGTTTTACTTAACAAAGATTAGGATTTCCTTTTTTAGCTTAGCCATACATATAGGACAAGCTTTTTAGGCATAAAAAATTGAATAATTAAGTAAATATATCCTAGCTAAATGGACTGAAAGAGCATTCCACATACTTGTCTCATAATATCTGGGTTATTCAGCATATGACTAATTTCTGGATTTCTCTGTATCAACTGCTGCATTTGTGGATTGGCCATAATTAACTGCCTCATCAGGTCAGGATTTGAAAGCATGCTCTGGACAAAGGGATTCTCCATGATCTGGACCATCATTTCAGGATTGGACATTAGTTGCCGCTGCATCTGGCTTTGTAGTTCAGAGAAGTTGGTAGAATTCAAACCCAAGCTACTTAGACCGGCAAGTCCTCCAAGGGCACCTAAGAGGATAAAGAGGAAAAAACACATAAATAAAAGTCAGAAATTTTACCATTAACAAGACTGTGCTCCATTAACAAAATGAAGATGCAAAAATATTAACTGAATCAATAATCCAATCCAGAAAACCATTCAAAAGCAAAAGTGTAATTCCTATTTCATATATACGTTTAATTTCTATAACCGAAATTAGCCAAAAATGTATTCACTCTGATACTTAGGTTTAAGTAATAAAGCCATCAAATATATATTCCAAATACAAAATTATACAGTCACATGTCACATAACTGCCATTTTGGTCAACAACGGACCATATATACAACATTGGTTCCTTAAGATTATAATGAAGCTGGAAAATTCCTATTGCCACCAACCTCTAGGGGAGAAGAAGTTGCTAGAGTTTAAGGTCTGTAAAAACACTTGAGCAATGAGATTTAGAGAGGCTCCAGGTGGGTGAAGACATCTACATGCTATTAGGGTGACAAGCAGAGAGGAGGCGTGGAAGCTCAGCATTGTCCCCGAACCCTCATACCTTGCCCGATGATTCTTTTCCATTTGTCTAATTCTCAGTTGTACCCTTTATAATAAACTGGTAAACATAGTAAAGTGTCTTCCTGAGTTCTGTGAGCTATTCTAGCCAATTATCAAACCTGAAGATGGGTTGTGGAAATCTTCAATATAGCCTGCCGGTTAGAAGTAGAGGTGGTCTGGAACTTGGACTATTATCTGAAGTAGGAGCAGTCTGAGCCCTTTAACTTGCAGGATCTGACATTAACTCCAGGTAGGTAATATCAGAATTAAACTACTGGACACCCATGTGGCGCTGGAAAATTAGTTTGTGTTAAAAACAAAAAAACAAAAAATGCCCTGACTGGTTTGGCTCAGTGGATAGAGCGTCAGCCTGCGGACTGAAAGGTCCCAGATTCGATTCCGGTCAAGGGCATGTACTTTGGTTTCAGGCACATCCCCAGTAGGGGGTGTGCAGGAGGCAGCTGACCGATGTTTCTCTCTCATCGATGTTTCTAACTCTCTATCCCTCTCCCTTCCTCTCTGTAAGAAATCAATAAAACGTATTAAAAAAAATAAAAATAAAAAAAACCACACCCCAGAATATGCCTAATGGAAGAAATGAAAAATATGCACTGGATTATACTTCTAACAATGTCTTTGCAGAAAACTAATTTAAGTTTAGCAATTTACCTATAAACTCTGGATAGTGCAGAGCTGCTGCCAATCAATGAGAGAAAAAGCCAGGACATATAACAGAATGAAATCATGGAGAAACAATAGACGCAAGAGGATGATAAGTGCTTATCATAACACATTAACTTTGTAAATTTACATAATCAACCAAATGCATTCATTCCTCACTTACTCAGCATTGCCTATATATGGCTGGTACTGTGCTACATGTTGGGAATAAGGTGACAAGAAAGACACAAGAACTACCCTCAGAACTCAATCTAGACAGACAAGAAAAAAAAAGCAGAATAAGAACTTAAATAGTCACAGGATATTATGGCACTATCTAAATAGGATGGCTGCTTTCCTACAAGACGACACTCAAAGGGTTTGGAGAATAAATAAGTTGGCAAGAAGACGTGGACAGCATTGGGAGATTTAATACTAGGCACAATAAACATTATATACAAAAAGTATAGACATAAATATTATAAGTATTGATGTATTCTTGAAACAGAAAAAATACAGAATGACTGGAATGGCACATAGCAGGGCTCACTAAACATTCAACGTGTAGCCTTGTATTTCTTTTGCAGTTGGACAGACCCAAGTGACTAGTTACGGCCAAAGGACTATAAGAAATGATGGGTGTCACTTCCGGCCAAAGTACAGAAGGTTGTGTCTTCTGTCATGTTCCAAGATGGCAGAATTACATTAGCTTGAGTCCCTGAAGACTGTAGATGAGGCCTCACTGACCAGTGAAAAGCATGAAGAAAAGCTTTGGAGCAGGAAATTAAGCTTTGTGGTAATAAAGCGCCAAGTTTGTGGTTATCTATTACCACAGGGTAGCCTATCCTGACTAATATGATTATTGGGAAGTGGTAAGAAATGAGGATGGAGAGACAGATAAGGGCTAAAGCAGAAAGCAGAATAGTCACTTAAGTTGTTCTTCTTCTAATAATAACAATATGGAAATAACTCAGATTTAAAACCACTACAGATTTAAAAAGTTGAGAACCTAAAACAAGTAGTTAGCAGTAATTGCCTATGGTGGAAGAAAGACATTTATGGTTCAAGAGATTTGATAGGAGAGAGGTAGTGGTTTGAGGGGCAAGATAATTTGTATTGTTTTCCTTTGCTTTGTGAGGAGACACATACAAAAGCTGAAGTACTTAGAGCATCAGTTCTCAACCTGGGGGTCGAACGACCCTTTCACAGGGGTCGCCTAAATACATCCTGCATATCAGATATTTACATTACGATTCGTAACAGTAGCAAAATTACAGTTATGAAGTAGCAACGAAAATAATTTTATGGTTGAGGGTCACCACAACATGAGGAACTGTATTAAAGGGTCACGGCATTAGGAAGGTTGAGAACCAATGACTTAGCGAATATCAGGTAATAGGGTTGACTATACTGCATGGAGTTCAGAAACTATGTGGGTTAAGGTACAGATCTGAAAGTCACCAGGACACACAGTTAGTATAATGTCACTCAAAGAAAAATAAATAAAAGCAAAAGAAGAAAGACGAGGCAGAACTCTGGAGAACAATACCAGAAGGAACAGAAAGAGAAGAGACCTACAAATGAAACAAAAAAGAAAATGGTAATATCATGGGGAACGCTGCATAAAGTATGATTGGCTAACCACTACATGGTACAACTGAAGTTAATCTTTATATATAAAAGGCTAAGTGTCTATCCTTCCCTCTGACTGGTAGCTATGATGCGCAATGACCACCAGGGAGCAGAAGCTCAATGCAGGTGCTGCCATGACGCACACTGGCCATTTAAAAATAAACAGCACCACCGACCTGGCGCAAACAAACCAACACTCAGCTTCCCCCAATTGGGACACGGGCCCCCCCACCACCCTGGAGCGACACCCCATCAAATTGCAGCCAACACTGCCAAGATCCCATGGTGCAAAATGCAGCCCACAGCCCAGCCCAGAAACGGTGGCTGTGGGCGCCGGGTAATGACATCACGTAGTAACGCCCAGCTTCCTCTCTCTAGCGACTAGCCTCCTTGGAGTTTCTTCAGCCCAGGAACCCAACTTGCTTTATAGCCAGGTGCAAACATTTTACAGTTCAACCAAATGTTTGTGAAGTGTTTTCCCGTGCCCCATCTCATTTGATTCTCACAGAAGTCCTGGAGTAGGTAGATAGGAGACTTGGTAGAATCCTATTTTCTTTTCATTAGTAAGACAACAGAGATTTAGAAAGTTTAGAAACTTGACCCGACTGAAAAGAAGAAATGGTGGAACTTGAAAATGACTTCAGGTTCTCTCACTGCGCAAAATATAGTCAAACACTGCTACAGTTAAATATTTTACCCTTTGTTCTCCCTGTGATATACAATAATAATGTGCTTTGTGTTGACATTTACTGCTGTCTTGCTGACAATTACCTAAAAGAGAAGTTTGGGTGCTTCACTGGGCTGGAAAAGTTTAACTAAATCAGAAAGCAGGTCTAATTAAGCAAGTTTATCTATATACTAGATACGGATTTATGCACAGGTGAGGTCCCTTAGCGTGGCCTGTGGGGATTGGGCCAAAACTGGCTACCTAACACTGCCTGCCGCTCCTGCCTGCTGTTCCTATTCATCCCAGCCCTGCTGTGCCTGCCGCCATCGCTCAGTAGGCTCACTGCCGCTCTGCTGCGGTCTCCGGCAGCCAGCTGTGAGCCCTGCGTCTGGCACCCATCGGTTAGCTGAGCGGCGCTCCCGCTGTGGGAACACACTTACTGCCAGGGGGCAACTCCTGCATTGAGCGTCTGGCCCCTGGTCGTCAGTGCGTGTCATAGCGACCGGCTGTTCAGTCGCTTAGGCTTCTATATATCTACTAGTGTCCCAATGCACAAATTCGTGCACATTGCAAGTAAATTAATTAGAAGAAATATTTTAATATTGCTATTTGCCCTTTCTCTATAATAGAAGTGTCAACCAAATTCACTATCGACAATGACAGGTCAAAACACACGTGTGCGATTGGCGCCAGTGAGAGCTGTAGATGTGTCGTCCATGTGCGAGTCAACCTAGCCTTTTATAAATATAGGTATATATAAAAGTCTAATATGCAAAGTGTCCCCTTGGGAGTTCGACCGACCAAGAATTCAATTGCTATGATGTGTGCTGACCACCAGGGGGCGGCACAGAACTAAGGAAGGCCCCGGCTGGCAGCTGGGGGAAGGGAGGCCCTGGCCAGCAGCTGGCAGCCACAAGGGACCCTACCTGAGCACGAATTTCGTGCACTGGGCCTCTAATATAGATATGAAAGGCTAAGTTGACTCGCACATGCACGATACATATAAAGCTCTTACTGGAGCCAATTGCATGCGTTTCGATCTGTCCTGTCAATCGTAAATTTGGGGTTTTTTTGTTGACATTCTGAAGCTGAAAGACAGTTACACTGTCAACAGAATATGTCTAAAGACCAACTTCTGCCACATTGTACCTCTGAAGCTGAAAGAAGCCGGCATTGTCGACAGAATATATATGAAGAACAACTATTGGTACAACGTGCCTCTGATGCTGAAAGAAAGCGGCGGCGTCAACAGAATATGTCTGAAGAACAGTCATTGACAAGTACTACCAATACTGGTAGGAACTGCCTTCATAGCGAAAATGAAGTAAATGAGGATGCAATTATCAAACACAGTTGTGGTGGAATGACTGTTACATGTCAATTTTGCCTATCACTAAATTTCTCTGATGAAAAATCACCTGATGAAAATTTACTTGATGTTGTAGCAAAGGCAAAGTTTGTCCAAATGATATAAATATTCCAGAATACCTGGCATATTTTAAAAAATCAATGATAAACAAAGATTCTGACAGTAAAAATTTCATGGAAAATATTCGTTATTATATCATGTTATTATTTACTTAATCAATTTACATATTATTTTCATGTACATTTTACTAATTTTCTTTCATCTCTGACACTTCCATTTTAGAGAAAGGGCGAATAGCGATATTAAAGTATTTCTTCTAATTTATTTCCTTTCAATGTGCACAAATTCATGCACCAGGCCACTAGTATTGTAATAACTATGTATGGTGCCAGGTGGGTACTACAAATATCAGGGGAACACTCTGAAAAGTATATGATTGTCTGACCAATATACTGTACACCTAAAACTAATACAAAATAATATTAATATAAACTAATTGAAAACAATTAAAAAAATTTTTTTTAATTTAATGTACAATTTTCATGACAAGGATCACACCATACCTTTTCCCCCTTCTGGAAAAAAAGATTTTTAGTGATTTAGTTCTATGCCAAGTATGTTGAAAACATTTAAGACATGGCATGAATTCACATTTGCTTTGTAAAAAATGATTGCTGCTTCTTCTAAAATGATCTTGGACTGCATGTGTCTCTCTAGGTACAGGCAGATGAGTTTTATATGGCAGAATTATTAACACAAACAATGTAGAGAGATTAGGATGAAATTATTTAGTGTTCAGACCCATGAAAGCTATTGTTGAGGTGTAAATCTCTCCCCACTTCCCTCACTTTATAGGCCAAGAAATTAAAGCCTAGAAAGGCTTTTAGTTAATTTGTCTGACACCATACATCTCCCTTATTCCTTCATTTCTAGTTTTATTCTCACCCCTTCATCAACTACTTCATTTAGTCTATACAGTCAGCTTTTCTTTTTTTTCTGCCTCTTTTCACACTAAGGTCTATCCCATGTGTAAAAGCCACAGAATTGTACTGCCACCCATTGTCTTGCTTCCTTTCTCAGCTATCTTTGAAAAATGCATTTTCTGTTTTCTGACTGTGTTTCCCATTCACTAAGCTTGCTGTGCCCTATTTTTGCCCCCATCATTTGACTGAAAATTCCATTGATCTCTTAGACTGCCAAATTCAGTGGACACTTCAGATATTAAATCAATCTATCCTAATACTTATCAATCTATCCTTGAAATTTTCTTCCTTTAACTACTGATACTGTTTTCTCTTGGTTAGTTTTCTGACCATTTTCTTTAAAAAAAATTTTAAATTACAGTTTAATTTTTTTTTAAATACATTTTATTGACTTTTTACATAGAGGAAGGGAGAGAGATAGAGAGCTAGAAACATCGACGAGAGAGAAACATCGATCAGCTGCCTCCTGCACATCTCCCATTGTGGATGTACCCGCAACCAAGGTACATGCCCTTGACCGGAATCGAACCGGGGACCCTTCAGTCCGCAGGCCGAAGCTCTATCCACTGATCCAAACCGGTTTCGGCATAAATTACAGTTTAATTTAATATTATTTTGTACTAGTGGCCCAGTGCACAAATTCGTGCACACTGAAAGGAAACTAATTAGAAGAAATATTTTAATATTGCTATTCACCTTTTCTCTATAATAGAAGTGCCACATGATATAAAAACAATAAAAATGATATAAAAACATTGATGAAAACAATGACTGATAAATTGATTAAACTTATTCTAATATCTACCTGTATACCACATTAAGAATAAAAACACTTTGAAAACACAGTAAAAGGGAGGAACCAAGATGGTGGCATAGGTAAACACCTGAACTTGCTGCTTCACACAACCACATCAAAACTACAACTAAAAAACAAAACGGGTATCACCCAGAACCACGGGAAGGCTGGCTGAGTAGAAGTTCAACAACTACAGGGAAAGAGAAAAGTGCGTCTACACTAGTAGGAGGCGCAGAGGTATGGAAGAGCGGAGGCACGGAGGCGCGAGAAACAGGCTGGCAACTGGGTACGCTGTGGTCTTTTTCAATCAGGAGGGAGATACAAACTCCCGACTGCTCTGAACTCCAGTTCCGGGCAAGACTCTGGGGACCCAGACTCATACGAGGCGAAACTGGACTGCCTGGCATAGGGCCAGAACACGAGGGCGGCTTTCTCTCAGAGGTGCTCACAGTGTTCATTGTTCCTGCACGGTGCACGGGGCCGCGGGACACAGAGACACAGAGACACAGGGCCGACAGGCAACCATGGCTGTTTGCACGGCCTGTGATTCCCTGAGACCTTGCTCCACCCAATTTAAAGCCCCACCCAAGCTGTGGGCAAAGGCTTTTGCAATCTAAAACCTAACAAATTGCAGCTGGGTCAAAGAACCTCAAAGCTTCTAAAAGAAGGCCTAAGGCTCGTCAGCAACCTGAATTGCTTCACAGCTGCACCTCATCTGGGCACCTCCAAACCCCAAACAAAGAGGAGGAATTTGCAGATCTCTCTGTAGCTCCTGCTGGGTGGCCTCAGGCAGTGGCTGACTTTGCACCTCCTTGGAGGTCAAAGAGCCAGTGTACCCAGTGGTCACAGTGAAACCACACCAGATTACAACTCTTCAGATCCGTAAGAGACACACTCAGGGGGCAGACTCAGTGAGCACCAAAGCCCCACTGACGCAAGTCCTGCCCCATAAGGGTGTTTCCAGCACAACTGTTCTCCCATTCTATACACAACTAGTCCTCACAGTCAATTGGTCTGGAGGTCAATTCCTCCCAGTGATACCAACAGCAATCAAGACTTAACTACAACAAGACTGTGAGGGGTGCACCAAAAGCTGAGTCACTGGGCCCTATAGGACACCTAGCACACAAGGCCACTCTATCAACACAGGGAAGCAGCCAAAATGCAGAGACAAAGAAATATGTCACAAATGAAAGAAATGGAGGAAAGCAAACTACTGGATATAGAGTTCAAAACCATGGTTATAAGGTTACCCAAGAATCTTCTAGAAACCTCCGAGAAATTTAGTGAGACCCTCAAAGATATAAAAAAGGACCAATTAGAAATTAAGCATACCCTGCCTGAAATAAAGAATAATATACAGAGATCCAACAGCAGACTAGAGGATCCCAAGAATCAAGTCAAAGATTTAAAATACGAAGAAGCAAAAAACACCCAACCAGAAAAGCAAAAAGAAAAAAAAGAACCCAAAAATATCAAGATAGTGTAAGAAGCCTCTGGGACAACTTCAAGCATACCAACATCCGAATTATGGGGGTGCCAGAAGAAGAGAAAGAGCAAGATATTGAAAACCTATTTGAAGAAATGATGACAGAAAACTTCCCCTACCTGGTGAAAGAAATAGACTTACAAGTCCAGGAAGCACAGAGAACCCCAAACAAAAGGAATCCAAAGAGGACCACACCAAGACACATCATAATTAAAATGCCAAGGGCAAAAGACAAAGAGAGAATATTAAAAGCAGCAAGAGAAAAACAGTTAGTTACCTACAAGGGAGTACCCATACGACTGTCAGCTGATTTCTCAACAGAAACTATGCAGGCCAGAAGGGAGTGGCAAGAAATATTCAAAGTGATGAATAGCAAGAACCTACAACCAAGATTACTTTACCCAGCAAAGCTATCATTCAGAATTGAAGGTCAGATAAAAAGCTTCACAGATAAGAAAAAGCTAAAGGAGTTCAAACCAGTATTTATGAAATGCTGAAGGGTATTCTTTCAGAAGAGGAAGAAGAAAAAGGTAAAGATAAAAATTATGAACAAAGTGACAACAAATACGTATCTACCAACAAGTGAATCTAAAAATCAAGTGAATAAAAAAATCTGATGAACAGAATAAACTGGTGAATATAATAGAATCAGGGGCATAGAGAGTGAGTGGACTGACAATTCTCAGGGGGAAGGGGGTGTGGGGGGTGAGGGAAGAGACTGGACAAAACTCGAAAACCGATGGACGAGGACAATGGGGGAGTTGTAAGGGCATGGGGTGGGGTGGGAACCAGGTGGAGGGGAGCTATGGGGAGAAAAAAGAGGAACAACTGTAATAATCTGAACAATAAAGACTTTTTTTTTAGAGAATAAAAACACTTTCAGAGTGCTTGACTAATTTCCCTTGTGATGAAGTATTTACAACTTTAACTTTGTAAGTTTGTGAAGCATCCCAACTTCTCTTTCAGGTAATTGTCAGCAACACAGCAGTAAATGTCAACACAAAGCACATTATTATTGTATATCACAGGGAGAACAAAGGGTAAAATATTTAACTGTAGCAGTGTTTGACTATATTTTGCGCAGTGAGAGAACCTGAAGTCATTTTCAAGTTCCACCATTTCTTCTTTTCAGTCGGGTCAAGTTTCTAAACTTTCTAAATCTCTGTTGTCTTGCTAATGAAAAGAAAATAGGATTCTACCAAGTCTCCTATCCACCTACTTCAGGACTTCTGTGAGAATCAAATGAGATGAGGCACGGGAAAACGCTTCAAACATTTGGTTGAACTGTAAAATGTTTGCACCTGGCTATAAAGCAAGTTGGGTTCCTGGGCTGAAGAAACTCCAAGGAGGCTAGTCGCTAGAGAGAGGAAGCTGGGCGTTGCTACGTGATTTCATTACCTGGTGCCTACAGCCACCGTTTCTGGGCTGGGCTGTGGGCTGCATTTTGTACCATGGGATCTTGGCAGTGTTGGCTGCAATTTGGTGGGGTGTTGCTCTGGGGTGGTGGTGGGGCCTGTGTCCCACATGGAGGAAGCTGATTGTTGGTTTGTTTGCGCCAGGTCCGTGGTGCCATTTATTTTTAAACTAGAGGCCCGGTGTACAAAATTCGTGCACTGGGGGGGAGAGGGGGATGTCCCTTAGCCTGGTCTGCACCCTCTCCAATCTGGGACCCTTAAAGGGATGTCCAACTGCCGGTTTAGGCCCGATCGCAGTCGGACATCCCTCTTGCAATCCAGGACCACTGGCTCCTAACCACTCACCTGCCTGCCTGCCTAATGCCCCCAAATGCCCTCCCCTGCCGGCCTGGTCACCCCAAATGTCCTCCCCTGCCAGCCTGGTCACCCCAAATGCCCTCCCCTGCCGGCCTGGGAGCCCCAAATGCCCTCCCCTGCCGGCCTGGTCACCCCAACTGCCCTCCCCTGCCAGCCTAGTCGCCCCTTACCCCCTGCCAACCTGATCTCGTCCCTAACTGCCTCTGCCTCAGCCCACACCACCATGGCTTTGTCCAGCAGGAAGTCAGACCTCCGGAAGATAGCCAGTTGACCTGGTCTAATTAGCATATTACCCTTTTATTAGTATAGATGGCCAGTGTGCATCATGGCAGCTCCTGCATTGAGTGTCCGCCCCCTGGTGGTCATTGCGCATCATAGCTACCAGTCAGAGGGAAGGACGGACACTTAGCATTTTATATATATATAGATAGATTATTGACTATATTTCCTATGCTGTACTTCACATCCCCTTAACTATTTTGTAACTACCATTCTGTACTTCTTAATCCCTTCACCTCTTTCACCCAGTCTCTCAACCCTCCTCCCGTATACAAATTTTTTTATAATGTCATTTTGAGGTACTATACTTGTCATACAACTTAAGAACTGAAAGAAGCATTGAGCCATATCTATCTAGTTCTACTTTTGTTAGTTTCAGAATACGTTCCCCCCCACCCCCCCGAAAGAAAAAAAAACCTTCATAGAACCTCAGTATATAAAACTGATATAAATAGTTTGGGCTTATACAGGAGATCTTTAACCACTGAGCTTGCTCCCAGGCCCTGCCCTTTTTGTGTGTTCAGACAGAAAATCACTACAACATTGTGATCTCTTGGTTTTATAAGTGAGAAAATTATATTTAGGATCTTACCTATGATCAACAATCAGCTAATCTTCCTTAGATTCAATTATGCACCAGGTGATCAGATCAGGTATACATATACTACCTTGTTCATTATTTTAAAAAAATGTCATCATGCCCTGGTCGGGTAGCTCAGGTGGTTAGAGCATCATCCCAATATGCCAAGGTTGTGGGTTGGATCCCCAGTCAGGGCACATACAATAATCAACCAATGAATGAATAATTAAGTAGAACAACAAGCTGAAATCTCTCTCTCTCTCTCAAATCAATCAATCAATAAAAATGTTAAAAAAATGTTAATGTGTCACCTATTGACTATTTAACTAAATGTAAATGTAAGCTTACCAAATATATCTATATTCCCAATTACTTTCTTAATACCTACAACAATTACAGAAGCTATAGAAATTTATGTTGTTGTTAAAGTGACTTCATGTTTAATTCTGTCATTTTATAAAAACTACCCTGCGAAGAAGGAAGTTTTTTCCAATTCCTATAAAAATGATTAAAGACACTTACCTAAACCAAAAGGGTTGCTAGGGGCAGAACCAGATGTAGAGTTACTATTAGGAGCTGAAGATGTGGTAACATTGCTTCCACTAGTATTTGTTTGCTGGGCTGAATGATCCTGAGACCTAGGAAAGATAATTAATTCATGCTGTGAACAGTGAACTATTTTTAAAAGAACCTCTGAAATTTTGACACTCATTATAAAGAATAAGTTTTCAGACCAACTCAAATTTTCATAAAGTAAATAAATACCCTGAGGTAACTATATAAAAAGAAACATAGTAAAACCTTACAAAAACCAAACTATACTTCAATTGCTCCTCCTTGAGTATAATATACATAAATATTTCATTACTTTCAATCATACTGATTATGTAAGAGAGGAAAATAGGTCACCTCACAGAAGAGAACCAACCACCCATCACAGCCATAAAGTTCAAATATATAAGCAACTTTTTATCTATCCCCTTCTATGAACTTGAGCGTTGCGGGAGGGTTAGTTTTTCTCAGACTTTTGAAATTGTTAAAAGTAAAAAATAAAGAGACTTCACCAAAAGAAGGTTGAAAAATCAATAAAAGCAATAACTGATTATTACTTAATATTAAGTAATAAAATGTTTTATTAGAAATCTATTCCTTCTGATACCAGTTAAGAGTTCTGAATCTCACTCACTTTAATTGATTCTAAGATGCACATTTTTAAATTTTAACACCTTTGAAATCAGGATCTGTCTTACAATTGCTGGCAGACAGACAATTATTATGCCTGCACACATATGTTCTATGTAACTTCAACTGAGTGACTGAGCACCCTGTTGTACCACACAGGTTGTATTTACCACAGCAGTGGTTCTCAACCTTCCTAATGCCGCGACCCTTTAATACAGTTCCTCATGTTGTGGTGACCCCCAACCATAAAATTATTTTCGTTGCTACTTCATAACTGTAATTTTGCTACTGTAAACAATATGTAATTATATGTGTGTTTTCCAATGGTCTTAGGCGACCCCTGTGAAACGGTCATTCGACCCCCAAAGGGGTCACGACCCACAGGTTGAGAACCACTGCCATATAGAGTGTCTTCAGAAAGATTATACCATTACTTGGTACTAAAATGAAGTTTGTGCATACATAAAAGCACAGAAACAGGAAGAGAAGAAATGAATTTCATATCAGTGAAACAGACATCTGCTGTTAGGGAAAACCAGAATAAAAATTTACAGAATGGGTATCAATGGCCTGAAAGAAATTCCTGGAGAAAATACTGTAGCACCCTTTTAAGAACAATGCTGCACCAACTCAACTGAGAGTAGAGCTTCATCCCATATGGAAAAATATGGGAATGGAAACTGAGACCAAGGGTGACTCAAAAGACTCTAACTCAACATGTAATAGTGATAGGAAGGCTTTAATCAATTTATTTCATGTATATTTTCTTTGTATATATGCATAAGAGTAATATAATAAATACCATATCCAAGTAAGTCTAAAGGAACTCTTTGACGAGGTATAAAATAAAAATTTTAAGCAAAAAGAAAATATCTACTTAATTGGCAGTATTTTTTCTTAGCGATACATAAAATATAGGTGCCTCTTAAAAATTGATGGTGCTGCCCTAACTGGTTTGGCTCAGTGCATAGAGCATCAGCCTGCAGACTGAAGGGTCCCGGGTTCGATTCCGGTTAAGGGCACATGCCGGGTTACGAGTTCGATCTCCAGTGAGGGACATGCAGGAGGCAGACGATCAATGATTCTCTCTCATCACTGATGTTTCTATCTCTCTCTCACTTTCCCTTCCCCTCTGAAATCAATCTATCTATATATATTTAAATTGATGGTGCCTTAGAATTAATGAAATATGGTTATAGATTTGTGCCAAGGAAATTAATCATCCCTGATCTTTGTCCCAAAATCTAAAACAAAAAGCATACCTAAAAATATGTTAATCTGCTTGTTCTGTAATTAAAATAATGGCTCATATGGATGAATCTTCTAAAACAGCGGTTGCCAACCAGTGGTCCGTGAGGTCTGAAAGGTTGGCAACTGCTGGTTTAAGGAAACCTTTGGAGCAGCGGTCACCAACCAGTGGACGGGGACCACTGGTGGTCTGTGAGGTCCGAACAGTTGGCAACCGCTGTTCTAAAATATCAAATGTGTAGGCATTAACATTACTGAATTACAGCGTTTTTTAAAAACATAAATTTTAATCCACTCAATTAATGACAGAGAAAGCCCTTTAAAGCCAAGACTTTTATTTCTAAAGCATTTACTCGTGGTTTAAAGCTTCTAAAAACATACCTGTTTTGTGTTTTGATGACAAGGTGAACAGTAAGTCCGTCATGAATTCCATGCTGACTCAGTGTATCTTGATCTTTTAAAATTTTTCCAGCAAATATCAACACAAGTTGGTCGGTATGTGATTTGAACCGTTTAGAGATTTCTTCCTTGAACTAATAAGATAAAAATACGTATTACAGGTATTTTCATAGCATCATCTCATCTAGTTTCTTAGCAGGAAAACTTCAACGAGTCCCTTTCTAGAGATACTGCCATAATTCAAATAATATAAAAATTCATCTTTTCTGTGTATCTTGCTCTTAGTGGGGAAATGAGTATTACCACTTCACTCATCTTAACACAAAGGTTTTATCTTAGGTGTACATATTCAATCTTCTGCTAAGGCATAACAATTCATTTCTTTACAATATCCTTATTCTTTTTATATCAGTGGTGCCAAATGGAGTTCAAAGTACACATAGTTCTTACCAAGTTTACAATAAGCTATTCCTCAGATTTCTAACTCTAGCCCTATTTTTTTTCTAGTTATTTAGTATACACACACACATACAAAGTATATTGGCGCCAAAATAAAGTGTACAGTTGAATATATATTATTTGTCTATTATACTGACTTTCCTCCTCACCTTTTTCACTCAACATTAACAAGCAGTATTGTGCAAATATAAAGCAAAAAATTCCCCTGAAAGAGAACAGTCCAATGAAAGAGGCAGTCAAGTAAACCACAAAGTACAGAGGAAGCACAAAGGGCAGTTAGAAAAAGCTTTCGAGTGAGAACTGAAGAAAGATTAGGAAGTAGCCAGGAAAACCTGAAGAAAAGCTTCAGAAAATAACATGCAAAACCAGACAAGAGAAAAGAACATCATACTATAAAAAAAAAAAAAGCTTACTTATTCTAAGCTAGATCAGTGTTTCTCTCAAACCTTTATCAAAAATCACCTGTACACTTAGCCTTTACTCCACTGTCCAAATCAGGAAACCATGGGGTGGACCAAGGAATCTACATTAATAGACTACTTCAGAGAACCAATCCGAATTCAGGAAATAATCACATCTCCAATCATTCCACAGAAGTGGAGCTCCATAGATAATGGCACTATCACCAAGAGGGTGTTTTTGAAAATATAAGGGGTATTTCTGGTTGTCACAGTAAGTGGAAAAACATATTATATAGTATTTGAAATTTTATAAAATTTTGCACAGGTGGGGAAGGGGACGTGTAGAGGGATATAAACAAAACAACATAGGCCATATGTCAATCACTGCTGAAAATGAGAAGTGGCCCGGCCGGCGTGGGCTCAGTGGTTGAGCATCAACTAATGAACCATAAGGTGATGGTTTGATTCCGGTCAGGGCACAAGCCCGGGTTGCAGCTCAATCCCTAGTGTGGGGCATGCAAAAGGCAGCTGATCAATGACTCTCTTTCATCATTGATATCTCTATCTCTCTCCCTTCTTCTCTGAAATCAATAAAAATATATTTTAAGAAAATATGAGAAGTGCATGCAAGTTCATCACACTTTACCTTTGTGTATGAATAAAATTTTCCATAATCAAGTTACACACTCAATGTAAGCAACTAGTTTTTTTAAAAAAATAAAGATAATACAAAATTATACTGCAGCATATACTTTCCAACTGATTTTTCTTAATTTATCTGAAATTATGAAATATAGCCCTTTTATCTAAGATAAGCAATTTTCAAGTAATTTTTTAAAAATCTTTGTAGAACACTATTTGCATAATATTCTATATAGAAAAATCGGTCAAACCATAATTTAACTATTCTCCTATTACTAGACATCTCATTTCTCCCGCTGGTAGCTATTAGAAATAATGTAATGAGCAGCAGAACACATGGTTTTATAAAAACTAAATGAGAATGTGTATAAAATGCAAGTATCAGGTACACAGGTGGTGGTCAGTAAATAGTAGTTACTATTATGCCAGCTCTCTTAAATCTCAATTCCTGTGAGACAGATGGTTTTTAATCCCATTTCAGATACAGAAACAAAGAAAGGTCCCATATATCCCTCTCCTCTCATAGTGACACAAGTAATAACTAGGATTCAACCTAGTTAGATTTCAAGGACCAATGTATCCCAATTAACTATATTCTAAATCTTATGTAAAATGAGGGCAATCTAGATTTGTTTCTTTCTTTTTTTTTTTTTTAAATATATACCATTGATTCTTCACAGAGAGGAAGGGAGAGAGACAGAGAGCCAGAAACATCGATGAGAGAGAAACATCGATCAGCTGCCTCCTGCACACCTCCCACTGGAGACGTGCCCACAACCCAGACACATGCCCCCGACCGGAATCGAACCTGGGACCCCCCAGTCCGCAGGCCGACGCTCCATCCACTGAGCCAAACCGGTTTCGGCAAGATTTGTTTCTTAACATTAAACTAAGAAATCCTTTTCAGAATCCTTGATATGACTCGTCATTCCAAAGTAAGTGATTTAATTGCCTAACTTACAATTATTAGTATTTTAGCATATTTTAGGATTTGAAGATAAGATGCTAGATTGAAGACACCTATCTACTCATATCCTTTTGAAGCCCCACTAAAACAATAATAAAAGATTTTATAACTTTATAGAGATATAACTTACACACAATTTTGACCATTTAGGGTGTACAATTCAATGATTTTTGGTATATGTACAAATGTATACACAGTGATGGCGAACCTTTTGAGCTCGGCGTGTCAGCATTTTGAAAAACCCTAACTTAACTCTGGTGCCGTGTCACATATAGAAATTTTTTGATATTTGCAACCATAGTAAAACGAAGACTTATATTTTTGATATCTATTTTATATATTTAAATGCCATTTAACAAAGAGAAATCAACCAAAAAAATGAGTTTGTGTGTCACCTCTGATACGCGTGTCATAGGTTCGCCATCACTGGTATACAACCATCAATGACCACAGTCAATTTTACATTTTTATCTTTTCAGAAAGAAACCAGTACTCTTTAGCTATCACCTCCTTTCACCCCATCACTCCAAGCCATAAGACACTACTAATCTACTTTGTCTCTACAGATTTGCCTATTCTGGACATTCCACATAATTGCAATCATATGCCTTATACAAGGTCTTTGTGACTGGCTTCTTTCACGTAGCATATTTTAAAGGTTCATCCATATTGTAGTATGTATCACTATGCCATTCCTTTTTATGGCCAAATATATTCTATTGTATGGATATACATTTTGTTTATTCATTCATCAGTTGATGAACATTTGAGTTGTTTACACCTCTGGGCTATTATGAATAAAGCTGCTATAAACATTCATGTATAAGTTTTTGTGTGAAAAATGTTTTCATTTCTTTTGGGTATATACATAGATGTGGAATTACTGGGTCATATGATAACTCTCGGTTTAACCATTTCGAGAACTACCAAAATGTTACATTAAGTGGCTGTACCATTATTCATTCCCACCAACAGTGTATAAGGGTTCCAAACTTTCTACATTCTCACCAATACTTGTTATTATTATTTGACTGTTTTATTATAACCATCCAAGTGGATGGGAAGTGGTTTTAATTTGCAGTCCCGTGATACTTATTAATTTGCAGTCCCGTGATACTTAATGATGTGAAGTTCCTATTTATTTATTTATTTTTTATTTTTTTTGTGGCTGGCCACATAGAGTCCTACATACCTCTCCAGCACCACTCACTTGGAGAAGTTGCCATGGATGCCAGCTACTGTTTTTTCTCCCTTCCCAAACAGATACAGCTTGGTCTATAGCTGCACTGCCCCATCATAAGGAGACTGAAATTCCTTTTTATGTGCTTATTTGTATATATTCTTTGGAGAACTGTTTATTCAGATCTTTTGCCCATTTTTTATTAGGTTGTCTTTATTATTAAGTTGTAAAAATATATTATATATTATAGATACAAGATTCTTACAGACATATGATTTGCAAAAAAAACTTTAAGGCAGAAACTCAGACTATAAAACAAATTAAGAACTTTTGGTCTCAACTGGCAAAAAACTTTGAAGCTGAACATGAAATAGACACATGGTCAATGAATTTAGCAGCCCCAAGTGAAGTGAATCCTAAATTGGCAATGAAGAATTCAAAAGCTAATTCAATCCCCAGAATCTGCGTAATTCCCATAAGACTCAGTACTGGTACCACCAGAGGCTGAGCATAGGAGGTAAAGGGATGAGAAGTGCCTAAATACTAAAAATAGGATTATTTGAACATCTAAGAAGCAAACACATCCTCACTGCATACTAAGCAAACAACTACCCCCTCCAAAAACCCAACAAAAAGACTAGAAGAATTTTTTTCCCTCTCTGGAAAAGGAACAGAGGGTCTCTGGACATAAGAACACACCAAGCACATTGAGAGCAGGAGAAAATACTAAAGTAAACATAGACATACTAGATGCTGAGTCTTTCCCCCTTCACCCCATACCAAACAGAATGCTGACAGCTAGGCCTTCAACATCCAGACAGGAAAATTTAATATACTAGGAGCCCAGCGCGCAATTCAAAATCTCGTGGCGCTGCCCAACCTCCGGTCCAGCCCTGCCTCGCTGTCCGGGCCCCGCAGCAGCCGCAGCTGCTGCTGCTCCAGCCCTGCCTCCCTCTCTGGCCCTTGAAGCAGCTGTGGCCACTGCTGATCAGGCCCTCCCCCAGCACAGACGCGCGGAGGCCCCTGCCGCCCCGCCCCCGACGCTGCGTGCGCAACCTCCTCCTGTCCGGTTGACCCGTTAGGGCGTCCTGGTTAATTAGCATATTTCTCTATTTTGTTTATATATATATATATAAACAAAATAGAGAAATATATGTATATAAATATAAACATAAATAGTGTCCCAAAGAGAATATAATCAGCCTAAAAGAAAGGAATAAGATATGGCAAGATATGGGTGTAAGAGTTTTCCCCAATTAGTCACCCTAGAGCAGTGGTTCCCAATAGGGATGGGGGGGCCTCTATCCACCCTGGGGAGCTTTTAGCAATGTCTGAAGACATTTCTAGTTATCATAAAAAGGATGAGTACCACTAGAATATGATGAGTAGAGACCAGAGATGCTGCTAAATATCCTACAAAGCACAGGACAGACCCAAGAGCAAAAAATTATCCAACTCATGCAGACACTCAAATACTGCTAAACTAATTATGTGAAGATAAACTTTGAATTATAAGCAATTTTTTATTTTTAAATATATATTTTTTATTGATTTTAGAGAGAGAGGAAGGGAGAGGGTGAGATAGAAAAATAGATGAGAGAACCATCTATCAGCTGCCTCCTGCATGCCCCCTACGGGGCATTCGAGCCCACAACCACAACCGGGGCATATGCTCTGACCCAGAATGGAACAGGTGACCTTATGGTGCATGGGTCACACTGACTTGGCTATATGCATTTTTTTTAATTGAGTTAATCTAATTGTAAGTTACCTAAAAGAAACAGTTATTCTTTAAACACCCCACAATCCAAACTTGCCTTTAAACATCCAGTCTCTCCTCCTCACAATTAAATATAATCAGAAAAAAAGGAAAAATATTGCAACCTATATATAAAACATAAACTCTGAAGATTAAGCATACACATTTCATTGCCTACAGAATTACATAGTAATAGTATTTGGTAAAAATTTTCTAAATACTGTAGGTGTCTGAATAATATGCTGCATTCAGATATTTGCTATTTCAGTATTTTAAGGTCCTTCAAGGTTCTCTATTTTTTAATCATTTCCGAAGAATGGAGGGTTCAATTCCAAGTTGGGGCACAAACCCAGGTTACAGGTTCGATCCCTGGTCAGGTGTGTGCAGGAGGCAACCAATCAATGTTTCTCACATCGATGTCTCTCTCTCTCCCCCCTTCTCTTTCTCTAGAGTCGATGAAAAAAGAAAAATCATCCACACTGAATAAATCATCCTATGCAATAGTTCAGCCAGTCATTACTCTCAACATGCCTGCAGTTATTGGCCTCATTTAAAAACACTGCATAGCCGAAACCGGTTTGGCTCAGTGGATAGAGCGTCGGCCTGCGGACTGAAGGGTCCCAGGTTCGATTCCGGTCAAGGGCATGTACCTGGGTTGCGGGCACATCCCCGGTAGGAGATGTGCAGGAGGCAGCTGATCGATGTTTCTCTCTCATCGATGTTTCTAGCTCTCTATCTCTCTCCCTTCCTCTCTGTAAAAAATCAATAAAATATATTAAAAAAAAAATAAAAAAAAAATAAAAACACTGCATAAATCTTATACAAAGAGGTTGAGTATGAGAAATACCTATAGGGTACAATAAGCAGCTAATATGAAAAAAGAGCATCTTCTTTATGTAATTGAACACTCAGTAATAAATGAATGGCCTGGCCAGAGTGGCTCAGTGGTTGAGTGTCAACCACTGAACCACGAGGTCATGGTTTGATTCCCGGTCATGGCATATGCCTAGGTTGTGGGCTCCATCCCCAGTATGGGGCTTGTAGGAAGCCGATCAATGATTCTCTTTCATCACTGATGTTTCTCTCTCTTCCTCTTCCTTTCTCTCTGAAATCAATAAAAATATCTTTAAATAAATAAACAGATAGATAAATAAGTAAATAAATAAGTAAATAAAATGTTGGCAGTGGAGTAAAAGCACCTTGCCCAAAGTCACATCTCTCAAATTCCAAGGTTCACAACTCTCTCCAAAATGCAGAACGATAGCCCTAGCCTGTTTGGCTCAGTAGATAAGAGTGTTGGCCCTTAGACTGAAGGGTCCCAGGTTTGATTCCAGTCAAGGGTACATACCTCAGTTTCAGACTCAATCCCCGGCCCTGATCGGGGCACGTGCAGGAGGCAACCAATTCATTTCCCTCTCTCACACTGATGTTCCTCTCTCTCTCTGTCCCTCTCCCTCCCTTCCACTCTATCTTAAAAAACACACACACAAAAAATCTTCAATGGAAAAATATCCTCGAGTGAGGATTACAAAAAAAAAGGAGAACTATATTTCAATATACTTAACTATTATCCTGAAACACGTTTCCCATCTTTCTCAAAATATTAATAAAAATATGTACACAAAAAATAAATAAATAGTTAAGTAGTGGAACAAGTTAGTTCTACATATGCTGATATGGAAAGAACACAAAGGAACAAGGAAAAAGAATAAGGTACAGAAAGGCTGTGGGTTACTATTGCATCTGCTTAATAGGAATAAACAGAAAATTATATAATGGGTATACAAATAAACACCCTTCTAGACAGAATCACCAAAATATACGGTAGATATAGATAAATTTAGATTATCTATGAGTAGGCACCCTTTTAATTTCATACTTTTCTACATCATTCGAATTGTCTAACCTTAAAGTAATAGCATGCATAATGTAGTTAATTTTTCTTTGCATTCTGCATTTCTTAAAAGTAGTAACAGCCACTGGAGAAAGCTTTAAAGCAGGGGTGGGGGAATCTTTTTTCTGCCAAGGGCCATTTAGATATTTATAACATCATTCATAGGCCATACAAAATTATAAACTTAAAAATTAGCCTGCTATATTGTCAAACATTTAATTAACTCACCCCTAATGCCTTGGCAGGGCCAGACCAAATGATTTCTCAGGCCTCATATGACCTGTGGGCTGGACGTTCTCCACCCTGCCTTATTAAAGGCTAAAAAATATTTAACAAAAAAAATTATACCTGAGTCTAGAAATCTGTATTGCAGCTGCTTAACCAGTAATCCAAGCAGTCTATGCTATCATATTTATAGGATGTCAAACTAACTGGAAAAAACAGAGTTCAGATCTTCTAGTAATGAAAATGTTTGCACAACAGAGACACACAGATATACATATTATTTATACCTATAATGGATGGAATATTTTTATGCTAATCTAGCCATTTTTGCATCTAACAGATTTATACATAATAATCAACTTTAGTCTCTAAAAATACTCCCAATCCTAATTAGTGGGATTTTCCTTTCTAATGGAAGTTAACAACTGAAAGAATGTCATTGCACATTTAATTAGACTAAGGTAAACACCACATTTTTCTTAGTAAATCACAAGCAGTCCCAAATAAGTACAAAATATTGTAATCTTTAAAATAATATTTATTCATTCACTCAATAAATACTTGCATTACTCAGTATGTGCCAAGCACAATGCTGGGTACCATGGGATTAAAGATAAAACAGCCTCTACACTTGTAAATTCTTACAGTATGTGGTAGTAAGGATAAAGTCCACATAAGCAAAAAAATGATATGAGATTATCATTGTTGATTTAATTTAAAAGGTGCCTCCAATCACCTTCTAATGAACTAACATTTAAATAAAAGCCAGCCAGAGAAAACTCAAGGCAGCTTGGAGCAGTCAGGTGTGGGCTCCAAAGTTAGTCACTAGATTTGAATCTAGGCTCCACTATTTAATAGGTGCATAAACTCGATCATATTATTAATCTGAATCCATTTCTTCTTTTTTTTAAAAAAGGATAACAGTACTTGCATCATCATAAAGTTGTAAAACTTAAAAGGAGATGCATTATGCCTAGATAAGTCTGGAATAAATACCTGCTTTTATGTTACTGTCATTAGCAGCCTTTGAAAGGGCCCAGAGGGGGAAAGAGCTAGTGAATGATAATTAGGGGAAAAGACAACACAAATGCTGAAATACAGTGAACAAAGGGGGAGAGGTAAGTGGGGAGCAAATCACAGTCTATTAACTCTGCTATCTAATTCGGTGGTCCAGGCACATGTGGCTAATGAGCATTTAAAATGTGGCTAGTCCAAACTGAAATGTGCTGTAAATGTAAAATATACCCTCGATTTTGAAGACTTAGTATGAAAAAAGTATAATATCTCAATTTTATATCAATAACAAGTTAAAATGATTACGGGGTTCAACAAAACATATTAAAATCACAGTAACCAAAAGGTAGAAGCAACCGAAGTGACCACCAAAGGATAAACGGGTAAACAAAACGGGGTATATACATGCAATGGAATTATTATTCAGCCTTAAAAAGGAAGAAAATTCTGACACATTACAACATAAATGAACCTTAAGGACATAGTAAGTGAAATAAACCTGTCACCAAAGGACAAATACTTCTGATCCCACTTTTATGAGATAATGGAATAGTCAATTTCATAGAGACAGAAAATAAGAATGAATGCTGCCAGGGGCTGGTAGAGAGAGGAGGGGGCTATTGTTTAATAGGTACAGAGTTGCAGTTTTGCAAGATGAAAGGAGTTAGAGATGGACAGTTGCACAACAATGAGAATTTATTTAATGCCACTAAATTGTACACTTAAAATGGTTAAGATGGTAAATTTTATGTGTATTTTACAAGTCACTACCTTTTATTTTTTAAGTGGATTTTTTTATTTTTAATATAATTAAAATTACATATGTGGCTTTCGTTATATTTCTACTGGACAGCACTGTAATTATTTAGTCATGGTAAAAATGTTCCAATGAGAAGGCTTTTAAGGAACAGTGTGACAAGACCCAGAACAATAAGCCCTGCTGCCATAAGACAGAGGTCAGCAAACTTTCTGTAAAGGACTACACAGTAAATATTTTCAGCTCTGGGACCATATGGTCTTTCTGAAAGCAGCCATAGGTAATACAAAAATAAATGGGCATGGCACATTTATCCCACTATGGTTTGTTGACCCCTGCCTTAAGGCATCTATTGTAAGCAATGGCTCCTACTGGCTCACACTGCTAAATTTTCAGGAATTTTGTGAGCCAGTTTAATACTGGTAGCTTAAAACTGTCATGGTAAGAGAATTGACACCACAGAAATCAGCAAACACTATAAATCAGTGTTTTTCCCGAAGAATTGGAACATTTACCAGCACTACATATTGACTACATACATGTAAAGAATTAACTTCTCTCCTACGCATTTAAATTACATTAGCTGTGAACCGTCTTTGAGAAAGATGGATAATTATTCAAATCATTTTCTGTGTTCTGTGGTTATGGTCAGGGCACATGCCCAAGTTGCAGGCTCTGTTCACAGTAAGGGGGCGTGCAGGAGGCAGCTGATCAATGATTCTCTCATCATTAATGTTTCTCTCTCTCCCTCTCCCTCCCTCCCTGAAATCAATAAAAATATTTTTTTAAAAAGAGTGAATGTCCTGAGGCAGTCAAGAGTTGTGCTTGAAGAGTGGTGAACTAAGGGAAGAGCTGTTAAAAACTAAGCTGCGAAAGGAGAGCAGGAACCAGAGAATATGTATATACTGCACTCAGCAAAATTTCAAAAATTGCTAGTTATTATTAAATACATACTTGTTAATAAATATTTACTGAGCCCATACCATGCACTAGGTTCTGGTAACAATGGTGAACAATCACAAATCCTCTCTAGCAGGAAAATAAAGCATTAATCATATAGCCACATAAATACAGAATTTAAATTGTGATGATTTATAACCAAAACTAGGGTACTGTGAGAAAATACAAGGGAATCCCAATCTAGCCTGGGCAATCAAGGAGTTCTTTGAGAAAGTGACCCTGAAATTTAAGGGGTAACTGGAATGGGCAAAGAGTGGGAGGCAAAGCAGACGGCAAGAACAAATTACACAAAAGTCCTGAGGCAAGAAAAAAATGTAGCAACAGGTCAAGGAACTAAAAAGTCAGTATGGCAAGAGCCAAGTAACCAAGGAAAAAAGAAGGCATCAGAATGGAGCTCATCACTGCACTGCACAGGACCTCACAGAAGCTTTAAGTAGTCTAAGATCAATGGGGAGCCATTAGTTTTACCTAGAGGGCAACATGATCAGATTAACATTTTTTCAGAGATTGATCTAGGAATGAATGGGAGGAGAGGCAGAAAAATGGGAAGACTGACCAGTAGGTTACTATATTTTCTAGGCAAGAGGCAATGGCCACTTAGCGGAGTCAATCCTCAATCTTATAAGCACCAACTTAATCTATTAAATATGCCACTGCAGGACACCACTTACAAATTAAAAACCCCAAAGAATTTTTCTTTATGAAGGCTATAGTTACTGATATATGCTCCATTAGAAATTAAAACTGAGAAATCTTTTAAAATATTTTTTTAAATAATAGACTCATATAAATAACATTCTTTTTTTTTTTTTAAATGACTACAGCCCTGGCTGGTGGGCTCAGTTCGTTGAGCATCGCCCCATGCACTAAGAGGTCACTAGTAGCATTCCAAATCAAGGCACATGCAAGAGGCAACCCAAAGATGTTTCTCTCTCACACAGATGTTCTTCTCTCTCTAAAATGAATAAAAACATAATTTTTAAAAATGACATTTTCCCAGTATGATGGAAAATATGATATATTCATATACATGGCACAACATAGACAAACCTTAAAAACATTATGCCAGGTATAAGAAGCCAATCACAGTTTTTGAAAACCTGGCATTTTATACCTCAGCACATCTTAAATCATTTCAATCATATTGTAAATGCTCAAAAGTCAGAGGAAGCTGATGGTACCAAAGAGGACAGTGCAGTCCTACACCCACACTATAATGTTAAGTGATGCTTGTGATAATGACCCAAGATATTGCAATTTCCCCGATTAGGAAATGCTCAATTCTACTCAATACAGTATTTATATTATTGAATGTTATGTTAAATATATTATTTTTCTAAATGTTTCAAGTGATGAAGGTGTTTTGTAAAACTAAAATGCATGTTACCTGAGTGTTTCATTTAACTCTACTTCAAAATTTTACACTATAATCTGGAGGGCTAAAAAAAATCCAAGAAAAGCTAGTCAGAAGTTACATGGAAGCTCCCTTCCATTCTCTGCACTAGTTTTAATCACATACATACACACACACACACACACACATACAGAGCATTCTTCTGGACTTCATCTTGCTTGTTGACACTTGGAAATCCTCAAACTGTTTCCAATAATAGATAATGAATAAGTAAAAGAAAGCACAATCTCATACACAGGGACTTTGTGCCATTTTTTTAAAATCTATTTACATTATGAAATCCCCAATTAATGAAACCACCTTGAGAGGGCTCTCTCTGGAGCATGCCCACACCTTCCCTCTCAGGCATGCATCTTTACTTTTAAGTCCTAAACTCAGGGTCCCTAAGCAGCTTTCCCTTGGTTGCAACCAAGTGAGCAGTGGGCAGCGGCAGCTCATCCCAAGCTTACCCCTTGAACGTGTCTCCAAGGCCCCCTTTTCTCTAACTTTTCAGTGAGCTAAAATAGCAGCCCCGCATGGCTCACTTCATCCCCACATCGTTTCTAGAAAGCCAAGGCAGAGCACCCACCTAGGCTGTCTCCTGTTGCTGCTTCTACTCTAAGCCCTTCCTTTGTTTCACTGTCCCCAGCTTTAATAAATGTACTCTAAAAATAATTTAAAAAATGTATTCATATAAAGAAATACTACCTTAGTATACTGTATTAAGAAAATGATGTAAGAACACTTATTGAAAGATATTTTAAATTGTAGAAAATGAGATTTGTCTGATACAAAGCCTAAGACTTCAATATTATCCTTTTGTAGGTCTCTTTCTTAACCCTTTACCTACAATATTACCTAAGAATTCTCAGAACCAAACAGTTCCCAATTTTTTACTGAACATTTTTATTGGGTCCTTAATGTAATTAAATATATTTTAATAATAAATTTTAATATGTAGCCGAAACCGGTTTGGCTCAGTGGATAGAGCGTCGGCCTGCGGACTGAGGGGTCCCAGGTTCGATTCCGGTCAAGGGCATGTACCTGGGTTGCGGGCACATCCCCAGTGGGAGATGTGCAGGAGGCAGCTGATCGATGTTTCTCTCCCATCGATGTTTCTAACTATCTATCTCTCTCCCTTCCTCTCTGTAAAAAATCAATAAAATATATTTAAAAAAAAAAAAAGGAAAAAAATAAATAAATAAATTTTAATATGTAGCAAATAATTTAAAGCTAACAAGCCACTTAAGGAAATTTTAATTTCAAAGTTACAAATTTTTTCTTGTGCTTCAAGTAGAATTTTACAAATCATCTAAAATTGCTTTTCTTATTCTTGCACATTTTCCAGTATGTGCCTCCCTCAACAGAGTGTACAGATATTTCAACTTGTCTTCAGTCTTAGTGCAGTGATGAGCTTCAATTTTTATCATGTTTTCTGCTCCAACAGAAAGCATTTATCAAAATAAAAATTCAACTGCCATTAGAAAAATTTGCTTCAGAAAGGCCTTAATTTTATCTACTAAAATTTTATTTTGGTTACAGAGGAGTAAATTTAAAATTTCCACAGAATTTTAAAATTCTAACTTCACTATCACAAAAAGTTTTAAAAAAAGCCTCACAGATATATAACCTGACTTAAATTTCTATTTATAGAATATTGAATCTTTCTAATCTTTTACATTAAATGCTCACAACAGCTGGAAAGGTAGAGACCTGAATTAGGAATCCTAGGAAGAAGATCTAAGACTTCAAAAGTTAATATGACTACACACCCACTATAATAAAACAAAAAAGACTGACACTATCAAATGTTAGCAGGAATGTGGAGCAACAGAAACTCCCATAACACTGTTGTGTAGGATTGTAAAATAGCACAAACATGGCACCACATGATCAAGTCATTCCACCTTTAAGTGTTTATCATAAGAGAAAAAGCACTTGTCAAAAAGACTTATAAAAGAATGTCTATAGTAACTAACTAAAAACAGCCCACACAACTGACAACAGGTTAATAGATAAATTTTGGTAAATTTATACAATGAAAACAACACAGCAATAAAAAAGGAACTACAGCCTGTCAGGAGTGGCTCTGGTTGAGTGTCGACCCATGAACCTGGAAGTCATGGCTCCATTCCCCATCTGGACACATGCCTGGGTTTCTGGTTCGATCCCCAGTAGGGGGCACGCAGGAGACAGCTAACTGATGATTCTCTCTCATCATTGATGTTTCTCTCTCTCCCTTCCTGTCTGAAAACAATAAAAACATTTTTAATTTTTTTAAAAAAAGGAACTATACAACAAGAATGAATCTCAATCATTTTGCTGAGTGGGGGGAAAAAAAAAAAGCCTTACCCAATGCCACTTACGAGAAGTTTTAGAAAAGGCAAAACTAACCAACGGTGAAGAAAAATTTAAAAAGTGGGTGATGGAGGGAAGAGTGGCTGAACTGACTGGGAAAGGTTAAGAGATAACTTTCTAGTCAATTATAAAGTCCTACATCCATAAAAAGCTTTAGATTACACAGTTTTGTGGAAACTGATAGAATGGCAACCATGTGCATTTCATTGCATGCCAAACTTAACTAAAATAAATAAATCTATCTATATAATAAAAGCCTAAGCCACCTTTATGGCAGAACGACTGGTCACTATGATGCACACTGACCACCAGGGGGCGGACGCTCAACACAGAAGCTGCCCCCTGGTGATTCTGCCAGAAGCCCGGCTGGCGCAGTAAGGAGCGAGGGGTCCAGGACTGTGAGAGGGCCTGGGCTGTGGGACCCCATTCAGCTGCCCCCCCCCCCCCCCAGTGCACAGATTTCATGCACCAGGACTCTAGTAAATGAATAAAAAGACTGAACTCAGGTTAATGATATACACATTGCTGAAGTGTTCTTTAAGGGGAACATGTATCGATATTTGAAATTTACTTTGAAATGCATTCAAAGTAAAAAAATGGACTGATAAATTACTTGTGTGATATAGCAAATACAGCAAAACACTAATTGTAGGTAACAGCCATGTGGGTATTCATTTTCCAATTTTCAACTTTCCTGTATGTTGGAAAATATAAAAATGTTAAGGAAATTTTTCATAGCAAAACTGAGACCAAAAAATACGGTGATTCAGTAGGTGGTAAAAGTTTCTCTTGCTTGATGCTACACGCTCTACTCACAACTTCACAAAACTCACCATCTTCTAGAACCATATACACCAAGACCACAAATCACTTGCAGTCCCTAGGTAAAATGTACATTTCAGGAATTGCTTCCTCATAAACTGTTCACAATGTTTGAAATTGCCAGAGATCAATACAATAATTATGGAAAAATATTCTAAGGATGTATTCAACAATGTGCTAAAACAATTCGCTGAATTCGAGATTCCTAATGAATTGTAAAATTTATACTGCTGAACAGATTTTAAGTTGTAAATTATTTGGCAGTATTCTCCATTAACTCCAATTTTGTTTGTTTTTTATTAGACTGCAACCGCTAACATCTGAGTAACGCAGCTATCGTCCCCCTAAAATCAAACAAAAACCTACCCAATGATTGGCATCCGAGGGGTGATAGATTACAAAGAAAACAGCAAGTCATCAATGAGGGGCCATCCAGCTTCCTCCTTAAGGCTAATACTATCCCTTAAGATGTGGCTGAAAGCAAGTTCTACGTTATAGTAAATTTTTTAAAAAAATAAAGAATGGGAACGATTCAGCCGCGAAAACGCAAAACTAAATGTCCATGTGCTCCTCGCCGCAAAATCCACCTTACCCCTCGGGCAGGCAAAACAATAAGCACCCCCCTTTTTTATTCCTGAGACAAAACCGCAGACCGGGCGAGAGCGAACCCACGCCCCCCGCCAGCCGGGTCCCAGCCGGGAGCCGGCGGTGGGTCCTTTTCCTTTGTGCGGAGCAGCAGGGAGGCGGCGGGGGGCGGGGGGCCGGGGGCGGTGGAGGCCCAAGCGGAGGGCGCGGAGGGGAGAGGTGTCGGCGCGTCCCACAAACGGGCCGCGAGGCGCCACCACAAACCTCAGCGGCGTCCCGAGGAGCAAACCCACGAACTTGGGTGTGATCTCCTCAGGGATGAGCGCGGAGAGTGCGACCGGGCGCCCCTCCGGGGCAGACCCCCGCCCAGGCCTTTAAAAGCCACCTCCGCCGGCCGCGGGCAGGAGTCCTGCCGCCACCCCCACGCGGGCCGAGCCTGGGGCGGTCCTCACCTGCTGGACGGAGCTGTCCTCCGGCACAGCGAACTCCTCCTTCTCCTTCGGGGTCTTCACAGTGACTTTCATGATCTTGGGCTCCGCGGCAGCAGCGG
This sequence comes from Myotis lucifugus, assembly GCF_000147115.1. NCBI lineage: Eukaryota > Metazoa > Chordata > Mammalia > Chiroptera > Vespertilionidae > Myotis > Myotis lucifugus. Next base: position 1,319,906 of record NW_005871343.1, on the reverse strand, counting down.
CCGCGGGGGCGCCGGTCCCTTCGGCCGCGACAGCGCTGTCCTGGGAGCTCGGAGGTCCACCGCTTTCACCACTCTCGGCCATGGCTGCGGCTGGTGACTCAGTGAAGGCGCAGGCGAGCGAGGGGGAGCCAGCAGACGCCAGAGCCGGCAGGCCCGGACAGCGGAGGACGCAGGGCGCGCCGCCTCAGTGGCTAGGGGCGCAGGGCCGCCCTGGCGGGCGAGGGGCGGCAGAGCTGGGCGTGGGCTCCGGCGTAGGCCCGGGTCGGGCGCTCGGAGGCCGCCGTATGTTCAGACGCCGCTCGGTCGCAGCGACATCCGCAGCCGCCGCTTCCTCCTCCTCCCCAACCCCTCCCCCGCGTTCCTCCGTCGCCACCGCCGCGCGGGGCACGCCGGGTAACGCGGCTGGCGGCGTCGGCCAGTCATGCCCGGCCGACCGGGCTTCGCGCCCCCGCGGCTTTGCTTCCCCTCTCCCGTGGGTCAGTGTAGGCACAGCCAGAGCGAAAGAATAAACGCAGAGTGGGGCGGGAGAGGTCCGTTTATTTTCACTCCTTTCACCAAAAAATAAACTCGCAGGTTCTGGACGACATCGCGGCGCACGTGGATGACTTCACAGTTAGCGAAATTACTAGAAAGGGCTCGCCCACTGGGCGCTGCGGCCGTGGCTGCGCCTGCGCTCTCGCGACCCAGGGCGGTTCCCCACCCCCTTACGTCATACACCGCGCCGCTGGGCTCACTGGACCAAGGCTAGTTCCGCGCAGCCAGTGGGACAGGGGTCTCTGATGAATGCTGGAGAAGTTTTGTTATTTTAATATGCTTAATTTTTGTTTATTTGGGAGATTTAAAATGCCTGATCTTACTGCCCGGAGCGCGGGAGTTGGAAGCTGAGTTAATCGAAGAAAGAGCCTCATAAACCCCTCACTTACCCCCCAAAAAAGTAGACGTCAGTAGTCACACAGCGCAATCCCGTGGAGTCATCGCTCCACGGCCGCGGCGTCCTGCCCTCGGGGCAGCCCGTTTTGCTCCGGTGATGAGGCCACCTGTGTGGACTGTGGCCTCCGCTCGCACGCTGACATTCCTGCGCGAGCAACCCCGAATTTTCTGTGAACACCTCCCAAAATGAGCAGAAACGGAGTCCCACCCAACTGAGACTGTTCAATGTAGCTGAGGTGTTCTTTTTATATTCTTACATCAAATAAGTTACTGCTTTATTTCAGACTTTAGGTGGCATTAAAGATAATTGTTCAAGAAATATTTTCAATTTAATATGGGTACAAATTAACAGGAAGTTATTTTCCCCCTGAGAATTCTAACTTGGAAATGACGTCAATGTTTGTCTTTAAAAAATGACTTGCAAGGAATATACCACACCGGACATTAACTTTATTAATCAGTGTTACACAGATGTAAACCTGAGAGCTCATTGTGACCCAAATATGCAAGGATATAATCTGTATTTCTGTTTTTAAACCATCCAACTCTGTTCTGGGAGTAAATACTCTTGCATGATGAATTCTTTTGAGCAGAGTCCTTTTGTAATCTGGGATTAAGAGAAATTCTGAAAGTATAAATTGCAATACAGTCATCATCTGGTATTAAACTTCTGGCAGCATTGTTCAATAACATTAAAAATTACACAGGGTGCCCTGGCCCGTGTGGCTCAATTGGTTGGGCATTGTCCGGGACAGTGGAAGGTTGTGGGTTCCATTCAGCCCAGGTTGCTGGATCCAGTGCAAGAGGCAGCCCATCCATGTTTCACTCTCACATTGATGTTTCTCTATATCTCTCTCTGAAAAAGTTTAAAAATAAAAATGAAATTATCTTTAAAAAAAATTACAGAGGGCTCTCTGCTGAAGGATACATACTCTTGTGAAGGATGACTACTTGCTTCTGTCTAGATGTCAGGAAATCATTTTTTCTCAAGGTAGAAGTTCCACCATTGGACAATCATCTCTAACCAAACACTTATGAAATTGCTCTGTAATGATGTCTACATTAATTTTATTTCTTTAAAATTATGAAGTATATGCACAATTTATGAAGTAATGTAATTTATCTGTAAGAATATACAGTATAGTTATTTTGGCACTTTTTAGAAATAATCCTATATTTTAAGGAACTTTTGGAGATGGGGTTCCAGATCAGGGATCAATAAACTTTTAGGGAAGACTAGGTAGTAAATAGGTTAGCTTTGTGAGCCATACATTATCTGTAAATACTTGTATTCCCATGTAGCTTTATTACTTTTTTGGTGTCACTCATCACATTCTGCCTTGTATTACATTTGTGTGCATATCTCCTTTATTAGACAAGGCCCTTGAAAACAGGGATCAAGTCTTAATCAAGTGCCAACCTAATTTCTTGGCATTAGAGCATTTATTGTAGAACTGAATTGTTGGAACTATTTTCCACTAGAGAGGAAATTCACTTAGAACATCATATTTTATACTCTTCTGTTCCTCCCAAGGTTTATAGTATAGTGACATAGATAATAGGTAATACAGTGGGGCCTTGACTTACGAGTGTCCCAACTAACGAGTTTTTCGAGATACAAGCCATCTCTCGACCGATTTTTTGCTTTGAGTTGCGAGCTAAAATTCGGTTACGAGCCAGCTTCAGATACCCCACCGCTAGTTGGCGCAGCGAACGTCACAGTGAACGCCACAACATCAGCCCAGCATCTTGTGTCTCACTCGTTCACTTTTTGATTTGACATACGAGTAATTTGAGTTATGAGCTCCGTCACGGAACGAATTAAACTCGTAAGTCAAGGCCCCACTGTACTAACTTGCTTTGTAATAGGTTCAGAGGGAAAAAACATTCACTCCCTGCTTGTGTAAAACTCCAAGTCTAATGATTTCAGAGGACAAATTTATTCAACACACATGTATTTGTCTCATAGAGCACTTAATAAGGCTAGTATCAACAGAATTCCAATAGCAGTATGAGGCCAACCTGCAATATATTTTTTAAATATATTTTATTGATTTTTTACAGAGAGGAATGGAGACGGACAGAGTTAGAAACATCAATGAGAGAGAAACATCGATCAGCTGCCTCCTGCACACTCCCCACCGGGTATGTGCCCGCAACCAAGGCACATGCCCCTGACCGGAATCGAACCCGGGACCCTTGAGTCCGCAGGCCGACGCTCCATCCACTGAGCCAAACCGGCCAGGGCCCAACCTGCAATATTAATAACCATGCTCCCCAGGGTCCCATAAACCATCAGGGTCTACTTTGGCTGCTTCCTAGGTATTGTTTTTGTATTGACTTATTCCCTTGGCCCAAGGCATTAATCTAGGCACAGAAGGATGTATTAGCAATTACACATACTTTGCCATGGCCTGCACAGAGGAAATCTAGGGCAGTTATATCAATCATAATAACCCTGAACAGTGAGTTGAGGCTGACTTGAATGCCTTCCAGGGCCAATGTGATGTCATTGATCTCTTCAGCTAAATTGAGGACAAATTTTGTTCTACCTCTTCTAACTGGATGGTTCTCATTGTAGGAATAATCCCCCGCTCCCAGGTTGCATATAAACAAGTAAATTATCCCTGAGAAACTTCTCCAAATAACCAAGGTCAGCCTCATATTAGTTCTACATGTGGTCTGATGGCTCTGTGATCTATTGATGTCGTTTCTTCAAACACTTGAAGGTTTCTTATCACAAACTTATAGTACAAATATAACAAAGTTCATCAAGAGGGCTATTGGCCAGAAATAAGAGATGACTGTAGATGGTAGCACAAGAAGTCCCTAAGGTGCAAGCCACTGTTTTGTTTCGTTTTTTTTTTTCAAGAGGAGGAGAACTGTGGTTATTTGTGACATCCACCTAAGAAGTTCAGTCCTGGGGGACACATGATGCACCTGGAAAGAAAATGTTTATAATTATTGAAGGCCCCCCCCCAACCAATCTGACCTATATCAGTTGTGGGGCACAAGATGACAGTGCCTCTATTGTGGCCTCCTAGCTGTTTGGTAAGCCCTAGGTTTCCTAGTTCATTTGAATAATTAAGTCCAGTCTTTGTTTATGGAAGGACCGCCTACAGGCAGGTAGTCCAAACTGTCCTGTTTGTCCATGCCACCAGCTGAGTGGCATTCATCCACTCCACAGAATGACTAGTGAAGACTACAGGAGTAGGAGTGGGAAAGATATCTGGAGGTGCTGACAGATATTTTGCAGGGGAGGTACAAGAGATGGGACATTCCCTATTTTTTTAACTTTAAAAAAATTTGATTTTAGAGAGGGAAAAAGAGAAACACCAAGTAGTTGTTCCACTTATTTATGCATTCATTGATTGATTCTTGCAGGTGTCCTGACTGGGGATGGAACCACAACTTTGACATATCAGGATGATGCTCTAACCAACTGAGCTACCCTACCAGGGCTCCCTGCCACTTTGAACTGGCTTATTATTATACAAGAATGGTAATCAACTGTGATCAGAGAGCTATGTGGTGGACAGCAGAGCCAGTTAAATGTAGTGTTTGCTAGTTCAGGAGAACCTTACCTGAGTGTCTTCCTTCATGAGGAAAGGTCTGTGGATAGCTCTGAAGATGGGAGACCATGATGTCTCCCCTTCTCCCAGGTCTCCTGAGGTCCAAGATGTTCCTTACCCTAGTGCCAGACAGCTTACCTCTACCACCAAAAAAACCAGTATGTCCCATTCCAGTAGCTATAACTTCATCTTCTTCCATTCATCCCTGATTCACACCCAGACCTTTTGTCCATAAGGATGAGACACAAAAGCACTAAGGACATTTTTCTAAAACTTATTGAGAGCCATTATGTCCCCCATTTGGACCACCACAGGCCATTATAGGGGACTAAGGGAGCATGTACTCAATCATTATCCTTAACCACTAGGACCATGTCAGTCCAACAGAATCCAAGCAGCTAAACCAGAATTAAGCTTAAATCTTTTTAAAATATATTTTTATTTTAGAGAGGGAGAGGGATAGAGAGAGAGAAACATCAATGATTAGAGAGAATCATTGATCGGCTGCCTCCTATATGCCCCCTACAGGGGATCAAGCCCACAACCCGGGCATGTGCTGTTGACTGGAATCGAACCTGGGACCCTTCAGTCCACAGCCGACACTCTATCCACTGAGCCAAACTGGCTAGGGCAAGCTTAAATAATGTACCAATCAGGCCAACCTGTGATTGTCATTAGAGGAAAGAAAGCATCATCATGCCCAGGGTAGCAGTCTGGATTTTCACTATCATTTTATATCACCCCCACCTGCCACCCCCCTTTTTATCATTACCTAGGAAGTGGCCAGGAGGAGATGATCTCTTTCTGGAGACAGCCACATTTAATGACCAAAATACCTAGTATTAAAGTGTATGAACTAGGAGCAGGTGAGGGATATATAGAGAGAGAGTCTCTTGAGATGACTGTAGATGGTAGCACAAGAAGTCCTGAGAACCTTGGCCATTAGCCCATTGTTAAAGTGGCTTTTGCAATAAAAAGTACATTTGTCAGGCTGCAAATGTTCCAGAAAGCCAGAAACATGACAGATTAGTTTTAAGGGACACAAGAGTATGGCTAGAGTCAGTTGATTGGACTAGACCAGTAATACCAAAGGTGACAAAGTGTCAACAATGGTGAGGCACCACAATAACCCTGAGATGGGCAAAAGTCCAATGTAATCAATATGCCAGCAGTGGGCAGGGGCCACACTTGTGCAGTGTGGCCTCATTCCCTGTGAGACAAATGTGTCATCTTTTGTCAGGAGTCCAAGTTGCAATCAGTGTTAACCTTTGCATCAGAAACACAGATTCCTTACTCTGCCCACTCCATGATGATGACACACGGTGTAGACCATGCCCAGTACAATGATGGACAGAAGCAGCAATGGTGGCAATCAGGGCAGCACAAAGCTGTCAGCAACTTGACTCCAGTCATTCTCCACGGAATAGCCCCTACCATGGACATCTACATGAGAGACCCAAGTGTTTGGGTCAGCAATTGTGATTTGTTTATACACTTCATGTCCCCAAAGAGGATGTGTTTCAATCTGCCAGTCTGTAGTTTCCCAAGTGCAGAACGAAGAGCTAGGCCGTTGGCAACAGCCCAAGAGTTAGTACAAACATAACAAAGTTCATCAAGAGGACTATTGGCCAGAAATGAGAGTGGCCTTTAATTCTGCACAAAGTATAGTGACCATGTCCACTGTTGGTTCTACATATTAACTCCGAAGTTGAATAGCCACAACAGATCTGATAGGTTTCAGTGTAGCTAAACCATCAGTGAATCAGGCCCAGGCATTTAGGGGAAATCTTGAGTTGAGAGCCCCATTGAGTCAGCAGCTTTACTTCACACATAAAGTCAGAGGGAAGAGAAGGCAGTGATAAAGTTTCTCCAGGGGATAGCTGCCACTTTTCCTTTAAAGCCAAGATACCCTGGGCCAGAACAGCAGCATTCTTGAATATATCACTTCCATTTGCTGAACACGGCTTATTTAGCCCTTCCCACCTTGGTAGTCATTCAGTCCAAGTTGACTCACCCCCAAATGGCAGTATTAGGCGGAGTCACACGGCCCTTATCAGTCAGGCATTCAGTTTCAACAAGAGCTCAAAAGCAAAGCTAATAATCAGCTGCTTTTTTTTTTTTTTAGAAATGAAATATTTGGGAAATAGGCTTGCTTTCCCCCCCCCTTTTTATTTATTTATGAGAGAGAAAGAAACATCCATTTGCTGTCCCACTTATTTATGCATTCATTGGTTGATTCTCTTATGTGCCCCGACTGGAGATCCAACCCTCATTCTTGGCATATTGGGACAATGCTCTAACCAACTGAGCTACCCCGCCATGGCAACTAATAGCTGCTTTTCAAATGGGGTGTATGTGTAGCTGTGTTAGGGAGGCTTTGAGTTCGAAACCCAAAGGGGAACCTCAGGATGGAGGCTGCCTCCTCTTACCAGAGACACCAATTGGCAAAATTATCATTCCTGTAGATTTCTAGCTCAAACTGTGGAGCCTCAAAGTCACTAGCACTTCTCTGCTTGCAACTTTTCTCAATCAAGAGAATGACCTCTGGCATTTAAGGAATGAGGAAACAGAGGTACACATCAATTCCTACTATACATTCAGACCTAAAACAATGATTGAATTGGCCTGGAGGACCCCACCCAGGTCACATTAGCATTCCTTCTCCAGGTGAATCCTGCCTAAGCCCTATTGGCTGCATTCTCTAGATGCCAGCTCCCCCAAGGGGCTGAGAGAATGGTGATGAGCTCCTATATCCAGCAGAGCCATATAAGTTTGAGTTCCTCTCCACCCCGAAGTTCCCCCAAATACTTGCCAAGCAAACAGACCTTTGGTCCCCCTTGGTGACAGGAAAACTTGGCCCCTCTCCTAATCATCTTTGCCTTAAAGTAGCTGAAGTTGGGGTAGAGGAGGAGGGGAGGGATCAAGCAGCAGGAAGGAGAATGTGTGCCAGAAGCAAAGTGCAATGACTTTGTTTTAAGCACTGCAGTGGCTGACTGCAGCTTCATCAAACAAACTTCCAATGTTCCCAGCCCATCCAAAGTGCTATATTAGGTAGCAAAGTTCTAATTCTGCCCAGAGTGCAGTGACCATGTAACTGTGGCAGCCACAGCCACATTTTCCAGCTGTGGCTGGAGTTTGTCCTTTGGCTGATGACCTTCTTTGAGGAGATGACCTTCACATGGGCATGTGCTGCCCCCTTATCAAAATAACATCTCTTAAATTCAACGTAAGTGGTAGGGGGAGTTTTCCATGAAGGCAGGGCTCATTGCAAGAAGTTATCTAGATTTCTTTGGGTCTGTTTTTCAATCTTCAGTGGGTTACCAAATTAGCATTGTTAAACCCAACCTGGGGCAATAAGAGCCTTAATACCAATCTAAATTCCTCATTTATGGTTTCTGCAGGAATTAGTCTGCCTCAGAAAAATCCCTCTAAGTCTTAGGACCAAAGCTCCTTACAGCAGTTTACACTGTAAAAAAAACAAAAACTCTTGAGACCTTTTATGATCATCTCGGGATGGATCTAAGATTAGCGTGATAGACTGAGGGAAGAGCTGAGCTGAAGGACAGCCTAGCTGTTGCCATTATTAACAACTAGGGGCCTGGAGTGCGAAATTCATGCACTGGGGGGGGGGGGGGTCCCTCAGCCCAGCCTGCCCCCTCTCACATACTGGGAGCCCTCAGGGGATGTCCTAGTGACGGCTTGGGCCCGCTCCCTGCTCCCCTTGGGGATAGGGCCTAAGCCGCAGTCTGGCCTCCCTTTGTGGGAGGTGACCGAGCTGATCAGGGGAAGGCACCAGCCCCATCACCCTGCTGCTGCAGCCACTGCCAGTCACCGCAGCCAGCAAGGTTTTTCCATCAACACGGACTCCAGTCCCTTCACCATGAAAAAATGACAACTTTCTTTAGGCATTTTCAAGATGTGTCTTTCATATAATAATAATTTCTTTATTACTTTTTTATCCTCACCTGAGGATATGTTTCCATTGATTTTTAGAGAATGTGGAAGAGAAAGGGGAAGACAGAGAGAAACATCAAAGTGAGAGGAACACTTTGATTGGTTGCCTCCTGCATGAGCCCTGACCTGGGCCCCGGCCAGGGAGGAGCCTGCAACCTAGGTACACGCCCCTGGTCAGAATTGAACCCAGACCCTGCCATCAGCAGGCCAAGGCATTATCCACTGAGCCAAACTGGCTAGGGCAGGATATGACATTTCTTAGCCCTCCAGCAGCGGACCTTCATTTTTTTCACCAGGAGTGTGGTGAAAAACCCCAGATCACCTTTTTGGATTCTTATTACCCAAGTTACTAAGAATATTACCAGTGGCATACAGGGAGCTTAGCCAATGAGCGGTCAGAAAAGGTGTTTCCTCTGTAGTTCACACCAATTGCCAGCTTGGCCCCCCCAAGCCCAGGCCTGACACCTCTGGCCCAGGCTTCAGACCTGGGCAGGAGACCCCCATATCCCCCCGATCAGCGGCTCCGCCCTCGCCCAGGCCTGACGCCTCAGCCAGAGGCGTCTACCCCCATCACCCTTCGATCGCCGGATTGGCCCTCGCCCAGGCCTGATCCCTCGGCCAGAGGCATCAGTCCTGGGCAGGGGACCCCCCAGACGCCTCCGATTGCCAGCTCCGCCCCCCGCCCAGGCCTGACACCTCCATCACCCTCCGATCGCCGGTTCGGCCCCTTGCCCAGGCCTGACGTCTCCGCCAGAGTTGTCAGGCTTGGGCAGGGGATCCCATCTCCCCCCGATCACTGGCTTCTGGACAGCTTCTGGGGTCACACATGGGGGCCTGGGTGGCGGCTCTCGCGCTGTCCCGCCCTGCCTGCAGTATGCAAATTAGCCACCATCTTTGTTGGCGGTTAATTTGCATATCGTGCTGATTAGCCAATGGGTGGTGTAGCGAAAGTATGGTCAATTACCATGTTTGTCTATTATTAGATAGGATGCTTACATGCTCACTCCTTCATCTCCCAAGCCTTCCAGGCAAGGTTCTAAAAATCTGCCTGGTTTCTGCCCATAGCAGTTGGGAATTTCCCTTTCATATTTAATGTAATGCATGTTTCTGTCACTATTGTCTGACAGAGGGCAAAACTTAGTATTAGTTGTTACTTTGGCATGAACCTGAGGATGATCTAGTAACAGCCTCTACTTGCCCTTCTTGCAAGCTAAGTTAACTTGGACACATTTTGTGGATGTGGACAGAGAAGACACAAGTCTCCTAGGTCAAGGACAAAGGACTGTTACTTACATCAATAGAAGAGTGTCAGCATTGTCAGGTACCATTTCCCCAAGGCCCAGTTCCCAAAAAGCAATGCCAAGAGGACCAGTATCATCTGTATATGTAGTGAGCTCTGTTATAAGAAAGGAGTCCTGAGCTTAGGGAACCCCAATCTTTTATAGTAGGCAGTAAACCTATTATATCAACCATTTTTCACTCATCTTGTATGTCCCATAGGTTTAGCATGCAGAAAGTGCTGAGTAATATTCACTGAACTTGACAATCCAACTAACTGGTTGTGCTATAAGCAAAAATAATATGTTCACATTGTTTCTGAAACTTAAAACATCAAACATATTAATGGAAGAGTAAATTAATTTTATTGACTGATGAAAAACTAAAGTGATAAGAAGTATGGATAGTAAACAATAATCATTGTGTTCTGCTGGAATTCTGTTTTTCTTCTTTTCACTTTAAGCCAAAAGGACAAAAAATTATAGACTGTTAGTAAGCTAACTGTTTTACATATTTCTTCAACAAAAACTGCATAGCTTAGCAGTTGCACAGCATTAAATATATACATTTTTGCAAAACCCTGAAAGTTTTAATTTTTGTGTTGACCTCAAAGGCTAATGGAATCACCTACACTGGTCGAATTCAGAGTTTCTTTTCCCTTTTCTGCCACCCTGTAAAGAAAAATAGGGCAAATTATTTAGAAAATACCATTTTGGGGCCATTTTCATCTTAAGACTATATGAAACCAAAGGCATTTTGAGTATGAGAAGGAAGCATTTTTTGAGTTTGTTGCATATTTGAATATACTAATAAATTATTTTATAGTTATTTTTACAAATGGTTAAAGTAGTTGTAGAAAAGTTACCCCTCTTTGAACTAGTCTAGATTTAGTAAGTTCACCAATTATGTTACTTTTTTTAGTGCTCTTTTAGACTGTCCCAGCTTTTTTTTTTTAAATAAAAATTTTAATCAATACTAACACAATTTATTCCATATGATCCCTTTTGGGTAATTCAATTTCTAATGCAAGTTTTGTCTAGTCTTCTTACCAGACAACAGCATTAGAAGTATGATTTTGTTCATCACTGGTTTGAAAAGTAGATTATACTTTTCATATTGCTCAGTGACATATATATACATCTGTATTTAATCTGCTCCAATTTGACTAGGGCCAAGAAAAGAGAAAGGCAGCTTAAAAGACAAGAAGTATTTTACACGAATTAACATAACATTTTCTGCTTTATTAAAAGTAAATACTAATTGTAGAAATATGGAAAGTACAAAGGTACAAAGAAGAAAATTAAAATCACCCATAACTACTCTACCTATTCCTCTTCATTTTAACCACAAATAATGATTTGATGTATCTGCCTTACAACAATTTTATAATTTTTTTCTCTCCATCTTTTATAAACTATGGCAGTGTATCCAAGTTAATTGATTAGAATCACGTGAGTAGTAATATTTTTCAAATTCTGTTGTCTAAACTTTGTCCCAGACCTATTTATTCACTATTACCAGGACTGGGCCAAACTATCTGTAATTCAAAAAGCCCTCAAGTGATTCTAATGATCAGCTAAGTCTGGGAACTACCTGTCTGTGAAAAGTGCATTTCTTAAAATGGTGATTATGTTAGGGGCACATGAAACCCAGGCCCATTTAATAATGGTGGCAGCTTCTCTGTATTTTTCTCATCTCTTCACTGCCTATAACTTTTCTCTTGGTGATCAAAAACATTTCTATATCAACCTTCATTTTTTTTAAAAAAAATCAAGTGTAAAAATGCTGTTATTCATTCCTGACCAAATAAAAGTTTTTCAGAGAAAATAAGTATAAAGAGATTATCTGGGACCTGAAATGTGTAATCTCATCTTAAAAACAAAATTTATTTCTTGATAGCAGAAAAGTAAAAATAAATTTTTCAAAAGTGTTTCTATAAAGTAGATCCCAACTACACATAGGTATCAACGTTATATAGCTTAAAACTCTTACCTTGCTTCTCAACAAGGTTTCTTTTTGTTGTTGTTGTTAAATATTTTTAAAAATATATTTTTATTGATTTTTTTACAGAGAGGAAGGGAGAGGGATAGAGAGTTAGAAACATCGATGAGAGAGAAACATTGATCAGCTGCCTCCTGTACACCCCCCACTGGGGATGTGCCCGCAACCAAGGTACATGCCCTTGACCGGAATCGAACCTGGGACCTTTCAGTCCGCAGGCCGACGCTCTATCCGCTGAGCCAAACCGGTCAGGGCCAGATTTCTTTTTAAACACACAAAATATTTGAGAATCATTTTCAAAACCTCCCAGGCAAATTCTCATTCCCAGACTGATAAGATGTCAAAGCTGGGGCTAAATAATTTTTATGTTCTCTAGGCCATCAATGGCTTTCCTTTTTTTTTTTTTTTTTTACTATGACCTCATTAATTTTTTATATCATGACTTAGACACACATACACACATATAAATAAATATATGTGTTTATATATACATACAGATACACATATACTAAAACAAACCATTAACATTTTTTACTGCTTCACCCTAAAATGCTGAATGCCAGTTTGTGAGTGCAGAAGAAATTACAGAATTAAAAAAATCACTATTTTGCTACAAATATCAATGGATGCTAAACCATTGGGTAAAAAGGATCTCATCACACAATCTCAAAGTATCACTCCACATATAATTTATTAATTTATAAATATACCTTTACAGTAAACACATCTAAAAGATACTGCTGTACACAAATGATTAAACTTATTATATAATGGGGCAAATGTCATTATGTGCTTTCCCTCGATATAAGTCAATGGCATGTATGCTGCATCATTTATGTAGTACCAAGAATTTTTTCTGAAATACTTTAGTTATGCTGCAAATATCAATATCTAGAAAAACCTTAACATTTTCTAAAATGTAAATTATATAAAACTGTTAATATTTCTGGTGAATAAATTTTGGCCTAAGAAAAAAATAGTCCACTTATTCTCAAACAGTATCTATTTCAAATGTATTATTTGTGATGAAAACACTTTCAGAATTATAAAAGCATACCTGATATTTGGCTAATTCTGCTTGTAATACTTTCACTTTAGATCTTTCTTGTTCTAACGCAGCATGAAGTGAAGTCACCTATAACCAAATATTCAATTTTTTAAAAAGACATTTTTTTTTTAGGCAAATACTCTTAATTCATTTTTATTTTTAGCTTTGTGTGTATATTTTTTTTACATTCAAAATAATTTTGTATTCTTTTCAGGTGTGTAAAGCATAATGGTTAGACAATCATATACTTTACAAAGTGTTCCCCTCAATATTTCCAGTACCTGCCATCTGGCGTCAGACATATAATAACCTTAATTCTTAACACTTATTCACAATGGTAATTTTTTACTGGATAAATTGAGCATCAGAAGAGAACCCTTCCTCACCACTTCAATTTCAATTAGGCACTTTACTTAGCTATATATTAGAGATACATAGGACAAGCTCACTGTTCTAAGACCATAGATTAAGAATGGGCAGGGCAGAAAATCAAGCCCAAGGGTAGGATAAGTTCTATCTGCCCTTTCTATCTCTATATTCATAGTCCACATCAACTAAAATACAACCTTATCTTCCCCTATTCTTCAGGACATAGCTACCTCCCTTAAACAGTAAATAGAACCTTCATTCATTTGCTAATACATAGTAATAATTTATATCACTTTCTTTTTTATTCAATTTATTGGGATGACACTTTAAATAAAATTATATAGGCTTCAGGTGTACAATTCTAAATACATCACCTGTATACTGTATTGTGTGTTCACCAATTTATATCACTTTCTTGCAGTGTTGATGGGCTATATTTTTGTTTAGTCAAGTTTCACAATTCAAGACTAAAGAACAGCCTAAGAATATCAGTCTTGTATACAGTTTTCCTTACCTGTATAGTCAGTTCATTCTTGATACTTTGTGATTCATCAACTTGCAGAAGTATTTCTGCTTTATCTTTCACTGACAAAAAAAAAGGGGGGGGGGAAGAGTAGTATAATTAATTTTGTCAATCACTCCAATACTTTTACAGTACTTTAGTGACCCAAAATAGCAATGCAGTCAGGCAAAGATTAATTGTCCTCCTACTTAATGAATGTATTCCTTGATCCTATATAGTTCTTAGTTTTCATTGGGAAATTCTGATATTATCATATTCTTGGAAATTTTAAATTTTCTGTAGCGCTGAAAATTAATTGTACAGATATGATGAAAGAGTAAGTTTATCCATCTACAGTAAAGAGGACAAATACACAAGAAAATAAATTTCACATAGAGAGAAAACTTTAAACACCTTGACTAATCTTTTTTTTGACTAATCTTTAAGATTAAAAAAATATAGAACATTTCTATTTCCTTTGTTTTCTTAAATTGTCAGGGTGACCATATAGGCCCACAGAAATTATTTATATCTGACGTTTCATACCAATAAAGCACTGTCAAATAAACATAGCTCATATGATCATATCTGATCATATAACATCTGTGGTCTCTCAGAACTATTCGTTTGTCTAGAGGTTTTTTCCCTCTTTGGGGAAGTAAGAGATCTATATTTTAGCCCCTTAGTTTCCTTTAAGCATTAAAAGTCTCCACATGGCCAATAAACCCCATGATATAATGGCTACAGAATGAAAAGCTAACTCCTCAACTTTAAAAACAAGCTAAGGAAAAGAAAAACAAGAGAGGTTAAAGAGGTAAAACTATAATAAAATTTGTAAGAGAAGAAATGTTTAAGTTTTTTTGAGTACCGATATCACTACAACTCTACCAATATAATACTGTAAATCAAACTTGTTTTTCATAGTTTAATATGATATGCAATAAGGTGTGTAACATATCTAGAAACGTATCAGTCTTTCAAGAATCAACTTGGGAACTTTTATGAATTACACTTTCTACTCCTCCATCTTCATAATTAAACACACACACGCTAAGAACTAGTGACTTTTTAATAATTATGTAATACTTTAATTACAGTCTCTTCTCCTATAATGCTTGTTTCAATGACACTGATATATTAGGAACAATTTGAACACAACAGGAATTTTGTATTTGCTTAAGCTCAATTATGTGAACATAGAAAACTGTACCCATGCACACAATAAAAATATCTACCACCTATCTCAGTTCAGTTCACCGATTTTCAAGTCTTCCATAACTTAACAGTAACACCTAAGTTATAACTCTCTGAAGCCTACTTCTACAAGCAAACTAGGTTGTGTTTAAGCATTTTTAACATGTATAAAACTGTTATACTATTTTTATTAGATTCCCATCTTGTTTTAAATGTTTTAAAATACATATATTTTTTATTTCAGAGAGGCAGGGAGAGGGAGAAAGATAGGTAGAAACATCGATAAGAGAGAATCACTGATAGACTGCCTCCTGCACACCCCACACTGGGGATTGATCCCCTAACCTGGGCACATGCCCTGACCAGGAATCAAACTATGACCTCCTGGTTCATAGGTCAGCGCACAACCACTGAGTCACACTGGCTAGGCAGATTCCCATCTTTTTTTAATGTATCACTGATTAAGTTTTTGAGTGTTGTATGCTTCTAAGCCCATCTCCTCCATAGGCCTTATGGTTTTAACTGTGTGATTTTGCAAATATTGGTGAATCTAAGGAACACGTGTTGCATTATAACAGAATTGACTGTATTTACATTTATATTATAAATGACAGCGTACATATACTCTAATGTACTGTATTTTTCATGTAATGATCCTATATCAAATTCTTCTAGTTGGATTATTTACAGTATGGAGTATGGACACAAATTTTATTTACTGGTAGCCATTTTTAATCCATTATTGAGAGTAAGCTTTTATCAATTAATATTCTCACTTTTTACATTTCTTTAACCAAGAAATATTTCTTTTACATACAGTGGGGCCTTGACTTACGAGTTTAATTCGTTCCATGACGGAGCTCGTAACTCAAATTACTCCTATGTCAAATCAATTGTGAACGAGTGAGACAAGTGATGCTGGGCTGATGTTGTGGCGTTCACTGTGACGTTCGCTGCGCCAACTAGCGGTGGGGTAGTATCTGAAGCTGGCTCATAACCCGAATTTTAGCTCGCAACTCAAAGCAAAAAATAGGCTGAGGGACGGCTCTTATCTCGAAAAACTCGTTAGTCGGGACACTCGTAAGTCAAGGCCCCACTGTATTTAAAAATCATATATCCTTGCCCTAACCGGTTTGGCTCAGCGGATAGAGCGTCGGCCTGCGGACTCAAGGGTCCCAGGTTCGATTCCGGTCAAGGGCATGTACCTTGGTTGTGGGCACATCCCCAGTGGCAAGTGTGCAGGAGGCAGCTGATAGATGTTTCTCTCTCATCGATGTTTCTAACTCTCTATCCCTCTCCCTTCCTCTCTGTAAAAATCAATAAAATATATATTTTTTTAAAAATCACATATCCAATAATACCTTTAATTTATTCAATTAGAAACGTACCTTATAAACCAATTATTTATTTTCATAATTTTATGCATTAAATGAATCTTAAGATGATGGTTTCTAAATGTCCAAATAATGCCTTTCCCCATTATTCTTTAATTTCTATTTCATCATAGTTAAGTTGTACGTATAAGAGTTAAATTATAGTTATATTATAAAATAATTAAAGGGTTATCGAAAGCCTGAATCTACTTCAAGACTATATATTCTGTTCAATTGGACAAGATTTCTGGTTTTTAATCATATTGGTTTCATAACTGTTATTTAATAATATAGTTTAAATTTTGGTTGGACAATTCTACTCCCTGTATATTCATATTTAAAACAATCTTCTGGTCTTGTTCACTTATTCTTCAAGGTGAGTTTCACATTTTCTTAAGTGCTATACAATACTCTCAGGATCTATATTTGGTATTTCATTAATACTTATTAACAGGGAAAATTTATTTAGACAATTTTGTCCATTCAAAATTTTCTCATGTGTTCATGTCTTTCTCTATGTCTTTTATGGTTAATAATTTCCTTTGCATAAACTTTATATTAAAAGTTAATACACATTTTCTTTTCTGTCATGAATGGAAACTTTTCATAGAACTTTCAAGGTGTCACTAGGTAAATATAATCAGGAAAGCAACTGATTTGTGGGGATTCACATATAACATCAACCTTACTAATCTTATCTCTAGTCAGTTTTGGTTGACTTCCTTGGCTTCCTGCTTCTATTGCTGAAAGTTTAGAGTGGCAGCAAAAGTATGAAGAGTGGGGGGGTTGGGAGGGGAAGGAAAACCTAAAATGATGATAGGTCTTCTCCTCTAATAATTAAAAAGCAGAATCTTAAGCAAATGTTATTCTTGTTTTCCTGATAAATGTAGTCTAACAATTCATAAGAATTGAAATTTCAAGATTTCTCTTATGTGAATAATTGTAAATTTGTATAATACCTAAGGTGCTATAACAGTGACCTGTAATAACAAAATTATCAGCAACAATCCATTTTGTATCATTCTGGGAAACCTTTTTATTTTGTTGAGTTAATAAATCATGTATCTTAAAAAATTCTTTTTAAATCTTTTTTAAGATTAAATTTTAATTCTAAAACCACAAAAATCACTTACTTTCACCTTCCTGAAGCATTTTCAATAACTGTGCATTTCTTGCCTTTACTTCTTTATACTTTGCCTGATAAAGAAAATAAAGATTTAATTTTTAAAGTAAATGATAAATTAATGGTTTACTATCAATATATGGTCTATGAGTTCTTGAAGACATAGTTACTTTTAAAAGAAAAAGGATGAAGAAAAATGTATTCAGAACTGTCTATTACTTAAATTATATCCCTCATGATTGAAAAATAAGAGATAAAAATGGAGAAAGTAGGATAATATTAAATTTTCCTGAGGACTTTCTCTTTTCTTCTTCAAATAAAACCCTTAATATTTCAAAATAATTAGAAGAAAAATGATTCATGACTCTATACCAGGAATATCCAGTAGTATACTAGAACTTTCTGTATCTGTGTTATATCTGCCACTGTCCAATATGTGACTATTAACTACTGAAAATAGACCTAGTTTGACTTTGGAAAATACAGTTTTAACTTTATTTAAAGTTTTAATTTTATTAAATTTAGGTACACACATGTAGTGGTTACTGAATTGCACAGCACAGTTGTGTCTTCTCAGTTAAGACTAAATTTACTAATCTCTTGTTATTTCAATAACTATTGGTAAAGTAATTTTTGGCAGATATGAATTAGTAATTTATTGAGATATCTTTTAATTCTTTTTCAATTTTTTTCTCCAATATCTTAGCTTCTTCTCATACTACATAGGTGATACAACTATACATTTATGAATAAGAACTGTGTTTCCATGTTAACCTCCATATTCTGGAGAATTTTCCCGCAACACCACCTTTATTCAACATATAACCCACTCTGAATTACTTATAAATACTTAATACATTAGAAAAAATACATTTAATACAATATAGAAAAAAACAAATCAGAAACATATCAGTATAAGAAACTTGTCATTTCTTCTCTTATCATGTACACAGATATATACAGAAGTTACCAAATTCAAGTCTTTCTTGTAAGAGAAATTTAATGTATTTTAAATCAAGTCCAATAAATAAGGCTTTTACTAAATACTCTGCCCAGTAAATTGCTGATGATAAATCAGTAATGTAACCGAATACAATGAACAGAAGTAAGGACCAAAGTAAATATACAGTAAACAGGACTTCTGAGCTGCTTAGAAATGAACAAGAAAGATAAGTCAGATGGAAACAAAAATATGAAGGAAAAAACCTTACACATTCAACTACAACTATATTCGCTATGAATATAGAAATATATATATCTACTGTGAATATGAAACTATCTTATGAAATTCTAATTCTTAGGGCTTCAATCAATGTTACTATCTCACCAAATTATCTCTAGCTCAAACCTTTTGTCTAAGGTCCAGATCAGTGTACATGGAATCACCTCTTATACCAGCCTTAGGGTCTAAAATTACCACATACAGCAAAAATTGCAAATGAGCAACATTACCCATGGAAATTCTTTATTTTGCCCATTAAAGTAACATATAACACATACAATCCTAAATAGTAAATATATATATAAAAACATACATATATAAAAATACTAATAGCAATTTATAATAAAGAACACAAATAAAATACTTAATGCTCTTATTGGTATCTTAATTTCATGAAAAAGAGAGCACTTAGTGTTAAATGCATATACGGTATGTTGTGACTCTACCGTACTGCATCCTCAACATCTATGCCTGAATCCATAGCTATTTCAAACTTAACATGTTCAAAATAGGATCTATTATTCCCACTGCCTAATAAACTAGTTCAAAATGTGCTCTTGCTCTTACACTCAATACCTGTTCATTGTTTTGTCAGACTATATTCACTCCAGGCCTTCAGCTACATGCATTACCATTCCACAAAACAATTTTCATGTCACTTAAAATCTGATCCCAACTAACATCTCCAATTTCACATTCTACAACTTCCCAGTTCTCTAAATGTCAGCAACAATGTATTTCCTACCATTCCCATGCCTTTGTATGTGCTGTTCTCTCTACCTGGAAACACCATCTTTTCTGTAAAATCCTTACCAATTTTCAATAGCAACAACTAATTCATTCCTGTTTCTGTGCTTCTGGAGCACTCAGTCAAATCTCAATTATAAAGCCCATACTGCAATTATTTACATATTTATCTTCCACATTAGTCTATGAGCTTCTTGCTAACTCATCCTTGTATTTTGTGTCTGGGATATGGTATATGCTCAAAAAAAGCGAAGAAAAATATAAATGACAAAGGAAAAGCTAAGGGAAATGGGCAGGGATTATTACTAAAGGCATGAGTAGAGAAGGAAAGGAAATGTTAAGTACCATCAAGCGCTGGAACTTGATTTATCATTTTTTTCACTATTACATATGCAGGGCCCAGAAAGACACTTGAAATGAATAAAGATATTTTTTAAAGCCTAACAAGGAAGGAAGGAAGGAAGGTTAATATGTAGGTTTATAGTTAAAAAATAAATTGTATAAATAACAAGTGTTAGTGAGCATGTGGAGAAACTGGAACCCTATGGATCACTGATAAGGAGGCAAAATGGTACAGCTGTTACAGAAAACAGTTTGGTGGTACCTCAAAAAGTTAATGTAAAATTATTTTTGACCCAGCAATTCCACTCTTAGCTATATAACCAAAGAATTTAAAAGCAGAGACTCAAGTACTCATACACCAATGTTCATTGCAGCGTTATTCACAACCAAAAGGTGGAAATAATGCTAGTGTTCATCAACAGATGAATAAACAAAATGTGGTACATACATATACTGGAATATTTTTCAGTCATAAAAAAGAATGAAATTCTGACACATGCTAAAACATGGATGAACCTTGGAAATACTATGCTAAGTGAAATATGCCAGACACACTAGAACAAATATTGTATGGTTCCACTTATATGAAGTACCTGGAAGAAGCAAAATCATAGAGACTACATGTTACCACAGGCTATAGGGAAAGAGGAAACAGGGAGCTATTTTAATGGGTACAGAGTTTGTTTGGAATAATGAAAAAGTTGTGGAAACACTGGTGATAACTATACATTATGAAGTACTTAATGCTACTGAATTGTAGCGTTAAAAATGGTTTAAATGGCTAATTTAATATTATATATATTTTACCATAAAATATTATTATTCCAATTTTATAACATTTAAAAACCAAAACAGCAGAAACATTCTATTAATCCAACATTAAACATATTTATATATAAGAAAAACAGAAAATGTGCAGATTACTAGTATACAACAGTAAATAAACACAAACCTCCCATTGAGTGATTACATTTTTCAGCTTCTGGATTTCAGCATCTTTCCTTTCAAGTTCCAACTTTAGTCTTTCAATTCTTCCATCTTTCAAAACTACTTCCTGAAGAGAGAAAAACTCTATTTTAGAACTAAGATAGCCTGCTGATTCTGGTTTACAATATTCCTTTGTGAAAAGTTTGAGAAAAAAAGTCCCAATTTTCTCTTTTAATTCATTTTCCACAGCAACCTTCAATTGTTGACTGTATTTCCATTTCTATTCAATGATATAATTCTAATTATATACAATGCAAGCAAATAAGATATTTATGATTAATCTCAAACTGCAAACATACCCTATAATAATATCATGGCTTTGAAGTTATGTATTTATGAATAAACATACTAAAAGTGCTCTGTAATGAATTATTAGTCTATCATTAAGACCCAAAAGAATTGAAAACTTATGAGAAAAAACACAAAATAACAAAACAAGAAAATAAATAGCTTTGCTCTGTATCAGCAATTCGCAGGTAGAAGATACAACTAGAAAAACCATTTTCTCCCAATAGCAATAAAAAATATCCCCAAGAATAAAATTCAGAAATTTTCAGGATCCATTAAGAAAATTACAAAATACTGAAAAGGACATAGAACAAAGTATGTCAGTAGATAGGAAGACTAAATATTACTAAATATATTACTTTGTAAATTCAATACAATTTCTATTGAAATCCCAATGAGATTTTGTACTTTGGAACTTAGCAAGACAGTCAAAACTTCTTCTG
Source organism: Myotis lucifugus (assembly GCF_000147115.1). Taxonomy (NCBI): domain Eukaryota; kingdom Metazoa; phylum Chordata; class Mammalia; order Chiroptera; family Vespertilionidae; genus Myotis; species Myotis lucifugus. Next base: position 1,298,533 of record NW_005871343.1, on the reverse strand, counting down.
GGAGAATACAGGACAGAAACAAAGTTAATGCAATGAAGAGGAATATGCCTAACAAATTATTGTATACAGTACAGCAAAAATAACTAAAGTAGCATAGTCATGGCACCTAGGTTGACAGAGCACTGTAACAGAAAATAAAGTCCAGAAAGAGATTTAAAACCTAAGAATTTATTATAATATAAATATAGTATTTTTAAAAACTGAAAAAAGGCTGAAGCACAGAATAGTAGATTACAAGACAAATGGCTAACTGGGAAAACAAGTTAAGTCCCTTCATCTTGTACCATATAACGAAATAAACAAACTCAAATGCAAAAAAAAAAAAATTCAAAGTTTTATTTTTGATAATAGTATAAATTGGTTCTATTTATCTAATGACTATGTGGAAACATTAACTTATTCTAAAAATACTCACTAAGCACCTAACTGCTACTAGATGCTGGGTATACAACAGTGAACAGAACTGAAAAGATTATTGCCCTGATGGGGATTGTCTGTTGCAGGAGGCAGATGTAAAAAAGAAATAATAGAAGCCCTGCCCAGGTGGCTCAGTTGGTTGGAGTGTTTCCTGTACACCAAAAGATTCCAAGTTCAATTCCTGGTCAGGACACATATCCTGTTGCAGGTTTCGATCCCTGGTCAGGGTGCATATGGGAGGCAACCAACTGATGTTTCTCTCTCACATCAATGTGTGTCTCTCTTTTTCTCTTCTCTTCTCTTCTCTTCTCTCCTCTTCTCTCTCGTTCTCTCCCCCCCCCCCCCTTTCCTCTCCCTCTAAAATCAATAAATATATCCTTAGGTGAGGATGGATAAATAAATAAAATAAAAAGTGGAGGTAAGAGATTTCCAGGTAGAAAGAACAGTATGTTCAAAAGCCCTAAGATAGGAAAGAGCCAAGAATTTGAAGAAAAAAGAGGCCAGTGGTTTGGAGCTTAGTGAGGGAGAAGATAGTACAAGATGATTTTGGAAAAACAGGTAGAGGCTTGATATTGGAGGGCCTTGTAGGCAACAAGAATGGCCTGCACATTCTGAGTAAAATAGCAGTGAAGGATTTTGAGCAGGACTATTAAGATTTATGTTAGATTATATTTTTAAAGAATGACTGTGGAAAATGGATTAGTCGGGTAGGACAGGTGGAAAGACCTTTAACTGCTACTGCAAGTACAGGTCAGAGAAGATTATACCTTTGATTAGGGTGGAAGCAGTTTAAATGGAAAGAAGCATATTATGTAAGAAATTATTTAAAAGTGTAATCAAGAGCATTTGATGAGAGGTTGAATGTGGCAGTTGAGAAAGATGGACACTTTGAGTTTCTAGTTTAAGGAATAAGGTGGGTGGACCAAAATTAGAAATATACATACTATTAGGCCCAGAAATCTCACTTAGAAGTGAGGGAAAGTGTATCTATCAGTGTTCACTGTGATTTATTACAACAAAAAATTGGACATCAATTTAAATGCCGAACTATAGAATATAGGCTAAATATATGGTAAATTTATGAAACTGTGAAACTCTTGAAATCACTAAAAATAACAATATACACTATAAAATACATTAACATGATCTCAAATTATAATGCTAAATGCAAGGAAAAATGCAGGGAGTACATAAAAGAAAATTTTAATAACTCTCTTAGGACATTATGAAATACTAGTATTTTCACTTCATTTAAAAATTATCTTATCAAAATTGTTTTATACTGAGTATATAATCATTTAACAATATAAAATACTATTTTGATTTTGAAAAATTAAACCACATAAGTATTAAAATGGTATCTAGATGAATATGAATATATATCATTTTTAATAGGAAAGCCCTTCTGAATATACCAAAGGGAGAAAACTGAAAGGAAAAGATTAATAGATTTAACTTGATGAAAAATTTTTCTAAAAATACTGTAATAAAATCAAAAGATAAATGATTATCTGGAAATAATAAGTCACAATCCATATGACAGGCATATGAGCAAAAAACATGAAGAAATGTATAATCTCAATAATAAGCAAAAAATATTCTATCAAACTGGCACATAAAAATATTTTTTCCTCTGTGTGGGTAACTGAAAACAACTTAGTTATTAAAAATTCAACTATTTCATGTTCAAGAATTATTACTTAACTAGAGGCCTGGTGCACGAAATTCGTGCACTAGGGGAGGTGGGGGGGGGGTCCCTCAGCCCAGTCTGCACCCTCTCCAATCCAGTACCACTGGCTCCAAACTGCTCACCTGCCTGCCTTCCTGATCGCCCCTAACCACTCTGCCTGCTTGCCTGCCTAATGCCCCTAACTGCTCCCTGCCAGCCTGATCGGCCCCTAACTGTTCTCCCCTGCCAGCCTGATTTCCCTGCTCTCCCCTGCAGGCTTGATCGCCCCTAACCACCTCTGCCTCGGCCCCCGCCACTGTGGCTTTGTCTGGAAGATGTCTGATCTGATTAGCATATTACCCTTTTATTAGTATAGATGACCTGAAATGCTCACCATCTGCATTTAACTAAAAAGTGGTCCATATAACAGTTTCTACATTACTGGGAGGAAAAAGTATATATCCACAGAAAATAAAGGCCAAAACAAAATATACACAGAAACAAATTTCATAAAATATGAATAGACATACTCTGACATTTTTTTGTTTTTGCAAATGCTGGCAGCAATCTACTAAAACTGATTTCAAAACCTGTTAAATGAGTTGAGACTCAGAAAAGCAAACCTGAGGACTTAAAATGTCAGGTCAAGGACACTGTAAATCCTCACTTAAGGTCATGGATAGGTTCTGCAAGTTTCAAAATGACATATAACAAAACCAATTAAGTTCCTATGGCATCATGTCACTGTTAAAATGAACAAAACCATGTTATTCAAGGACTTGCTGTACTTGATTCAACAAACAGTGAAGTTTAAAGACATGGAAAAGAAGATAGATTTGAAAAAGATTTCCAAGATTAAAACTCCCAAGCCTTGAAAAACAGAAAAGTGAAAAAAGGAAGTTTTTAGAGTCTGGGTAACTAGATCAAATGATAAAACCAAAAATGATGAAAGTCAAGCCAAACACTTGGTTTGGAGACAGGATGATGAGCCTGAGTTTGCACATAGTGAGTACACTAGTAAGGTATCCACAGAATAAGAATGAAATATGCCATAAGGGCCCTAGCCGGTTTGGCTCAGTGGGTAGAGCGTCGGCCTGCGAACTAAAGGGTCCTAGGTTCGATTCCAGTCAAGGGCACATGCCTGGGTTGTGGGCTCGATCCCCAGTGGGGGACTTGCAGGAGGCAGCCAATCCATGATTCTCTCTCATCATGGATGTTTCTATCTCTATCTCTCTCTTCCTTCCTCTCTGAAATCAATGAAAATATATTTTTTTAAAAATGCCATAAGGGCAATTACTAAAACAGACACCTAAAGGCCATAAAGTGAATGGGATCAGGAATGGATGATCTACCCAATTCCAGTGAAGTTGTGGAGAAAACTTCCTGCCAATAGAAGACAATGTTGATAAGCATCAAGAGCAACACAGATGTGTATATCCTTTGACTAATTTACTATTTTTAAGAATTTATTCCAAGGAAATAACTCATCAAAGAATTAAATACATAAAGATGTTAAATGAGTATCAGGTGACCAATTCTAAACAACCTAAATGTTCAATAATAGGACATTGACCAAGCTGTAATTATAACATACTGCTTTGACAGAATATAAAGCATGGTTTACAAAACAGCTATGAAACTATATTACTTACTGTTACAATTATTTTTAAATACCTATACATGTGGCATTTTCCTACAAAAAGAATATTCAAAAATGAAGCCAAATGTTGTGTTAAGAACGGCCAAATTAGGGTTGTACAGAAAAAAAGGATTTTAACCTGGGCAAAAAAGAAGAGCTTTCTTTCTCTGAGAAAGGAGTATAATGGGGAGAGGAAGGACGTGAAAAAAAAAAGAGTATTTTTTTAAATAGCCTCAATCTTTTTCTCCTATTACACTCAATGACATGAGAAATTCTTAATTTGTTTATGAAAATTTCATACATGCAAAAGAAATATATATATGTGTGTGTGTGTATATATATATATATGAATCATACAGGTTAAGATAAAAGAAAAAATGCAATATGCAGATTAGGAATTTGAACACTGAAAACAGTATGGAGGGTCTGCAAAACATTAAGAAGAGAGTTACCATATGACCCAGCAACCTCTCTTCAGGATACCTACCCAAAAAATTTGAAAACCTTTACTTGCAAAGATAAATGCACCTCTAGCCCAGCCCATGTGGCTAAGTGGTTGAGGTTTGGCCCATGAACCAGGAGGTCACGGTTTAAAAAGGCATCTGTGATATATGCGCCCTGTGTTCATTGCAGCATTATTCACTGTGGCCAATGCATGGAAACAACCCAAGTGTCCCTCAATAAATGACTGGATAAGATGTGGTACATACATACAATGGAACACTACTCAGCCATAAAAGATGAAATACTGCCATTTGCAACAATGTCATGCCAAGTGAAGTAAGTCAGACAGAAAAAGTCAAGAACCATTTGATTTCACTATATGTGGGATATAAAACTGAGAACAACAAATGAACATACAAGAACAAACAGAAACTCATAGGCACAAACAACAGTATAGTGGTTACCAGCAAGAAGGGGGGGGGTTGAGGAGGTAGTAGAGGATAAAGGAGGTCAAATATATGGTGACAGAAGTAGATTTGACTTTGTGTGGTGGGCACACAATGCAATATCCAGATCATGTATCAAAAAAATGTACACTTAAAACCCATATAATGTCACCCCAATAAATTTAATGGGGGGGGAGAATTCGAACATTACCATATTTTGGCATCCCCCATGTGCCTCTACCAGTCATATCCATATCCCTCCCCTTCTGTTACAAATTTTGTCCTTCTTTTCCTGTTAGTCTTGCACTACACATATACATATCCCTAAAATATTCTATTTTTTGAAATTGCTATAAATGGTATCAAACAATTATTTGGTGACCTTATTTTTTTAATTAAACATGTTTTTTATATTCCTACATGTTGCTAAGTATAGCTGTCATTAATTTCTCTTATTGATTCTGTTATTACACACAGATGAGTTTTCAACATTATTCTTGAACATGTCTCTAGGGTTTAATCTAAGGTAGAATTTCTAGAACATACAGTCTGCCCATCATCTTCAACTTTTAAAGTTAATGCCAAATTATTTTCCAAAACGGTTATACCAATTTACACTACCACTAATGTGTTACTGTTCTTCTATATCCATAAAAATATTGAGTATCATCTGTCTAATCCCTATCACCAGTCCTCACCTTCATTCAGTTTTTCATAGCAAATGCAGTAGAAATTAATATTACCATATATAAGCTTGTTCTATACTGAAAAATCTTCAAATATTCTTTACTATCTACTAACTATATCATAAATTAGGCCTTTAAATTTCCTCTAATCTTTTCCAACCTGCCTTACCAAACTTACCTAATACTACTAGTATTCTCCTCTATGATCCTTCTGTTTTAATTAAGCTGGTTTATACTTTATTGCTTCAATACTTTTACTCATGGAATTCCAGTTTCCTCTCCCTTACCTCTGCATGTTCAAATTCTACTGTCTTTTAAATTCTAATCCAAAAGCTATTTTCTTCTAAGAAAGCCATCTCTAATCTCCATTCATGTTAATTACTATCACACTTTACCAAGTATATTCTTTTAGACTTACCATTTTCTATCTTGTACAAAAATAATTATCTATTAAACGTGTACTATGTTCATGCTCTGCTAAACATTTTGATTCATAATTGCTAATTTTCCTACTAACAGTACATGACAGATAATTTCATCCCAATGTAACACAGCTGATAAGCTGCAGAAGCTATATCTTGTGTTACTAGGTTTGTTTGATTTCAAAGACTTCCCTTTCTACCATACTGCACTGTCCTGTGGTTTTATTAAATCATTAATACTAATTGTTTAATTAACATACATACCCAATTTTGTTCTACAAAGGGTTTAAGACATCTATTTGTCTAAATATATTAATGTCATTCTTTCTATCAAAAAATTATCTGAGCCGGGGGATAGGGGAGGCTGGGAGGAAGGTCAATGGGGAAAAAAAGGAGACATATGCACTACTATTCGTAATACTTTAAAGTTACAATAATAAAAAAAATAATATAAAAAAAATGATCTGAAATGGCTTAAAAAATAAGAAAGGGGAAAATCATACATAGTCAATAAAAAAGAAGAAAGCAAATATGCTAACCATATAAGTTAACATGGTTGCTTGGACTGTACATAAACTTTGATAGTCAAGGCAAAACAGGAAAACATTAAATAAATGCCAGAAAAGAAGAAACAAGTACTTCAAGGGCAAGCAAGGATTATCCATTACTAAGTTGAAAATAGATTTTCATGTGGAATTATGTTAGTGTTATTAACCAATCTTACTTCTGCATTGGAGTAAACTGTTCTTAAGGGTCTGACTTTTTGTGTCCTTTAAAACAATACAGATGTTTAATTCGTGGAATGATTGAATTTATCAGTCTTAGGAAACAAAGAGATAGCATCTATTGAAGAGAATGACAAGATGGAAAACGGGCTTTTAGAATTTGGAATAGCCTCTGTAGGTGTTTGTCAAAGTCAGAAAGAAATGAATCAAAAGTTTTTTAAGTAGAAATAAGGATACGGTAAAAGTTAGACAGTAATGATTTTGAGAACAGAACATTAGTACTGTTTTTCAGCAATACCTGGCAGCCCACAAATTAATGATGGTGGTGAACACACAATACAGTATACAGATTATGTGTTGGGGTGGTGAACACACAATTGTGTGCAGAATCTTTCAGTTTCCTGAATATTCAGTCTAACTAAGGCAGTGGTTCTCAACCTTCTGGCCCTTTAAATACAGTTCCTCATGTTGTGACCCCACCATAAAAGTATTTTCGTTGCTACTTCATAACTGTAATGTTGCTACTGTTATGAATCATAATGTAAATATCTGATATGTAGGATGGTCTTAGGCGACCTCTGTGAAAGGGTCGTTCGACCGCCAAAGGGGTCGCGACCCACAGGTTGAGAACCGCTAAACTAAGGCCTTTCCTAATTTGGGGCCTTTGTTCTGGCAGGGAATAAAAGAAAACCAAGAAAGGAAGGGGAAAGCGTTCACATATAAGATAAAGAACAGGTTCATAGTTTAAGAGAAAGCAAGACAGAAGACTAGCTGTTAGGAACAGATTTATAGGTCTCTATATGATGAGATATTTAAAAAAAAAAATCCTCACTGAGGATATGTTTTTCTTGACTTTAGAGAGAAGGGGGGGAGGGGGGGGGAGAAACATCGATTGGTTGCCTCTCGTACACATCCAACCAGACATCAAACCCGAAATCTAGGTATGTGCTCTGACCAGGAATCAAACCCATAACCTTCTGGTATATGGGACAATGCTCCAACCGAGTCACCTGGACAGGTGAGATACTTTTTTTAAAACAATATTTTAAAAATGTGAATGACAAGAAAAATAGAGACAAACTCAGAGAGAGAGCAGGCTGACAGCTGTGGGGGGGGGGGCGGTTAAGAAACTAGTGGAGGGTGGAGGGATTGAGCAAAAATGAAAAAATTCAACAGTGTGTTGATTGCCAGGAGAGGGAGGGGGTGGGAAAGGTGTAAAGGTATAGGGTGGATAAACGGTGATGGACAGAGACTTCACTTGGGGTGGTGAACACACAACACAGTGTACAGATGATGTGTTGTGGAATTGTGCCCCTGAAACCTATATAATTTTATTAACTAGTGTAACCCCAATACATTCAATACAAAGGAAAAAAATAAAAATGCGAATATCATTCTTTGCTTGTGGGCCTTATAAATACAGACTATTAACCAGGGTTGACTTGTCTGCAACCCCTGGTCTACAGGATAAAATTCTAACTTATTTTCACATAAATAGACCTCTGTACTTCTTAGATGCAGAATTTTTCAGTTTCATGAATATTTCCTCTAAGGCAGTGGTTCTCAACCTTCTGGCCCTTTAAATACAGCACCTCATGTTGTGACCCAACCATAAAATTATTTTCGTTGCTACTTCATAACTGTAATGTTGCTCCTGTTATGAATCGTAATGTAAATATCTGATATGCAGGATGGTCTTAGGCGACCCCTGCGAAAGGGTCGTTCGACCGCCAAAGGGGTCGCGACCCACAGGTTGAGAACTGCTGGTCTAAGGCCTTTCCTAACTCTGGGCCTTTGTTCTTGTAGTTCCCTATGCTTTCTCCAATTCTCAGCTTACAGTGATATTCATTCATCATTCAAAGTCCATCCCAAATGTCACTTTTTTTAAATAATATATTTTGACTTTTTGAGATAGAGAGGAAGGGAGAGGGATAGATAGAAACATCGATGAGAGAGAAACATTGATTAGCTGCCTCCTGCACGCCCTCCACAGGGACCAAGCTCATAACCTGGGCACGTGCCCTGACCGGGAATCAAACCAGTGGCCTCTTGGTTCCTGGCTCAATGTTCAACCACTGAGCTACACCGGTCGGGCCCAAATGTCACTTCTTTATGTACCTTTCAGAGTTTACCCAAGTGATCTATTATTACCTTTTCTATTCAAAACCTCTTTATTTTTCATATCTCTCTTAAAGTCTTCGTCATGCTAAAATATATTATTTTTACAGATCTACCTCCTCCAATCCCCACTGAGTGTCTAAGGAAAAGAAGGTCTTATCCATCTTGGTATTCCTACTCCCCTCCATTGGAGTCTAATATTACCTAGCATATAGCACATGCTCAGTAAGTATTTATCAACGAATGAAGTACTTTACACTTTTTAATATAAACATCTACAACTAAGGATTTAAGACAAATCCTAAAACTATACCTTATTAGAATCATAATTGGATTCCACTGCTTATGTTTTTAAAAAAAGAAAAAATATATTTTAGTTTTACTGTGATTTTAAGAGAATTTTCTATTTTACATGCCTGGTTGTGTTCATGAGCTGCAAAATTATCTGTTCCATTATATTCTGTAAGCTGTTCTCTTCTTTTTTCTCTAATAAGAATTTTATGAACATCATCTTCCAGTCTATTGAAGAATCCTCCATCATGTGTTAAAGTCTGAGAAGAACTCAATTCCTGTCAAAAATGAATTGTGGTTTACTATCATTCAACAAAAAAGTGTATGCATTCAATAAGCCTAGTCAGCCCCTAGAAGGAGAAGGAAAGAAAAAGGGTAACTAAGAAACAATCAACTATCTAATTCTCCTCTATCTTCAGAAGATAAACAGCAGAGACACATTTTGAAATGTTTTCTTACTTCTTCATAATTTTTGTGTTGGATATCACTTGACTAAAAAATGTTTTATCCATATACCATACAATTCACCCATTTAATGTACATAATTCAGTGGTTTTAAATATGCTCACAGAGTTGTGCAACCATAGCCACAATTTTTTAAGTTTCATCACCCACAAAGAAACCCTGAATCTATTAGTGGTCATTCCCCATTTCCTTTTTTTTTTTAAACTTCTAAATGTATTTTATTGATTTTTTACAGAGAGGAAGAGAGAGGGATAGAGTTAGAAACATCGATGAGAGAGAAACATCGATCAGCTGCCTCTTGCACACCTCCTACTGGAAATGTGCCCGCAACCAAGGTACATGCCCTTGGCCGGAATCGAACCTGGGACCCTTCAGTCCGCAGGCCAACGCTCTATCCACTGAGCCAAACCGGTCAGGGCCCCATTTCCTTCTAATACTTTACTAGAGGCCCAGTGCACAAAAATTTGTGCACTCAGGGGTCCCTCAGCCCGGCCTGTGCCCTCTCGCAGTCTGAGACCCCTCAGGGGATGACCACCTGCTGGCTTAGGCCCGCTCCCCGGGGGATTGGGCCTAAGATGGCAATCAGACATCCCTCTGGCAGCCCGGAAGCCCTTGGGGGATGTCCACTTGCCAGCGGGGAGTAGGCCTAAACTGCAGTCGGACATCCTTAGCGCTGCTGAGAGGCAGGAGAGGCTCCCACCACCACCACTGTACTGGCAGCCATCAGCCTGGCTTGTGGCTGAGCGGAGCTCCTCCCATGTGAGAGCGCCCTGACCACCAGAGGGCATCTCCTGCATTGAGTGTCTGCCCCCTGGTGGTCAGTGTGTGTCATAGTGACCAGTCATTCCCATTCCTTCTGCTGTTAGGGTCAGTTTGCATATTACCCTGTTACTATATAGGATAGAGGCCTGGTGCACGGGTGGGGGCCGGCTGGTTTGCCCTGAAGGATGTCCCGGATCAGGGTGGGGGTCCCACTTGGATGCCTGGCCAGCCTGGATGAGGGGATGATGGCTGTTTGCAGCTGGTCACACCCCCTTCAGGGTGGGGGTCCCCACTGGGGTGCCTGGCCAGTCTGGGTGAGGGGCTGAGGGCCGTTTTCAGGCTGGCGGGTGACTGAAGCTCCCAACCTCTCCTTTTTTTTCTTTTTTCTTTTTTATTCTGGGATTTATTTACCTTCTATGGCTGTCACTGGAGCTGAGAGCCAGCTTTAGCTCTGAGGCTAGGCTCCAGCTCTGAGACCTCAGCTGCTGAAAGCAGGTATCTGGGCTTTGTTTAGCTTCTATAATTGAAACACTGTTGCTTAGAGTGCAGCTCAGAGCTGGGCGGTGGCAGGCGGGGAACCTTGGCTTCCTCCATCACTGGAGCAAGCAAGCCTCCTGTTCCCTTCAGCTGCCTGGCTGCCGGCCACCATCTTGGTTGGCAGTTAATTTGCATATCGCCCTGATTAGCCAATGGGAAGCGTACCAGAGGTACAGTTAATTACCATGTTCGTCTATTATTAGATAGGATTTGAATCTCATTAATGCTATAAGAGGTTCATAGAACAAGAATTATTTTCCCACAAAATAATCATGGCCTCAGGAAAGTTAAATAAACTTGCCCACGAGTCTACTAAGACTACTGCTTGAAAAAATAATTCAGGTACATTCCAATAAGATTTCATTTTAAAACAACATGCTTAAAACACTGCTGAGCTTCTGTGGAAGGAATAGCATGATGATGGCAACTAATTAGCCGCTGGATTTCACTTCCTTTAAAGAGTGCAGTTCCACAAAATAGAAATAAAGGCCTGGTTACATTGACAGACTGACTGCTGTCAGAGGGGAAGGGCTTTGGGGGCTGAATGAAAAAACATGAAGGGATTAAGCGCGCGCGCACACACACACACACACACACACCCCACAGATTTTAAAATTTAATATCTAGCCAATTCAATTTAACTCAAATTATGAACACTTATTATATGCCAAGCATATAATGTAAAAGACAGTATAATGGTGGTTCTGTTAGTATAGCCCTATAGGTCTCGGGAACATAATTGAGAGTCTAGACATAAGCCTTCACATTTATGGTGACTATCAACAATAAAAAATATTTTTTTAAAAGAAAAATTACCTGGAAACCAATGAAAATGAATGCACAACAACCCCAAATCCATGGGACACAGAGAAAGCAGTCCTGAGAGGGAAGTTCACAGCATTGCAGAAGCAAGAAAAATCTCAAATAAACCATTCTAACCCAACACCTAAAAGAGCTAAAAGAAAAACCAAACCAACAAACAAAGCCCAGAATAAGTAAAAGGAAGGAAATAATAAAGATCAGAGCAGAAATAAATGCTATAGAAACTAAAAAATAAAACAATACAAAAGATCAATGAAACCAAGAGCTGGTTTTTTAAAAAGATAAACAAGTCTGGCCAGTGTGCTTCAGTGATTGAGTGTCGACCCATGAACCAAATGGTTCAATGCCCTGTCAGGGCACATGCTAGAGTTGTGGGCTCAATCCCCAGTAGGAGGCATCCAGGAGGCAGGTGATCAATGATTCTCTCTCATCATTGATGTTCTATCCCTCTCTCCCTCTCCCTTACTCTCTCTGAAATCAATAAAAACATACTTAAAAAAAAAAAGATAAACAAGATCGATGAACCTTTGACCAGACTCATCAACAAAGAAAGAGGAGATTCCAAAATGACGGCAAAGTGGATGCTACACTGATGAACTCCCAGAACCAAAGTGGAATTACAACTAAAATACTGAAAAAAAACTGTCCTGAATAATCAACTGAAGACTAGCTGAAGAGATTCCTGATAGCCAAAGACAGAAAGTAGAGCCGCACAGAGACAGGTAGGAGGTGCCGAGGCACGAAAGGGCTGGCTGGGCTCCTACAGGCAGCAGCTGAAGTTCCTGAAGGATATCTCAGCTGTGGGGGGTTCCCACTGAGAACTCTGGAGTCTAAACCCCAGGCTGGGCTCCCCAGCTCAGAGAACCAGAACTGAGAAAGGTGCCCAAGTAACATCTGGCTGTGAATAGCAGCAGGGTTGCTGTCTGCCAGAGAAAGAGAGCTGAAAAGTCAGGCACCCTCTAAAAGGGCCAACACACAAAATTTCACATGCAGCCACTCACCTTGGGCTCTGACAGAGTGGACTAGTGCTGTGTGAGCAGAAGCCAGGATGGGGGCTCTTGGATTAGACCTCTGAAGGTAGTCACCTGAATTTCCTGTGCTGAGTCATTGCCTCATGCTGCAGAGGGCATCTGTCTCTGGTGAACCTTTACTATCCAGGTGGTTTTTGCCTGGGGGAAAAGCAATTGCCCCACCACCCTATTGAAAAATGCCTTACCCCCTGCTAGGTAAAGCAGACCTTGGTGCACATCTTCCAAAGGCACCCAGCCCCAGCAAAGGGAGACACAAGCTTTGGATTGCTGATAGCTCCAAACAGGATATGCAGTGCCAGACAGAAACAGTGTCTGACACTGTCCTGCACCAGAGATTGGGAAGCATAGCAGATCTACGTAATTACATAGTCACAAACCCAAACAAGCAGCCAAAATGGAGAGACCAATAAATAAATAAATAAATACCCCCCAAACGAAAGAACACGAGAATTCTAAACAAGAGAGATGGAATTCTCCAGAAGAAGAGCTAAATTAAATGGAGGTAAGAAATTTATCAGACATACAGTTCAAAATAATGGTGGCAAATATGCTCAACATCATAAGATATAGTAACTATGAAGAATGACATACACTAATAAAGAACATAGTGGAAGGAATACACAGCAGATTAGGGGAAGCCAAGGATCAGATCCGTGAATTAGAAAACAGAGTAGAAAAAAAATCACTCAGAGAACCAAAAAAAACCAAAATCAATTAAAAAACAGGACAGCTTAAAGGAGCTGTGGGACAACATGAAATGCAACAATATTTGCATTATAGGAGTGCCAGAAGGAGAAGAAAGTGAGCAAGGGCTAGAGAATGTGTTTGAAAAAATAATGGCAGAAAATTTCCCTAACCTAGTGAACAAAAAAGTCATACAAGTTCAGGAGGCACAGACTCCCAAGCAAGAAGAACCCAAACAGGCCCATGCTCAGACACATCATAATTAAAATGCCAAAAATTAAAGACAAAGAGAAAATCTTAAAAGCAGCAAGACAAAAGCAATTTGTTACCTACCAATAAACTCCCATAAGGCTGTCATCTGATTTCTCATCAGAAACTCTACAGGCAGAAGGGAATGGCATGAAGTATTCAAAGTAATGAAAAGCAAGGACCCCAAACCAAGATTACTATATCCAGCAAGACTAACATTCAAAATAGATGTTGAAATAAAGACCTTCCCAGACAAAAAAGGGTAAAGAAGTTTGTCACCACCAAACCAGCACTGCAGAAATGCTTAAGGGACTGTTATAATGAGAAGAAATAGAAAAAAACAAATGAGACTACATCAAAATAAAAAGCTTCTGCACAGCAAAATAAGCCATCAACAAAATGAAAAGGGAGCCCCTTATGGGATAACATATTTGGCAATGATATCCTATATAATAAAAAATTAATATGCAAATAGACCGAACAGCGGAACAAACGGAACCACCAGACAACTGGTTGCTATGACATGTGCTGACCACCAGGTGCTGTGCAGGGAACATGGCGGGCGTCGGCCGCGGCGGGATGGTGGAGCTGGTAAGCAGGGGTGCCAGACCAAGGCAGGGCCTGCTGGTCGCTGTCACTGGGGCGAGCCTTTGGTAGTTACTGAAAATTCTTTGCTCCTGTGCACCATGGGCCCACCCGGTGCTCACACCTGCTGCCAGCACCAGTCCCACTCGCACCCGCTGCTGGCGCCGGCCCCAATTGCTCCACGCCGTCAGGGAGTGTGAGCAGGGCTAGCGCCGTCAGCGCATGGGAGTTGTGGCAGCGGGAGCAGGGCTGCAGGTAGAGAGGGGACCTGGGGCCACGGCAGGAAGGGCCAGGCGGAGGCACAGAGGATTGGCCAAAACCCACCTCTGTGCCCACTGCAGCCTCACAGCCTACAGTTCCTTTCAAGGTGCATGAATTCATGCACTGGGCCCCTAGTATCTAATAAAGGGTTAATATCCAATGTATATAAAGAACTCATACAGCTTAACAAAAGGAAGATAAACAATCCAATTAAAAAATGGGCAAAGGACCTAAATAGACTTCTCCAAAGATGGCCAAGAGACATGAAAAAATGCTCAAAGTCACTGATCATCAAAGAGATGCAAATTAAAACAAGGAGGTATCACCTCACACCTGTTAGAATGACTACAATCAACAAACAATATATGCTGGTGAGGACGTGGAGAAAAGGGAAACCTTGTGCACTGTAGGTGGGAATGCAGATTAGTGCAGCCACTGTGAAAAGCAGTATGGATTTCCCTCAAAAATTAAAAATGGAACTGCCTTTTGACCCAGCGATCCCACTTCTGGGAATATATCCAAAGACTCCCAAAACACCAATTCAAAAGGATATATGCACCCCTATGTTCATTGCAGCATTATTTATAACTAGAGGCCCGATGCACAAAAATTTGTGCAAGAGCAGGCCTTCCTTCCCCCGGCTGCCAGCACCGGCTTCCCTCTGGCATCTGAGACCTGGGCTTCCTCCTCCAGCCGCTGGCAGGCACCAAGGACCCGGGCTGCTTCCCTCCTCTGGCCGCCCACAGGCACCCGGGATCCGGGCTGCTTCCCTCCTCCAGCTGCCCGCAGGTACCTGGGATCCAGGCTGGCTTCCCTCGGGCCACCCACAGGCACTTGGGACCCAGGCTGGCTTCCCTCGGGCTGCCCACAGGAACCCGGGACCGGGGCTGGCTTCCCTCCGACCCCGGCTTTGTCAAGAAGGACGTCCAGAATGACGTCCGGTCTAATTAGCATATTACCCTTTTATTATTATAGATGGCCAAGTTCTGGAAACAGCCCAAGTGCCCATCAGTAAATGAGTGAATAAAAATGCTGTGGTACATTTATACAATGGAATATTATGTGGCCATAAAAAATAAGGAAATCTTACCTTTTGTGAAGCATGGACAGACGTGGATGTTACTATGCTAAGTGAAATAAGCCAGTCAGAGAAAGATAAATACCATACGATCTCACTTACATGTGGAATATAATGAACAAAATAAACTGTTGAACAAAATAGGTCCAGATACATAGATGCATGGGACAGACTGACAGATCTCAGACGGAAGGGAGGCAAGGAGTTGAAAAGAGATTAACCAAATATATTATATACATATATGCATAGCCCATGAACACAGACAATAGTACAGGTGGGGTAGGGTTTGGGTGTAAGGGAGCAAAGCGGGGATAGGAATAGGGGACATCTGTAATACTATCAACAAAATAATTTTTTAAAAATGGGCAGAGGACCTGAACAAATATCTCTCCCAAGAAGACATACAACCGATACATGAAAAGATGTTCAACTTCAAAGCTATTAGGGAAATGCAACGCAAAACTACAATGAGATACCACCTATTAGAATGAGTACTATCAACAAGACAAGTAATAACAAGTGTTGGAGAGGTTATAAAGAAAAGGGAACCCACATTCACTGCTGGTGGGAATGTAGACTAACTGATTAAGCCACTATATAGAATAGTCTTGTGGTTCCTCAAAAAATTAAGAATTAAGAATAGAGTTACCATATGACCTAGCAATCCCTCTTCAGGGTATCTACTTGAAAAAAATTTTTTTCGCAAAGATATATGCACCCCTATGTTCACTGCAGCATTATTCATGGCGGCCAAGACATGGAAACAAAAGTGTCCTTCGATAGAGGATTGGATAAAGATGTGGTACGTACATACAATGCAATATACTGAGCCATAAGATAAAATATTGCCATTTGTGACAACATGGATGTACCTTCAGAATATTATGCTAAGCAAAATAAGTCAGAAAAATCTAAGGACCATATGATTTCACTCATATGTGGGAAATAAAACTGAAACTCATAAACAGTATGGTGGTTACCAGAAGAAAGGGAGTGGGGAGTTGGGGGACCAAGGAGGTCCAATATATTGTCACGGAAGATGGTTTGACTTAGGGTAGTGGGCACACAATGCAATATATAGATGACATTTCATAGAAATACACACTTGAAACCCATATGATACTATTAACCAGTCACCCCAATAAATTTAATTTTTAAAAAGAGGAGAAAAGCAAAAGGAAGAACTACTCAACATAAAGGTGCTAGGACTTGCTGAGTTTAAAATAAAACCTTTTCTCATTCTCAAAAACAAAATTATAATGAAAAACAAAATATAGGCTATGTCACATACCTATGCTTCTTTAAATACAACTCAGATTAAGTACATATATTAAAGAGATGAAATCCTGGTCAGACTGCCTTTTTTTTCCCTTCTCTCAAATCAGTAAAGAAGAAAAAGTAAGCATGGAACAGTTCATAAAAATTATTTTTTCTTCTACTAAGAGTTGGGGGTAGTTTCTTAGGAATATGGTGTACCATTTTCTATCTACTTGCTTATTCACATAAAACTAACGTTCATTTTTTAATCAGTGGATTAAAAAAATTGGAATCAATCTAAAAGTACATGTTTTCCACTTTCAAACATAAAATTAATAGTCCATATTTGTGGTCATTTAAGTTTAATCTAAGAATTGGTGACAGTTGTTTGTAAATAAAGTCAAAAGAATTTCTAACATCTGTTTCACCAGAGTTTGCTGTGAATAGTTAAGGATTATATTATTAATATAGTAACAGAGTTATTTAAATTTTATTTTCATATATATGAATTTATTATCCCTGACTTGTCAAGCAAATGCATGAAACAACAAAAAATTATTAAGAACCATGTATGTGTTCTAAAGTGAAACCAAGAAATATAGCTGGCCATTAAAAAATCAATTAATGGAATTATCGACAAGATACACAAACATCATATAAGAATAATAAAACTTTCAATTATTACCTAAAGAAGTAAAAAGAACTCAACAATTTTTAGTACCATCCTCAATATTAAAATATATTGTATAGTAGTCTCATTTCCTAATTCTAAAGGGTTTGTAGAGGCTTTATGGAATTTTTTTAAAAAGGTACCAAGAACACTAGGAAGTTATAGCTATACTACCCTCTAAAGGTGAATGGTAAGAAAAGTATATGATCAGGTTAATCTTATTCATGGGTATAAACTATATAATTAAAGTTTACCTCACAATTTTTTAATTCCAAAATACCTAAAGACATGGTATTTCAGGATGTTTTTAATGAAGATTAAAATACAGACTGATAATAAAATACAGACTTTCCCTAAAGTTTTAACTTACATGTCATAGCCTTTTGACTCACAGGCACACACAAATCAGGATGCTAAAGCCAAATGACATTACATTATATTTCATGCAAATAATCATATGCTTATTCTGACACAATATATTTTATATCCTTATAATTGCCAGAAACATGATTGAGTTTACTCATGAAAAACCTATGGGTTGTTCCGTAAATGACTATGACTCAAAAAAAGACCTACTACTAAACATTGAAGTATTATTCTTATAATCATGAAATATTTTCTAAAATAAAGATGGTTACAACACTTACCTCTGTCTTTTTATTAATGTGATCTGTAAAATAGAATGGTGATACTTCATTGAAGGAAATTAACAGATAAAATATTTTAATATGTAAAAAATATTTAAACAAAGTAACAAGAGAATTTCAAAATTATGAGTTTCAGAAGTCATTTGGGGGTTGCCTAGGATTCATCAGATTTACTCTTCTAAAGATAAGATGTTAAAATTCAGTATATAACTATTAATTTGTTCAGCTTTGGGACTAGGTCTTATATTCCAGTAAATGCCACCCATAACAAAGAGGTATTATTAAATTTTAAACATTTGAATTTAAGTTTTGGTTTCACATAGTATGTTTGGAAGGAGGAGAGAATTTGAGAGGGCACAAAATATGTCTAAAATCAAATCACAGGATACTATGACTGCAAAAACTATACAGACCACTGCCTTTGTGGAATAAAATAAAAAGTCAAATAATAATTTATGTCCTTTAAAACTATTAGCTAGGTTTTGTTTTAAAAAATGCATCATAGTGATTTGATATACTATAAAAATTCTAAAAATTAACGTATATTTATAGAACACAAAAAGAAGGCAAAACAAATATATCTAGATTAAAGAAATCATTTTCTTAGTAACAATAGCATTTGTGAAAAGGGATTACAGAATGAGGAAAAGGAAGACATAAGGGAATCCACACAGAAGACTGAAACTAAAGTACAAATAGGGAGCAAGTGTTCTTATTTAAATTGAAAATTATCAGGATATCTAATATTTAATAAGACTTCTTGTGGACAGCAAAAATTCTCCATTCTCAAGGACTAATAATTGAATAGAATAGCTTTCTTATGATTGAGAATCTAAAAGTTGAACCAGTTCTCTAAAGCATTCACTAATCAGAATAGAGTCCATAAAGATAGTAAATGTCAAAATCACAAGTTTCAGATCCAACTACTAAATCTTAGTAGATTACAATTTACTAGCCTATTCTACTTAGCATACAATGTGATGCCAGAACCTGAGAAAGAATGTGTTAATCACATCTTATAATTGTTTCTCCTTTAACAGTATTATACTGATGTCTTTCTCAATCCATCTAATACATTTATATAACACTTAATAAATCAAACATATGGAAAATTGAGTTTCTTTACATGCTTCTGCTTAATTTTTAAGAAAATATTTCTTATATAAAATCTTTCTTACTAAAATTGGAAATTTTATTTTAGCATACATCTGGTCCTTTTAACCCCAAAACAAAGCAATTTTCCTGATCCTTAAAGGAGAGCAATAGATCCTCTAAATTTATTCCTACTTTCATTAGGCTTGTTTCTGAAAACAGTACCAGTAGGGTGTTTTGGGTTTTTTTTTTGAGATTATTGCTATGGTATTATTAATCCTCACAGAACAAATGCCCAATGTATTAATGCTAAATTCATATGAATCAAATATGCTGCTCTGCCATTGAACAAACAACTGTCCACTTGGTTGGTATAATCACAGTGCTGTTCAAAATAATTTTCTGACTGCTGTCTGATATAGAAGCTACTGGTCACATGGCTACTGAGCATTTGAAATGTGGCTAATGCAACATTTAAAAAATTTTTATTTTAGTTCATTTTAACTAATTTATATTTAAGTTGCCACACATGAATAGTGTGGTATCTAGGGTTTTCATCATTTCCAACATCAAAAGTAAAGTGTTTAGTGGTCTGTCTTCAAAAATTTAGTGGATGGTACAATTTTCTTCTATCTTCTCTTTTTGATAAAAAAAATTTATAAATGATATTATAAAGAATTTTCTGGTAATAACTCTCATTCTAAAAATTTGTATTTTAATTTTATAAGATGTAGCTCCAGATAATTTGAGGAGGTTGACCAATAATGGATGAAACCTAAAGATACTATTCCTGATCTAGTTTAAACCAAATCACTTTATGTATAAGGACAAAAATATGTCTCATAATGACTTAAAAACTATAAATGTTAATTTTTTATTTTCAGTGAGTTTTAGAAAAGGGACAAAATTAGAAATACAAAAAGATAAATTCTAGTTTTATGGGGTTTTAATGATTGATTTAAATTACTTTAACATCTAAATGGTTTATTTCCAAACAGGATTACATTCTACATTCTAAGTAGCAGATTAACAAAACCATTTTACTTACTTTAAAAATTAGAAATGTACTTACAAATCAAGTAAACAAAGACTTAGAACAGTTACTCTATATACAGATTTCACACATATATTACCTTCAGATTGAAAATCTTTTAGTGATACTGTGAGAGGTTTGTCTTTTCCCTGATGATTCTTTCTTTTATCTTTTTTATTCACAACCTTTGACTGAGTTGAAGCATTTTCATTATTTTCATACTCCTAAAAAGAATTATAGACAACCATTAAGCTTACTTTACAGTAGCAAAACTAACTCACCAACAGGTAATATGTTCATTAACATTTTCTTTCTAAAAATAAAAAGCAAATAACATATAAAAACTAAGGCTAGCCAACTTGTATAAAAAGATACCCGTTTATTTATATAGTCAATCTCTTGCATCTTAACCATTAAAATAAAAACAAGATGCTTACCTTGGTCTATTAACCCCTCCAACTTGCCACCCTCTTCTCCATTTCTGGACCAAACTTAAAACAATAATCTACCATCAATTTGCTTAACACACACACACACACACACATACACACAAACCACAAAACCCCTGAAATCTGGCTTCTGCTATTCTTTGACACTAAAGAGGTCAACTTCCATTTAAATGCCAAATCCAAAGGACATTATTTTTCAAGCATTTCTTGATTTTCTCAATGCATTTATGACTACTCTTCAGTCTCCTTTCACCAGCTTCTCTTTTCCTAACTCTGTTCTTAAAAATGTACCTGCTATTCACTATTATTCCATTCTAACCCATTCTTATGCTTTATACCCACTGTTCTTCAAACTCAAAAGTTTAAAGTTCTACCTATACAATGATAATTTCTGTATGTGCAGACAACTCAACTGGGATGTTCATTAAGCATCTCCAATTCCCTAGAAAGGACTGATCCTTTACTGAGTATCCTGTTTAATGCCACCCTCACATACAAAACTATCTAGGCCAGAAACCTCAGTCATTCTTGCTTATTCTTTCTACACACTTTATATCCAAATTAGTCAGTATATCTGGTTGAGTTTACCTACTAAACCTCTCTTAAATCTATTCTCTTTTCTTCATACCTTGTTATTTCCCCTATCTTCTTTTGCTTGACACTGCAACACTCTAATTTTATTCCCTCAATCCATCTTCTACACTGCTACAGTATGAGTTTCTAAAATGAAAACCCAAATTCAATCTAGAAGTTAAAAATATTCAATAGTTCTCTGTATATGTATAAAACCTAATCTCCTTAGCCTGGTACACAAGGTTCTTTATACCTTATTCTTCTGGCAGTATCTCTAGCAACTCCAGGTCTCTAAATTATAGTTTTTAAAATATGCTATATGCTTATACGCTTGCCACTCCTCCTGAGAATGCCAACTTTCCTCTTACCCACTTGTGAACTTCTAATACATTTAGAAAGATCCTCTTTTAAGAATCCTTTCCTAAAATCCATCCCCATCAAAGGCACAGAAAGTTCTTCCAACTTTCTGAATTCCCTCTGCACTGAGAACATACATCTCTCAATACTATATGCCATAAAAATATGTATGTCTTCCTTCACGAAATCCAAGGAATGGAACCATGTCTTAATCTTTGTATTGGGTACCTAGCACATTTTGTCTATTCAAAAAAATAATTGTTGAATAAGTGATAGAACAGAATAGATAATGCCATCTCAAACCTTAGTTATTATAAAAATCCTTAAGCTAAAATATAGTTTTGTGGGAGGTTTTGTATTTAAAAAAATTTTTTTTTATTGATTTCAGAGAAGAAAGGAGAGGGAGAAAGAAATAGAAACATCAATGATGAGAGAGATGTGCCGACTGGGAATCAAACTGTGACCTCCTGGTTCATAGATGCCGCTCAACCACTGAGCCACACCAGCCAGGCACAGTTTTTAAATTAAAATAACTGACTTAAAACTCAATGACTACACTACATCAATGTAATCACATCAAACTAGCCATCGCAGATTAAAGAAGTTCCTCCATTCCCTGAGGTTCATTATTTTTTGATAAAACCAATGCTTTTGGCTACTACACCTATGTACCAAGAAAACGGGCTGGATGCATGGTAGTTCATAATACCATCTACTCTACTCCTCCTCTAAAGATACAGCTAACCATTTTAGCCTTAGAATCTAGATATATATCTACCAAATTTGATAAATTTCCAGTGTAACCTGAAAGCCCATTAAATGATTTAAGTCACAGTAAAGCTAACTGTATCCATTTTTGTAATTGTCAGGTTTGTGTCTAAATGAACAAGTAACATGCCCTAACCGGTTTGGCTTAGTGGATAGAGCCACGGCCTGCGGACTAAAGAGTCCCAGGTTCAATTTCGGTCAAGGGCATGTACCTTGGTTGCGGGCACATCCCCAGTCGGGGGCGTGCAGGAGGCAGCTGAATCGATGTTTCTCTCTCATCGATGTTTCTAACTCTCTATCCCTCTCCCTTCCTCTCTGTAAAAAATCAATAAAATATATTTTAAAAAAATAAAAAAATAAATGAACAAATAACAACAAAATTACAGTTACTCTTGATTTTTCAGGATAACAGGAATAGAGAGACATGGAAAATGAAACTAATATATATAGTGTACAAAAGCCCACCTCATTGGCTTTCTTCCTCTTCCCTTTAGCTATGAATAGCAAAATCATCACCTGTTATTTTAATTATTCTCTTCCCTTCATCTTGAGTAAAGAAGCTAGTGTACAATGACATAGCCTAAAGGCCCTAAGCATGACCAGAGGCCCATTTATGACTAACTACTGAGTAAATTGAGCATTTATATTATCTTCATATCATTTAACTTTTGTCCTTTACATGTATTGGGAATTTTTTGATCTATAAAATTTATTCAACTTGTGATTAAATACAGAAACTGAAACCAACACTACTTTTTTACGTAAGTGTTCCTAGAGTTGCAAAATGTAGAATACATTTTAGCACACAGCCCAACATCACAGCTTAGTGACAAATTATCAGAAATGTCCTCCCATTTACTTTAGTTAATTATAGTGTATCTCCAGCAGAGGGTCCCATAATGGATGGGACCCTGTACTCATACTTACCTTGTATTTTTAAATTTACTTATTTTCTATGTTCATTTAAAATAAGTTAAATTATTTGCTGTTAATTTAATTTCCTCTCTTCCCTTTATATTTGGAAGGAAGTTTTTAAAATAAACATTCCAAATCATCAGACAAAGCTTAGGCCACGTTTCTGTTGTCTTTCAAAACCTGAGGAAGAATCTTATTATAAAAACTGTGTGTGCCCTTGCCAGTGTGGCTTAGTTGGTTGGAGCATCAACCCATACATCAAAAGGTGGTGGGTTTGATTCCCAGTAAGGGCACATACCCAGGTTGGGGGTTTGATCCCTGGTGAAGGTGCATAAGGGAGGCAATTAATCGATATTTCTCTCTTACACTGATGTCTCTCTCTTTCTCTCTCTCTTCCTCTCTAAAATCAGTATTTTTTAAAAAGACCTTATGTTTTTATTTTTTAATTGAAAAACAAAGTAAACACAGCATGATAATATTCTGTTACCACAAACTTTAAAGAGAATTTTAATACAAAATTTGGGAAGGTTGGTCCTAACTTCTGACCACTTAAACCTAATATAGCTAAATGAATAAACGTGTAAATACCTTTTTGTGTTCTTCATATTCTAATTTACTTAGCAACAATGCCTTCTCAAGATCTGCTTCAAACATTTCAGAAGTCAGCTAGAAAAAAAAAAGTTTCATAATAAATGGATGATAGCTTTATATCACACTAGCAAAAATAACTATTGACAATATATACAGGAAAAGAAAAAAATACATATATATATTTTAATTTTTTTATTGCTTAAAGTATTACAAAGGGTATTACATATGTGTCCTTTTTTTTTCCCCCTGCCCTTGACAATCCCCTGGCCTCCACTACCCCCCAGTGTCTTATGTCCATTGGTTATGCTTATATGCATGCATACAAGTCCTTTGGTTGATCTTTTACCCCCCTCCCTCCTGCCCCCCAACCCTCCCTGGCCTTCCCGCTGCAGTTTGACAATCTGTTTGAGGCAGCTCTGAGGAAAAGAAAAATATATATTAAAAAACAGTCTAGGTTCTCCAAAGTTATCACCCATGCCAAAGTAAGGAACCCTGTATTTTATAGAAAACTAGAGGCCCGGTGCATGAAAATTCATGCACTCGGGGGGGGGGGGTCCCTCAGCCTGGCCTGCACCCTCTCACAATCCAGGACCCCTCAGGTAGGGTCCATAGGCCTGGCCTGAGATCAGGGCTTATCTGGGCTTTCCTTCCCCCAGCTGCAGGCAGCTGGCCCCACCCCCACTGCTGCCACTGCTTGCCATCTGTCCTCTGCAGGGGACAGGCTGGGGTACGATGGCTTGGCTGGCCTGGGCCTCCCTCTGCGGCCCAAAGCAAAACTTCCAATTTTGAGATTTCCATTTGCCCTTTGATCTGGCCAGCCGCACACCTGCCACAGAGTCACTGCCAGTGGCCTGGGCCTCCCTCCTTCTTTGCTGGGGGGGGGGGGGACGGGGCCAGCCCTGCGAGGGGTCCTCTGCCTACCTGATCACCCCTAACTACTCGCATGCTACCTGGTCACCCCTAACCACTCTGCATGCTGCCTGATCACCCTAACTTGCTGGGTGGCAGGGCCAGCCCTGCCAGGGCCCATCTGCTTACCTGATCGCCCTAAACGCTGGCCTGCCTACCTGATCACCCCTAACTACTCGCCTGCCTACCTGGTCACCCCTAACCACTCTGCCTGCCTGCCTGATTGCCCCTAACCGCTTGCTTGGGGGCGGAGCCAGCCCGGGGAGGGGCCATCTACCTACTTGATTGCCCCTTAACTGCTGGCCTGCTTATCTGATCGCCCCTAACCACTTGCCTGCCTACCTGATCAACCCTAACTGCTGGTCTGCCTACCTGATCACCCCTAACCACTCTGCCTGCCTGCCTGATAGCCCCTAACCCAGTGGTTCTCAACCTTCTGGCCCTTTAAATACAGTTCCTCATGTTGTGACCCAACCATGAAATTATTTTCATTGCTACTTCATAACTGTAATGTTGCTATTGTTATGAATCATAATGTAAATATCTGATATGCAAGATGATCTTAGGCGACCCCTGTGAAAGGGTCATTCGACCGCCAAAGGGGTCGCGACTCACAGGTTGAGAACTGCTGCCTTAACCACTTGCTTGGGGGTGGGGCTAACCCTGCCAGGGGTCATGGTGGTTCTGGTCTCTGGTCATTCTGGTTGTTACATGGTGGCTGGCCTTTTATTATATAGGATACCAAAGCAAAACTTCCAATTTTGAGATTTCCATTTGCCCTTTGATTGTCAATAATTCATTGTATATCACATAATCCTTTGCTTTATAAATTTGGTTTTTTTGCTTTTGTTTTTTAATATCCTCACCCCAGGATATTTTTCCATTGATTTTCAGAGAGTGGAAGAGAGAGGGAAAGACAGAAATATCAGTGACAGAAACACAACGATTGGTTGCCTCCTGCACAAGGCCCAGACCAGGGAAAGAGCCTGCAACTGAGGTACGTGCCCTTGACCAGAATCGAACCCGGGACCCTTCAGTCTGTAAGGCTGACACTCTATCCACTGAGAAAACCAGCTAGGGCTACAAGTTTTGCTATATTAGCCATGTTTTTTTTTTCTTCAAGTGATTTAAAACTCATAAAATGAAGTCTTGTATATAAGTAAATTTAGAGGCACACTTGGAACTAACAATAACCATAGTTTGTTACGAATATGAAAATTTAAAATACCTATTGACTCCTCTGACCTATTCCTTCCTAATTTTTGTTTTCATAAACAGGGATTTCATTTTAGACAAATTTCTTCAAATGAGCTATATCTGTTTGTTCTTTCATTCATTCATTCCCTGGTATAAACCAAGACTTTAAGTGCTCCTTTAGTAAGGACTCAAATCTCTGAAGCAACTACATCCCATGAGAGGTTCTGCCCATATACTGGGTGGGGCAAAAGTAGGCTTACAGTTGTACGTATGGAAACTAATACAGTAATTCATAAATAATAATATAGTAAACTGTTCTGCAGTCTCACAACTGTAAACCTACTTTTGCCCCACCCTGTATGTATAAACAGACACTCAAGTCTCCCAGCCTCAGTGATCCATTTTTCATGACGGTGATAGCCCCTTTGAGTAAACTTAGGACTAAAGATAAAATCTGTATGATTATCTGGTATTTCCTGATTGTTGAAACAAGGCATCCTCTAAAATTTCCAGGAGACTATGTTCCATTTCTCCCCAGCACAGGTATTTACAGATTGATTTAAAGCAATTTTATAAGAAAAAGATTTCTTTCATGAACTCCTGCTTCAGCTTTCTAACTTTTTATTTAAGTACTAGAGGCCCAGTGCAGCCCCGCCCCCTATTGGAGTGGGGAGTGTGATCAGGAACTGCCCAGGGGGAGGGGCTGCAGGAGGTTGGGCAGCCAGCCCCACCCCCTATTGGGGTGGGGTGGGCCTATCAGGGGTGGGGCTGGTGGGCGTGAAGGGGTGGAGCATTTGGCCAGCCAGCCCACCGTTGATGTTGATCGGGGTGGGAGAGTCCGGTAGTGGGCAGTTCTTATTAAAGGATACTTTTGAGAACAGTAACTGGGAAGAATGGGAAAAGAGCAGGTTTGAGCAGAGGAATAAGTAAAGCTGCTTGGTGGCCAGGGATCAGCCTCAGTGAACCACAGAGAGAGCTCTTGGGTCAATGGGGAAAAAAGGAGACATATGTACCTGATCGGGCCAGTTCGCTGGCCACAGTGGGCGTCATAGCAACCGGTCATTACAGTCGTTATGGCTTTATGGTCGCTGGCTTTTATATATATAGAAGATGGTTGATATATAATATTAGTTATATTAGTTTCAGGTGTACAGCTATGTTCTCTTTAATAACCACATTTACAATCACTATTTACAGTTAATTCTATATTGAACTAGCTTCAATACTCACCACTGGTGCTTTCCAATTGCTGTGCTCTTTATTTAGATTTGCCTTTTAATTGACAGGAGCACATCTCCAAAAAATTTGCAAAAGGGATAGTGGTGGTATGCTTTCTCAGCCCTTGCTTGAGAAATGTATTTCTGAGAATGTATTTATTCAGCAGTCACACAAATGACATTTTGGCTAGATACTGAATTTTTGGTCCTAACATTTCAATTATGGCATTTAAAGTAGCCAACCTACAGCTGATAGATGTCCCTCCCTCATCAATGTTTCTAACTCTCTCCCTCTCCCTTCCTCTTTGTAAAATCAATATATTTTAAAAAAAAAAAGTAGCCAACCTGACTTTTCATCCTTAGTAGGCAATTTTTTTCTCATGCATATATTTATAGTATTATTTCCTTGTTTTCTCATTCCTAAAGTTAAAAACTTTTACAAAGACTTCAGTTTTTAAAAAAAACTTGAGTTCTTCTTTCAAGTTCAGATTCAAGTCTTAGCTTCATAACATTTTTTATCTATATTATCTTTAATGACTCTCTCTGCTCTACTTCTTTCAGGGCCACTAATTATGCCTTTGCTGGATTTTAGTTCTGTGTTCCAATCTTTTTTTTTTTTAATGTATTTTATTGATTTTTTACAGAGAAGAAGGAAGAGGGAGAGAGAGTTAGAAACATCAATGAGAAACATCAATCAGCTGCCTCCGGCACACCCCCTACTGGGAATGTGCCCACAACCAAGGTACATGCCCTTGACCAGAATCAAACCTGGGAGCCTTCAGTCCGCAGGCCGACGCTCCATCCACTGAGCCAAACCAGTTAGGGCTCTGTGTTCCAATCTTATGTCAATTGTATTGGCAAAATTTATCTCGAATTTTCCTTCACACAATTGACTCAATTGTATACTCTGGTTCTTTAGTCTTCCCAATGAAGTTTCAAATTCTGCTGTGATTTTACTAGTACTTCCCAGATTTTTTGTGGGGAGCGGCTCTAGAGTTAAAGCCTCGGACTGACCTGTGGCAGAGCCACAAACAAGTGCTAGTTTAGAGGGCAGAGCCCTCTTCGCATAATTAAGCTTGACCTTATAGCCGCCCCTAGATCCTTCCTAGGTAGCTAATGGGCTGTGGGAGATGGAGCAAGTGCTGCCAAAACAAGTGAAATTCACAAGAACACTGTAACTATGGTGACCACTACCTTGTTTACCTCTGACTATAAAATAAAGCCTCAGCTTGCTGGCTGGATCCTTCTCTGTGGCCTCATCCAGGCAGAGGAGATCCAATGAGCCCCAGCTATATTCTCTTTGTCTTTTCTTTAATCCTTCGCCCCCTCCCCCCCAACCCCCTTCCCCAGACTCACCGAACCCTTGGCTGTGCTGGCAGGGCACAATTTTTTTACTTTACCCATCTCCCTTTCAATTTCTGTCTCTTAGGCACTTTTTCATCTCAGTCTATTGTTTCACCTTGTTATATAACACTAGAGGCCCGATACATGAAATTTGTGCAAGAGTAGGCCTTCCTTCCCTGGCTGCCAGCACCGGCTTCCCTCTGGCACCCAGGACCTGGGTTTCCCTCGAAGCTCCGGCTTGGTCTGGAAGGACATCCAGTCTAATTAGCATATTATGCTTTTATTATTAGATTAGTATCCCCCACCCCGAGTTTTACAAAATTTTCTAGACCTTTGGTTTTAATTATTTAAGCAAAAAAATGGAGACTGTCTAAAATCAACTTCCATTCCCCGCAGCAAATCTTTCACTTTGGTCACTAAGTACAATGTTCTTTTCCTTTTATGTAGCAGAAATATTTCTTCATTTGACTTAAGATCACTAAGATCTACTGTTTGCTCATAAGTAGGTGGGCTAGATGGCTCTTTACTGTCTATCTGGTTGTTGTTTAATGCCAGTTCTCAAATTTTATGATGAGGCTTAGCTGACATAAATTTACATTACAGCTTTTGTGATTTAGGAGTAGGAAACTTTGTTTTAGCCTAATTTCTCTTTTGTGTTTGAACTAAGCAGCCACATAACAGGCAAAATCCCTGTATCTAACTTTTTGTCTTTCACAGCCCTCAATACCTGGAATTTCTCATAGTTGTTTTCCTACTGTTTCAGAAAGAATGCCACCATAATTGTATATTTTCTGCCTAGTATAGTCACTGCCTGGTCCTTACTTTTAAAATATATTACTCTACACCATAAAATAGATTCCAGGTGGTATGTTATCTATCTGTCCTTATATGAAGTCAGGGCAAAGTCCTGACCATGTCATTTTGGCAGCAGTCAGTAGAGGCAGGAAGAAAGGCAATCAAATAACTGTGCTCAAGTTCCCATATTACAGAGTGTATTTTGGTGAAAATCTGAATAGCTTTCCTTAATTTTCCAGTGCCCATGTGCCACTGGGAGAAATTCTTTCTGGTGAAGACACTGCTAAATTGTATTACTGTCAAAAATAGATCATTATATTTACATTTGTAAACCAGAAGAATGCTGTGGAAGGGAATAAAAAGTATCAAAATCCCTAAAATAATACAAGATGATTTACCCAGTATACCAGTGTGTGGAAATATCTTTTGAACAGCACTTTTGTTAGTTCTAGTGTAATAACTGATGCTCATAATAAGCCTAAGGCACTACAACTTCTAAAGAAAATGTTATAATTAATAGAATTTATGTTAAGAGCATAGTTTCATATAGTCTAATTCTTTTTAGACTAGTAACCCAAGCATGATAGGTACAGCCACTTTATTAAGCCAAATATCTGCTAGTGCAAAACTTATTCCCAATAGAGCAAATGACAGTTTAATAGGTAAACAAGTAACTGTTAATTTCCCACACATACAGCAGCTCCTAGAGCAGCGGTTCTCAACCTGTAGGTCGCGACCCCTTTGGCGGTTGAACGACCCCTTCACAGGGGTCGCCTAAGACCACCATGCATATCAGATATTTACATTATGATTCATAACAGTAGCAACATTACAGTTATGAAGTAGCAACGAAAATAATTTTATGGTTGGGTCACAACATGAGGAACTGTATTTAAAGGGCCAGAAGGTTAAGAACCACTGTCCTAGAGTATATTCAAGCTCAGTATGTTATTTTCTTGGACATCAAGCACAAAAAAAGAAATTAGTCTTAATAAATTATTTGGTTTGGTTATTAGTATTTAAGAAGCATAGAAAAACAAAATATCAGGTTAAAAAAAACAAATGCCATAAACTATTTCACATCAAGGTTGTAAAGTAAAAGTTTCCTGTCAAAGTCCTTTTTTTAGGCAAAACTGTCACTCAGTATTTTTACAAAGGACCTCTGGCCCTACAAACATAATTTTCTTACTTGAAATAATTTAATCCTGTTGTTCTACCTTCCCTCTCTCTCATTTTTAAAAAGGGAGATGAATTAAAAACTTTCAAAACAACTGTTTTGAACTGTTAAAACTAACAATGATAAATGTATCAATCTGTTTTTCTACTACACACAAAAAAAGAACCTGTTATTGAAAGCAGCAAATACATGAACTAAACGAATACAAAAAGCTCCTCAGAACAGCAGTGTTACAGACTCAGATGCGCTGTCATCTTTAAAAATGCATACACTCAGCCCTAGCTCGTTTGGCTCAGTGGATAGAGTGTTGGACTGTGGACTGAAGGGTCCTGGGCTCGATCCCCAGTGGGAGGTGTGCAGGAGGCAGCAGTCAATGGTTCTCTCTCATCATTGATGTTTGTCTCTTTCTCCTTCTCCCTTTCTCTTTGAATCAATAAGAATATATTTTTTAAAAAGTAAGTAAAATAAAATGAAATAAAATCAAATGCATACATTCATTGACTATCAAAGCAAAATAATTTGATTTACTTAGCTGTACCTGCTCATCTCTTTGTCTCCACTCTTGCCAATTTTCTTCTCGTGTATCCTTCTGTACTGGATTTGGTAAAGGAAGCTCATGTTGAGCATTACAAGTGGCATGGGAAGATTTCTGGGGAATTTTCTTAAAAGCAAGATTCCTGAGCTATGAAACAAAGAAGACATTACATTCAATTTGCCAGTCCTGAGATACTAACTGGATTTTTTTTAAGTTAAGAAATCAACAATAATTTTACACTTCAAGCACTATTTGTATTTTTTGTAACCTTTATAGAATATTAAATTCACCTGCATTTGAAATAATGGTTGGTGGATTTCTAGATGAAATGATTAATAAGTAAAAATGGATTGTACTCTATTAAACCATCATTCTAAAGATTCTGCTTTACTAAGGAGAATAAGTTTATAGAAATAGAACATTGGACAAGTGTGCTTTTAAAATACAAAACAATAGGATTCAAAAAGATTAAAGTGTAATAGCTTACAAACTTAAAAATTTAAATAGAAAGAAAAGATAGCGTATGCAATTGTCGCAACTACTTTGCTAATCCTGAAAAATACAGGGCTAGTCCTCAAAGTATCATAATGAATTAAACCTGTATTGGGCAAGCCACTTCCCAACAATAAGAATAATCAGAGATGTAGAAAGTGAAACAAGAAAGAAAAATACTGAGAGGGTGTCATGGATTGAATTGTATTTCTCCCAAAGATATGGTGCTAACCCTCAAGTGTCTGCGAAGGTGACCTTACTTGGAAATAGGGTCTTTGCAGGTGTAATCAAGTTAAGACGAGGCATACTGAATTAGGATAGGCCCTAATCCAATATGACTGGTATCCTTATAAGAAGAGGTGAAGACAAAAATACACAAAGAGAAAGCCAAGCAAGTAACAAGAGGCAAAGATTGGAGTGATGCAGCCACAAGCCAAGGATTGATGGCCACCACAAGGTAAGAGGAGGCAAGGAAGAATTCTACTTTGAGTCTCAGAGAGAACATAGCCCTTGTTGACACCTTGGTTTGGTCTTCCAGCCTTTAGAACAGCGGTTCTCAACCTGTGGGTCGCGACCCCTATGGGAGTCAAACAACCCTTTCACAGGGGTCGCCTAAGACCATCGGAAAACACATATATAATTACATACTGTTTTTGTGATTAATCACTATGCTTTAATTATGTTCAATTTGTAACAATGAAAATACATCCTGCATATCAGATACAGTGGGGCCTTGACTTACGAGTTTAATTTGTTCCGTGACGGAGCTCGTAACTCAAATTACTCGTATGTCAAATCAAAAAGTGAACGAGTGAGACACATGATGCTGGGCTGATGTTGTGGCGCTCACTGTGATGTTCGCTGCGCCAACTAGCGGTGGGGTATCTGAAGCTGGCTCGTAACCCGAATTTTAGCTCGCAACTCAAAGCAAAAAATCGGCTGAGAGACGGCTCGTATCTCGAAAAACTCATTAGTCGGGACACTCATAAGTCAAGGCCCCACTGTATTTACATTATGATTCATAACAATAGCAAAATTACAGTTATGAAGTAGCAACGAAAATAATTTTATGGTTGGGGGTCGCCACAACATGAGGAACTGTATTAAAGGGTCGCGGCATTAGGAAGGTTGAGAAGCACTGCTCTAGAACCATTGGAGAATAAATTTCTGTTGTTTTAAGGCACCTAGTTTGTGGTACTTTGTTATGGACAGCTTTAGGGAAATTAACAAAGAGGCTTTAAATTGAGAATCAATAATTTTAACTAATAATATATGGTTCTGAAAAAGGCAGTGAGGAGATACAAACATCTCTTTAAGTAACTGGTTTCTGCTGTGGAAAAGACATACAGGAGGAGATGCTACTGGAGATGAAGCACTAGCAAGTATACTGTTATTTTTGCCAAAACCGGTTTGGCTCAGTGGATAGAGCGTCGGCCTGCGGACTGAAGGGTCCCGGGTTCGATTCCGGTCAAGGGCATGTACCTGGGTTGCGGGCACATCCCCAGTAGGAGATGTGCAGGAGGCAGCTGGTCGATGTTTCTCTCTCATCGCTGTTTCTAACTCTCTATCCCTCTCCCTTCCTCTCTGTAAAAAATCAATAAAATATATTAAAAAAAAAAAAAGTATACTGTTATTTTAGAGAAAGTGAAGACTAATAGAACTCTAGCCATGGAATTGGAAAGGGAGGATCCTCAGGCTCATCCTCAGTTACATGTTTTCTTATTCTCTAATGTAAATTCCATTATTACCTTACTAGGAGCCCAGCACGCAATTCAAAATGGCACGGCGCTGCCCACTCCCTCTCCGGCCCTTGAAGCAGCCACAGCTGCTGCTGATCAGGCCCTCCCCCAGTGTAGGCACGTGGAGGCCTCTGCTACCCCGCCCCCAACACTGTGCGTGCAACCTCCACCTGTCCGGTTGACCCGTTATGGCATCCCGGTTAATTAGCATATTTCTCTATTATATAGAGAGAGATTTTCTGTTCCCCCCACGTCATCATTAACTCCAAAAATAAAGTGATGGGCAATAAAAAGTTTTGAAAGACTGGACTTCTAAAAGGATATATAGTGGGGAAAATGTCTTTTAAAGTTATTCTCTGTGTGGCAGCATTTTAAAGAGATATTTAGAAAGCAATGATGTTAAAAATTTAATAGAAACAAAGTGAAAAGGCTTGTTTTCTAAGTCTTGGGACATTATAAAATGAATATAAGGGGGGAAAAAACATTTTTACTACTTCTCTCATTAAATGATATTGAAAAAGGTCCTTGCCCTAGCTGGTTTGGCTCACTGGATGGAGTGTCGGCCTGTGGACTGAAGGGTCCCGGGTTCAATTCCGGTCAAGGACATGTGCCTGGGTTGCAGACTTGATCCCCAGTGGGGTGTGTGTAGGACGCAGCCAATCGATGATTCTCTCTCATCATAGATATTTCTATCTCTCTCCCCTCTCCCTTCCTCTTGAAATCAATAAAAATATTTTTTTAAAAAAAGGTCCTTATATACTCCAACTGCTCCTTCTATTAAAAGACAAACACACAGCCACAGAGGAGAAACCAAGATGGCGACATAGGTAAACACCGGAAATTGCTGCCTCGCACAACTACTTCAAAAATACAACTAAAAGACAAAACGGACATCATCCAGAACCACAGGAAGGCTGGCTGAGTGGAAATTATACAACTAGAAGGAAAGAGAAAAGCACACTGAGACTCAGAGGAGCTGCAGAAATAAAGTGCAGAGGTACGGAGGCGCACGCGGAAAGGGCTGGCAGCTGAGGACGCGGCGCATGTGGAAAGGGCTGGCAGCTGAGGACACGGTTGTCTTTTTCAATTGAGAGGGAGTCTCAAGCTCCTGACTGCTCTGAACTCCAGTTCCAGGCGAGTCTCTGGGGACCCAGACTCATACAGGAGAAACTGGACTGTCTGGCATCGGTCGGAACTCGAGGGCGGATTTCTCTCAGAGGTACTTGCAGTGATTACCGGGACACTGAGAAGCGGGGCTTCTTAGGGTAGGACTGAGGAGCAGCCATAGCTGCTTGCTCCGCCCTGTTGATCCCCAGAGACCCTGCCCCACCCAAGCTGTGCGCGGAGGCTTTTGCATATGAAAGGCCTGGCCCTTTGCAATCTGAAAATTACCTAACAAACTGCAACTAGGTCAGAGAGACCCAGAACTTCCAAAAGAAGGCCCAAGGCCCCACAGCCGCTTGCATTGCTTCATAGTTGGGCTCCTGCTGGGTAGCCTCAGGCAGAGGCTAGATTAGCACCTCCTTAGAGATCCAAGAGCCAGTGTACCCAGTGGTCAGAGTGGGACCATCCAGATTACAACTCCTCAGATCCATAAGGGACACACTCAGGGGGCAGACTCAGTGAGCACCAAAGCCCCACTGAAGCAAGTCTTGCCCCAGAAGGGTGTCTTCAGCACAGAAGTTCTCCCACTGCAGACACAGCTGATTCTCACAGCCAATTGGCCTGGAGGTCCATTCCTCCCAGTGATACCTACAACACTCAAGGCTTAACTACAACAAGACTGTGCACAAAGCCCACAAGGGGGTGCACCAAGAGTGTCCACCTCAGGTAATTGGGGAGGCTGAGCCACTGAGCCCTATAGGACACCTAGCACAGAAAGCCACTCTATCAACACAGGGAAGCATAAAAAATGCGGAGACAAAGAAACAGGTCACAAATGACAGAAATGGAGGAAAGCAAACTACTGGATATAGAGTTCAAAACCACACTTTTAAGGTTTTTCAAGAATTTTCTAGAAACTGCCGATAAACTTAGTGAGACCCTCAAGAAATCTAATGAGACCCTCGAGGTTATGAAAAAGGACCAACTAGAAATTAAGCATGCACTGACTAAAATAAAGAATATTACACAGAGTTCCAACAGCAGACTAGAAGATCGCAAGAATCAAGTCAAAGATTTGAAATACAAAGAAGCAAAAACACCCAACCGGAAAAACAAAAAGACAAAAGAATCCAAAAATATGAAGATAGTGTAAGGAGCCTCTGGGACAACTTCAAGCGTACCAACATCCGAATTACAGGGGTGCCAGAAGAAGAGAAGAACAAGATATTGAAAACTTATTTAAAGAAATAATGACAGAAAACTTCCCCTACCTGGTGAAAGAAATAGACTTACAAGTCAGGACGCGCAGAGAACCCCAAACAAAAGGAATCCAAAGAGGACCACACCAAGACACATCATAATTAAAATGCCAAGAGCAAAAGACAAAGAGAGAATCTTAAAAGCAGCAAGAGAAAAAAAGTCAGTTACCTACAAGGGAGTACCCATACGACTGTCAGTTAATTTCTCAACAGAAACTATGCAGGCCAGAAGGGAGTGGCAAGAAATATTCAAAGTGATGAATACCAAGAACCTACAACCAAGATTACTTTACCCAGCAAAGCTATCATTCAGAATTGAAGGTCAGATAAAGAGCTTCACAGATAAGAAAAACCTAAAGGAGTTCATCACCACCAAACCAGTATTATATGAAATGCTGAAAGGTATCCTTTAAGAAGAGGAAGAAGAAAAAGGTAAAGATAAAAATTATGTACAACAAAGGGACAACAAATACATATCTATCAAAAAGTGAATCTAAAAATTAAGTCAATAAAAAAATCTGATGAACAGAATAAACTGGTGAATATAATAGAATCAGGGGCATAGAAAGGGAGTGGACTGACAATTCTCAGGGGGAAGAGGGTGTGAAGGGTGTGGGAAGAGATTGGACAAAAATCGTACACCTATGGATGAGGACAGTGGGGGGGGGGTAAGGGCAGAGGGTGGGGTGGGAACCGGGTGGAGGGGAGCTATGAGGGGAAAAAAGAGGAACAACTGTAATAATATGAACAATAAAGATTTAATTTAAAACAAACAAATAAATAAAAGACAAACATACAATAAACTGATGAATAAAACAGAACCAGAGGCATGGAAACATGGTACAGATTGTAGAAGTGCAGAGGGAAAGAGTGGGGGGTGGGAAGAGATTAGCCAAAGAATTTATATGCATATATGCTTAATCCATGGACACAGACAATCGGGTGGTGAAGGCCTAGGGTGGTGGGGGGGCAAAATGGAGAAAAAAAAGAGAGGACATCTATAGTACTCTCAACAATGAAAATATTTTTTGAAAAAGACAGAGTTGTTTTTCGGCATTTCTTTAAAAAAAACAAATGGGCACAATAAATGCTGGTCATGTAACTCAGGTTAAGAATGTCTAAGGTAAAGGGTTTTCCTTTTACTTATTATCCTAACTAGAGGTCTGGTACATGGAATCGTGCATCAGTGAGGTCCCTCGGCCTGGCCTGTGCCCTCTCGCAATCCAGGACCCCTTGGGGGATGTCAGACTGCCTGCTTCGGCCCAGTCCCTGCAGAACAGGCCAAGGGATCCCACCAGTGCATGAATCCGTGCACTGGGCCTCTAGCATGCATATAAGATCTTTGGTTAATCTCTTCCCATCCTCCCCCCTCTCCACTTCCCCCTGAGATTCCTCAGTCTATTCCAGTGGTTGGCAAACCTCGGCTCGCGAGCCACATGAGGCTCTTTGGCCCCTTGAGTGTGGCTCTTCCATAAAATACCATGTGCGGGCATGCACATACAGTGCGATTGAAACTTCGTGGCCCATGCACATAAGTCGGTTTTCGGAAAGGAGATAGGCGAAACAAGTATACAAGACGAGTGTGGATGGGAGAGTTGGAAGGGGTCGACCTCAGCGAACGTACCTCAATCAGACTGAGGACATTTTTAGCAAAGGCCAGCTTAGGAGTACCCTAATTAAGTTAATAACAATGTACCTACCTATATAGTTTAAGTTTAAAAAATTTGGCTCTCAAAAGAAATTTCAATCGTTGTACTGTTGATATTTGGCTCTGTTGACTAATGAGTTTGCCAACCACTGGTCTATTCCATGTTTCCATGCCTGTGCGTTGAGCATCTGCCCCCTGATGGTCAGTGCACATCATAGCTACCGATTGACCGGTCGCTTAGGCTTTATATTATAGAGGCCCAGTGAATTTTGTGCCCGGGGGGGGGGGGGGGGGTGTCCCTCAGCCCAGCCTGCACCCTCTCCAATCTGGGATCCCTCTCACAATCCAGAACTGCTGGCTCCCAACCGCTTCTGCCTGTAAGCCTGATCACTCCCTAACCACTCCCCTGCCGGCCTGATCGCTCCCAACTGCCCTCCCCTGACGGCCATCTTGTGGCAGCCATTTTGTGACCACACGGGGGTGACCATCTTGTGTGAGGGCATGACAGTCAATTTGCAAAAAGAGATGATCATCAAATGCATAAAAATGTAAGTTCAGGCTAGTCATAGGATTATCTACACCAATTCAAGGGTAATATGCAAATTAACTGTCACTCCGCGCCAAAGGTAGCGGCGCCCATAGCCATAAAGATGGCAGCGCCAGCTGGAGCCACGGAGCCGGCAGAGCAGGCGGGAGGCTTGGCTTGGGCGGCGGCCATGGAGCCGGGCGGAGAGGGCAGGAGGATTGGCTTCCTTCATCACCTTCCTCCCAAGCCAAGCCTCCCTGGGGCAACGAAGGAAGCCAAGCCTCCCGCACGCCTGGGCTGGCCACTGAGGGAGACATGCGGGGAGTGAGTGAGGTTCCCTATCTGGGGGTTCCAAATCCACCATTGGTTCCTTTCACCGCTGACTAGAGATATACAGGGTGTCCCCCCAAAATGTATACACACTTTGAATACCTACTAATTCCAATGGGTTTAAGCATGAAAAGAAAGAAACAACAATGGAGCTGTCATCTGTTAAAAGTGCGGGCACAAACCGGCAGTCGGACATTCCCTGAGGGGTCCCAGATTGGAGAGGGTGCAGTCCGGACTGAGCGCCCCCCCCCCCCCCGAAGAATTTCGTGCACCGGGCCTCTAGTTGTCTATAATAGTAAAAAAAAAAAAAAGGGAACCAATCCAAATGTTTATCTCAAGAATATAATTAAATAAAGTATGATATAGTCATATAATTAAATAATGTGGAGTCATTTAAAATAATGTAGAACTGTATTTACTCATATTGAAAACTGCTCAAGGCTAATTAGGAAAAAAACAGTATAAAAACCTATTATATAATCCCATTTTTATTTAAGTAAAACATGAATATAGATATATGTGTATTTATATACCTGTTGGTTATATCTCTAGCTATATTTACAAATGGCCTTTGTTTCCTTTTAAGACTTTGTTACCTTTTGGAATGAGTACTGAAGCTTCCATATTCATAAAAAAAATAAAGGCATTTAAAAACTTTACATTAAATTGAACTAACAAGCTCTGGGGGATGAGGGAAGGCAGGGAAGTGAAGAGACTGAGCAAAGAAGAAAAAAAAAAAAGAAAGAACTCGAACTCATGAACACAGACAATAGTGGTGATTGCATGGGAGGAGGTGGAAGAGGGTATGGGGGGATAAGTGGTGATAGGAAAAAACTAAATAAATTTTTTTAAATGTTCATTACATTGACTTTATGCATAAATTTACATCCATTCATCAAGTCATATTTTTTTTAAAATATATTTTATTGATTTTTTACAGAGAGGAAGGGAGAGAGATAGAGAGTTAGAAACATCGATGGGAGAGAAACATCGATCAGCCGCCTCCTGCACATCTCCCACTGGGGATGTGCCCGCAACCCAGGTACATGCCCTTGACCGGAATCGAACCTGGGACCCTTCAGTCCGCAGGCCGACGCTCTATCCACTGAGCAAAACCGGTTTCGGCCATCAAGTCATATTTATCAAGTACCTATGAACCAAGTACTATGGACACATGGGTAAACAAGATGGTACCTGTCCTCATGATGCTTGCTTATAGTCTATTAAGAAAACAAACACAGATCATTATAATCGTTACCTCATTTGCTTCAGTCTGTTGCTGTTCCTTCTTTTTTCTTCTTTTCTCTCTCTTTTTCTCATTTGTACCTGGGTTGCGGGCACATCCCTCGTAGGAGATGTGCAGGAGGCAGCTGATCGATGTTTCTCTCTCATCGATGTTTCTAACTCTCTATCTCTCTCCCTTCCTCTCTGTAAAAAATCAATAAAATATATATTTAAAAAAAAAAAAAGAAAACAAACACAGATCATTATAATCGTTACCTCATTTGCTTCAGTCTGTTGCTGTTCCTTCTTTTTTCTTCTTTTCTCTCTCTTTTTCTCATTTGCAGTTGATTTGCTTGTTTGAGACTTTCCCGGAGTCCTACCTTTGCCTTTTCCAGGCTCAGAATCAGAGCCACTACCACTATCCACTTGCAACAGGGCAAAACGAGAAGCAGTAGTGGGAACAGAACTAAGAACTGCTGAGGCCATTGTAAATATTTTTCTTTAAAAATACTTCTGTCAAGAATAATTCCTGTGGAGGGAGAAAAGAAGACAGGTGAGTAAAATTTATTAAAGATTCTACAGTAATAACAAATTATTTTTATATATATATTTCTCCAGACACGGGACTTAGTAATATTTGGATTCATACCAACAGTCTTATGAGCAATAGCATACTTTTTAACTTAAAAACAACATAAAATTGTATAATAGAAAATGGAATAATGATATGAGATTTCAGACTAATGCAAGACTACCATCAATATAATGTATTCATTTTTCCATATATAGTTTTCAAAAATTCATGGTTTTCTTTTCTTTTAAATACACTGCTAAAATATATACATAGCCTGGCTGGTGTGGCTCAGTGTCACCTATGAACCAGGTGGTCAGGGTTTGATTTCCAGTCAGGGCACATGCCCAGGTTTTAGGCTTTATCCCTAGCAGGCGTTGTGCAGGAGGCAGCCAATTGATGATTACCTCTCATTGTTAATGTTTCTATCTCACACCCTCCCTCTCCCTCTAAAATCAATAAAAAACGTATTTAAAAATAATAATTATATAAATACATATTTATGGAAAACATCCTACATCAATACAGTTTAAAACAGAAAAGTATGTTTATCCCCAACTTCCAAAAAAAAATAAAGTAGAAAAAGAACAATCTTATATACAAAATGCTGCCTTAAGTTTGATCCTAGCGACTAGTCCTAAGTCAAAAACTGAGAGCAAAATAGAGAACTTAAATTCCTGCAAAGAAAACTTTTCAAAATCACCCTCCACATTATCTTTTAGTTCATAAATAGCCTCAGTGCATCCTACCAGCCTCGCAGCCCCAGCTTGCACCTCCAGCCTGGCAGCCCCACCTGGCACCCCCACCTT
Source organism: Myotis lucifugus (assembly GCF_000147115.1). Classification (NCBI taxonomy): domain Eukaryota; kingdom Metazoa; phylum Chordata; class Mammalia; order Chiroptera; family Vespertilionidae; genus Myotis; species Myotis lucifugus. The sequence continues at coordinate 1,257,974 of NW_005871343.1, read as the reverse complement.
GGCCTGGCGCCGCCCCCTCACGTGCTCCACCATCCTGCCGAAGTCCCACTCTTGTCGGGGCCCATCAGGCTGGCAGCACCTCCACTGCCACCTGCTGCCAGAAACCACGTCGCCTACACCCCCCCATGTTCCGCGCTGCCCCCTGGTGGTCAGCACACGTCATAGCGAGCAGTCAAACTCCCAGTATCCCAGTGGAAGGACTGTTCAAGGGGACAATTTGCGTATTAGGCTTTTATTATATAGGATATATAGGATTCTCCTGCTGAATGCAGGCATGACCATGTGACTGACTTTGGCCAGTGAAACATAAGCTTTAAAAAGCTTTAAAATCATTTTTCTTCAGAACATGGTTCACCATGTTAGCTTTTCTCTGCTTCTATGATTGTGGAAGCACATGTTGAGACAGAGTATTCATCAGTCAGATCTGATGGAGTCTGAAACCACAATGAACAGAGTCTTCTTACTAATCTGTGATGGATACAGGGTAGAGCAAAAGTAGGTTTACAATTGTATGTGAAACACAGTTTATTCTTATATTATTATTAACTAGAGGCCTGTTGCACAAAGAGATTCGTGCAATAGGCCTTCCCTTCCCTTGGCTGCTGGCACCAGTTTTCCTCTGGCACCCGGGACCCAGGCCTTCGCTCTGGCTGGGCTCCGGTCAGAGCCCCCACCCAGCCGTCAGGCTTCGCTGCTCCGCTGATCCCGGGGCCGTGAGGCCTCGCTGCTCGGCAGGCTTTGGGTACATTTGGCTTCACTCCACCACTTGGAGCCTACGTATGCAAATTAACCGCCATCTTTTTTGGCGGTTAATTTGCATATCGCCCTGATTAGCCAATGGGAAGCGTAGCAAAGGTATGGTCAATTACCCTTTTGTCTTTTATTAGATAGGATTATTGTACTATTTTCCATAAAAACTGTAAACGTACTTTTGCCCCACCCTGTATTTAGCTTGAGCAAGAAAGGAACTTTACTTCTTTAAATATCTGAGATTTTCAAGTTCTTCTTGCAGTGTAACATAGCCTTACCATAACTGGTTATCTTGCACAAATAAATTTCTTTCCTAATTTAAGACTCGTATCAAAACTGTAATTTCATATTTGGATTGTTCTGCATTAGTTAAATGTTAACAGATGTCTGTTCAAAAAACCTCTCCTAAGCCCATAGAAATTTTCTTTCTGTAGCAGAGGGCAGAGCTTCCTTACCAGTATATCCTCAGATAAAGTTTCCCTTTGTCACTGGGGCAGCCAAGAAAACCCTGGAGAGTGAAGAGACTCTGGGCCAGTCACCACCAGATGTAAGTAACCCTATTTGATGCTCCAGAGGACAACTCATGCATATGTTACTCTGTAGGTATTTCTCAACTGTGACAAGGGAAGTGCGCAAGCCCCTTGAAATCTATTTCATCAGACAGCTGCAGAATGCACTGCTGCCCATTATGGTAGAGACAGTTTTTGGAACTGTTAGAAGAGTTCGTATTCTTTAGGTGCCCCAAACACAAGGTATGCAGTATAGGAAGCAGCAACTGCTGTCAGGGGTAGGGAAGCACAAAACTCTTAGTGAGCAAGGTTCCAAACAATGGCCTGAAATCTCTACTTTCGCAAATAGAAGATCTTTCCCTCCACTTGCCAGTGACATGCCTTTTTAATGGCATAAAAACTAGCTGCAAAGTGACTGCTCAAACAGGGTATATGCTTTCTGCAAACTAGAACTTCATCATTATTTTAAACACAAGTCCAATTGGATTTGAACTCCTTTCATAATATCACAAGAAATTTTATATTATTAAATTTTGATAAGAAAAGATTTTAGGTTCTTTAAAAATAATTTCAACTGTTATAAACTACTGAATGGTTATAAAACAAAAATGATTTGTTTTTATTACCTACTCATCCAAACAAAATTTCAATGGAAACTCAAGCTGAAGAAAACATCAATTAAAAGTCTGGATCAGGGCCCCAGCCAGGTGGCTCAGTTGGTTGGAGCATCATTCTGTACACCAAAAAGGTTGCAGTTTGCCTGACCAGTGTGGCTCAGTGGTTGAGCACTGACCTATGAAATAGGAGTTCCCGATTCGATTCTTCTGGTTCCAGGCTTCGTCCCCAGTGGAGGAGGGGGAGTGCAGGAGGCAGCCAATCAATGATTCTCTCTCATCATTGATGTTTTCTATCTCCCTCCCTCTCCCTTCCTCTCTGAAATCAATACACACACACACACTCATATATATTTTTTAAAAAGGTTTCAGGTTTGATTCTCAGTCAGGGCACATATCTAGGTTGTGGGTTTAATCCCTGGTAGGGGCCCTTACGAGAGGTTTCTCTCTCTCTCTCTCTCTTTCCCTTCCTCTCTTTAAAATCAAGAAACATATCCTCAGGTGAGGATTTTTTAAAAAGTCTAGATCAGGAATTGCATATTCTTATTTCATGGATAAATTTTACTTAAAAACTTATGTTCACGGAAGCAAGTACAATTTTCTCATTGAAAACTCTGATATGATTCTGAAGTTTTTAATAAATTCAACATTTAGTATTTTCCTAATATACTTTGTTTTACCTATCCTAATCATATACTGTAAAAAAAAATGCAACACATTTATTCTCCACCCAGTTCTACGTAGACATTGTAGATCTCCCAGTTTGGGGACAATGGTATACCTATGGTCCTTTACATTAGTAATGCAGAAGTCAAACAGCAGAAAAGCACTAGACAAGAATGCTGACCTGAAGCAAGAATACCTGAGCAAACACAACCTGCTGCTTACTGTGAGCCCCTGAACCACTTACTTGATCAGTGTTTTCTCATCTGTGAAACAAACAAGAATGCCCAGCCCACTGAGTTAAGATTAAATATGTTAATGGACTTTACATACAAAAACAGAACAGTAGTCAGTACAGAACCACTCAAATATAAACATCTACTGGTATTCTTACTATAATTAATTGAAATATGTCTTGAGGTCCTACGAGGCAAAGGGAAATTGGCACAAACTATTTAAAAATTTGGCTAAGCATGTCTGACTCCACTGCAAAAATGTTTCGAAATTTAAATCAACACCATTCTAAAAGCTAACTAAGGCTTTAATCTTTGAAATGAAAGGAAAAAGTTGTTAGGCATTGAGAAGTAATTGTTGAGCAGTGAGCCACTGAAAAGAGTCAAAGACCTAATGATTATACCTAATATACTGCGGAAGGAAAACATCAGTCTACTCAAAACCCAAGAATCACAGTAGGGTCCATGTCTTAAACAGTAGGCATACAGTAGACAAACAATAAATGTTAAAATGAATGAAAAATAATAATAAAAGACAGAAAGACAAAGTGAAAAGAAAACATTAGAATACTGTTAAACTGAGAAAAGAATGATATTCAAAAGACAAAATAATTATTTTCCTGAGGAAGCAGCTACCTATGCTATACTACCTCAGCAATCCACGTATTAAAATAAAAGAGATTAACCAAAGAACTTATATGCATATATGCATAACCCATGGACACAAACAATAGTGTGGTGAAGGTGGGGGGGGGGTGTCAACGAGAGAAAAAAAGAAAACTATAATATTTTCAACAATAGAGATACATTTTTTAAAATAAAAAATAATAATTGATAAAATACTCTTAGTTTATGAAAGGGTAAAATGAAAAGGGGGAAATGCTCACCTATAATGATCCCTTGTTTGGTCAGCAGTAGGAGTGCAAAAAAGATAGTGGCAGCCACTTGCACTATACTTTAGATAACAGTAAATATTAAAGAACAGCTCTACGTAGCAGCTGAGAGAATAGGAGATGGGTCAACTGGAAGGACTCAATCATCTGTGCTACAAGCTGCACATGATATATCGCCAACACATTGTCTACCTCAATAGCCATTAGAGAAATCTACATACCAGGTCAAAAGGTACACTAACCAGTACCTCAGAAGTGAAAGAGGGAGAAATTTAAATTTTAAATTAAAAAGGGAATGAAAACATAAAAATAATCCCTAATCTGTAAATGTGCATTATGTATTTACATACCAAAAACGAAGAAAATGCATGGGACTACTCATGCTTGTTTTTCTTTCGACAGTTTTCACTATTTCCCCAAGTATTCTATAATGACCATATTTCTTCTATAAGAAAAATATCTCACACAGACAGTAGGGAAGTGAGGGCATGTGCTAGAACAGTGGTTCTCAACCTTCCTAATGCCGCAACCCTTTAATACAGTTCCTCATGTTGTGGTGACCCCCAACCATAAAATTATTTTCGTTGCTACTTCATAACTGTAATTTTGCTACTGCTATGAATCGTAATGTAAATATCTGATATACAGGATGTATTTTCATTGTTACAAATTGAACATAATTAAAGCATAGTGATTAATCACAAAAACAATATGTAATTTACATATGTGTTTTCCGATGGTCTTAGGCGACCCCTGTGAGAGGGTCGTTCGACCCCCAAAGGGGTCGCAACCCACAGGTTATACTTTAAATAATAAAGAATTTAAATTTTTTTAAAAAGAAAAATATCTCATCTTGAAAAGGGAAAATGTTTATACCCAAATTCAAAAAAGTAAACTGATGTAATCAATGCAATATTGATTTTTCTGCCCTGTGTCAAACTTGGAAAGGGCAACTGCAGGTCAGAACTGACAATGAGATGCCTTTGGTCCTTAATGTTAGTGAGGCAGAGGACAAATGACAGACAGCAACTGTCAAAGACTGATTATGTTGCATGTTTTTGGAGAACATTACCTTCATTAACAAATTTTTCCAAATTTTCAAAAATTATATTATCAATCCAAGAATTCATTCTTTTAACTACTGAAGAGAAAAAGGAATAAATAGGCAGACTATGACATCAGGATTTTTAAATATAATTCAGGGTATGGCTAGGGTTAATATTCCTTCAATCTTGTGTCCTAAAACTCTTGACCTCCATCTCTGGTCTTATTTAAGAGACAATAGGATAAATAGATTCAAATAGAGCTCTTTGTCTTCCCCTACTATTTTCCCTTTCTCTCTCACACAGTTTTTAATATCTCTGCATTTATATACATTTAAATGATATAGATTTAATTAAGGTATACAATGCAAAAAGTGAAGTATAGTGGAGATCCCCTAAACTACCTACATTGGTCAGTCTCTGGATGTGGTAGCTAGTGCTATATATTAAACATTTACATAATACTGAAATACTACACAAATTAGATTTTAGTCCAGAAATCTACTTATTATTTCTTATGTTTCCCATCTTCCCTTTTAGTCTCCTTTTAAAAATAATTTAAAGGCTGCCCTAGCTAGTTTGGCTCAGTGGATAGAGCATTGACCTGCGGACTGAAGGGTCCCAGGTTTGATTCTGGTCAAGGGCACATGCCTGGTTGCAGGCTCGATCCCCAGTAGGGGGCATGCAGGAGGCAACCAATCAATGATTCTCTCATCACTGTTTTTCTTTTTTTAATATATTTTTATTGATTTCAGAGAGGAAGGGAGAGGGAGAGAGAGATAGAAACATCAACAATGAGAGAAAGCCCTAACCGGTTTGGCTCAGTAGATAGAGCGTCGGCCTGCGGACTGAAAGGTCCCAGGTTCAATTCCGGTCAAGGGCATGTTCCTTGGTTGCGGGCACATCCCCAGTGGGAGGTGTGCAGGAGGCAGCTGATCGATGTTTCTCTCTCATGGATGTTTCTAGCTCTCTATCCCTCTCCTTTCTCTCTGTAAAAAGTCAATAAAATTTATTAGAAATAATAATAATAACAATGAGAGAGAATCATTGATTGGCTGCCTCCTGCCCACCCCTAACTGGGGATCCAGCCTGCACTCAGGCATGTGCCCTTGACCACAGTCCAACGCTCTATCCATTGAGCCAAACCAGCTAGGGCATGATGTTTCTCTTTCTCTCTCTCTCTCTCTCTCTCTCTCTCTCTCTCTCTCTCTCCCCCCCCCCCCTTCCTCTTTGGAATCAATAAAAATATTTTAAAGAATAAAATAAAAATAATTTAAAGGCTAATTCAGTTGAAGACAAAATTTACAAGGTAAATTAAAAAATAAATGGTTCAGGTCAAAATGCACAAAAAACAAGTTTATAAATATGCAGGTAGCTCATCACATATAAATATTTAATAATTTCTTAATTACTACCATTAGTAAAAACTATTAATTCCACTATACTTGACATAGCAGCAATATCAAATTATAGGGAAGTCTCCATTTTATATATTCAATACACCAATTACTTAACTTAGTAATTATAGCATGTGTTAGGGCTTTTTATAACAATTATCCTTCCTCAGATTTTGCTCCAGCAAAACTACCTAAAATTTCCTGGTCACATATTCAGTTTTACTTGTTCGTATCTTTACGGTATTCCTTTTGCCTAAAATGCTCTCCATCTCTTCCACTTAAAACTTGTATTCATTGTTCAAAATCCGCTCAGGTGCTAGCATCTCTATATTTTCTTTGACCGGCCCCTCAAATTAATCATCCCATCCTCTGTAGTATTTCTGTATTTTACGCTTACTTTTATTAAAATTATGGTTGCCAGCTGGCATGGCTCAGTGGCTGAGCATTGACCTATGAACCAGGAGGTCATGGTTTGGTTCTTGGTCAGGGCACATGCCCAAGTTGCGGGCTCTATATCCCCAAATGTGGGGTGTGCAGGAGGCAGCAGATCAATGATTCTCATCACTGATGTTTCCATCTTTCTCTCCCTCTCCCTTCTTCTCTGATATAAATAAAAATATATTAAATTTTTTTAAAGATTATGCTTATTGTTGTGCCTAGCCCCCTACAACCCTGATTTCAACATCCTAACAAAAACCACAGGACCTGGCACACAAAAAATCAATTTATTAAATTTGGATTTGTTTTTTTTTTCCAAATCTTTATTGTTGCAAATATTACAGATCCCCTCTCTTTTCCCCCTATTGCCCCTCTCTACCTAGTCCTCCCCCCCACAGGCCTTCACCACCAACTTGATCTGTGTCCATAGGTAATGTATATATACGTATAAATTCTTTGGTTAATCTCTTCCCACCCCACCTCCTCTCTTCTCTCTAAGATTCATCAGTCTGTTCCATGTTTCCATGCCTCTGGTTCTATTTATCATCAGTTTATTTTGTTCATTAGATTCCTTGTTTGTTTATTTTGATTTTTAGATTCAATTGTTGATGGATATTTATTGCCATTTTATTGTTCACATTTTTTTATCTTTTTCCTTCTTCTTAAAGAAGACCCAAAACTTACATTCCCCCAATACAAGGCTACACATGCATTGAAAGATGTGTTCTAAAGTAGAATGGATAGGAAAAGAAAACGCAAAATGCTCTATAGATAATCCCCAATTCCATAATGCAAATGTGAATTCAAGATTATTAGCAGTTCAAAGTTGTTTCAATTTAAGTGCCAATCTACCAACTTATCATCACCACAACTAATTTTGTTTAAGACACTTATTTGTTTAGGAAAACAAAACTGGTTTTAAAGTGTTGATTAAAAAGAATTAGGATATATGAGGTGCTTAAAATAAACTATTTCTAAAAAATGAATAGCCTAAACTGCAAGCAGCAGGATCTCAAAATGGTTGGTACAGCTGGTCTCTGCTGAGGTTCTGAAGACCACTGCCACTATGACCTCATCCCTCACTATGACCTCTCTAGGGACAAGATGGACAATAGCTGTGGTCATACCTCAATTAGGGCTTCAAAACCGACATATGTGCAAAACCCTCAGTCAAGGATAATCATATTTATTCATTTTTATAAAATAAATGACAATCATCTTCCATGAACACTATCAACCAATTAGTCTGATTGGTGTGGCCTCATTGAACTATAACTTACATTTTTATAAAACAGCACAAAATGAAATGGGATTGGGCATCAATGATTTAACACCTGGTGAAATTTAAAATTTGTATAATTTCATGTTCTGTTCCTCAAATAACACAACTGAACAATATCTTGCACTTTAGCTTCTTGTAAATTAAGATTCACAACCAACAAGTGCCAAATGTGTACCAACACTTTGCTCCCAACACAATTGGTGCAAACAAACCATGTAAACGTTATGGGTTTGCCTTAAGTTCCATATTTTCTTCATAAATGTTGCCTCCCCTTTCCAATCCACAGCACCTAATTTCTGTGGGCTGAAAAATCTAAGCAAAAAGTACAAACAGCCCTGACCGGTTTGGCTCAGTGGATAGAGCGTCGGCCTGCGGACTGAAGGGTCCCGGGTTCGATTCCGGTCAAGGGCATGTACCTGGGTTGCAGGCACATCCCCAGTGGGAGATGTGCAGGAGGCAGCTGATCGATGTTTCTCTCTCATCGCTGTTTCTAACTCTCTATCCCTCTCCCTTCCTCTCTGTAAAAAATCAATAAAATATATTTTTTAAAAATATGTTTTAAAAAGTACAAACAGATACTGAGGACCTAAGGGATTCTCCCATCGATAAAGCACATGTATTTTCATTTGCCTCAGTGTTCTTTTGGTCAACTTGCAGGTTCTTGCTTTTAGTTTATCGAGTGAAGCCACTGTTTGGTATCTTATAAATAAGTCTGTTGTAACCATTTATGACAATTAAGAATATCTTCCATTGATTAGGATTTGATTAATACCGACTACGGTATTATAAACCTATTGAGGGGGGGGGGGGGAAACACACCCTATACTTCCAAAGTTTAAAGATTGTTTAATACCTTAATTTACCATAAAGTTTCTCCAATATTCTTAGAGCTGCAAGTCAAACTTATTAAACTGACGACTCAGGTTACAATCACAAACGTAGTTACTACATAAACAGGCAATACTGACCGGCAGAGAAAATTTTTCACTGGCTTTTCAGTACAAGAGAGATTAGTGCTTCCCATGGAAGCCATAGCACCTACTCAATTGTAAAATCTAACTAAAAAATTTAAAAATCTAAAAGAAGCTGGAAAGAGAAGGCAATTCATAGGCCCATTTTGTCGCTCCTGTTCAATATCTACTAAGCACCCTAAATTCTAGCCATTTCACAAAATCCTGAGGGAATGCTTGTTCCAAACAATAACAGCGAAATAATAATAATAATAATAATAATAATAATAATAAATGTGTAACCACCCCACAGCCCGCTCCTGCGCTCTACCACAGCGAGCGGCGAGGCGGCGGCGCGCTCTCCCCGAGAGTAACTCACGAGGTACCTCGCTCATGAATGAAGCCAAATTCACCGCGGGCCGGGGCTCCCAAACTTCTCCGCACAAAGTACGTAGGAAGAGACAGGGCTGGGCGAGACCCAACTCGAGCGAAGAAGCGGCTTCAAAACCTGAAAGGCAGAAAACGGCGAGTTGAGGTCGTCGCTCTAGAAATTTCCGAGCGCCAGGATCCCGGGGAGGGAGCGCGATGCCCGGCGGGGAGGGGCGGCGGCACCTGTCACTCGCGGGCTCGGCGACGCGGCGGCCCCCGGCCCCGGCGCGACCTCGGGGAGGCGTCGCCGCCTCGGCCCGGCCCGGGGCCTGGGGTGGGGGGGTCTCTCTC
>NW_005871343.1:1226487-1247784 GCF_000147115.1 Myotis lucifugus | reverse complement strand
GGGAGCGGGACCTCAGGCCGTTTCCCCGCAGGCGGGCGGCTGCACCGGCCTCGCGGAGCGCGGTCAGCGGCCCTGGGAGCGGGAAGGGGCCGCGGCACCTGGCGCCCGGTTCCCCGCCGCTGGGTCTCGCTGTTCAGGGAGTGAAGGGGGAAGGTCCCGCACGCCCGGCTGTGAATGGCGAGGCTGCGTCGGGTCCCCGTGAGGAAAATAGCGGACATGGCTCGTTTCTCCGTGGAGTTAACAAAGCGCTTCCACGCTGTCTCCCTTGGTGCTCTGTCAGGTAGCAATGTCCTCATTTTACAAGCCGAATGACGTGACTCACCCACAGCCTCAAACTAATCAATGGAAAAGCCGAAATTTGAAGCTGTGCTGCCTTCAGAATTCCGGAGGGCTTACCATTGCATCACATTATCTCCCTAAGTCACTAATGGGAGACACACACGCCCCTATAGGTAAGATGCTGCAGGGGTAGCGGGGGCAGTTGAAGACGCCATCCTTTCCTTCAGAGGGTAAGGAATAAAACAAAGATGAAACCCATAAAAGACACACCATGAGAGAAAAATACAGAGTACTGCGGAAGATGAAGGAACTGCTCACTGCCTGCCGGGTATCAGGGAAGAAAGGCAGCATGGAGAAGCCTTAGAGAGACGGGAAGGAGATGAGGAGGGTTCTACAGCGAGAAGGGGTAGCTTGAGAACTTAGGAAAGTGTTCAGGAAAAAGCAAACGGGAAGACACTAGGGCATGTTGAGAAGTGGCAGAGACCAGGAGAATGGGGCCTGAGGTGTTAAGTAGATGAATTTGTATTGAATTCTGTATTTTTAGTCTTTGTGCTTTCAAAGTTTGGGGGAAGAAAAGTTCAGCTTTTATTTGATCTGTGCATGTATACAAAAACTAGAGGCCCAGTGCACGAAATTCATGCATGGGTAGGGTTCCTAGGCCTGGCCTGCCCGCGATCAGGGCCCATTGGGGCCTTCCTGCTGCCAGCCGGGACCTGCCTTTGTTCCACGCTGCCCCTGGTGGTCAGCACAAGTCATGGTGAGCCGTCGAACTCCTGGTCAAACTCCGAGGGGACACTTTGCATATTAGCCTTTTATATAGATTAGAGGAGGGCCCCGCTGGTGTGGCTCGGTGGTTGAGCGTAGACCTGTGAACCAGGACCTCACAGTCAGGGCATATGCCTGGGTTTCAGGCTCAGATCCCCAGTAGGGGGTGTAGGAAGCAACTGATCAATGATTCTCTTTAATCATTGATGTTTCTCTCTCTCTCTCTCTCTCTCTCCCTCTCTGAAATCAATAAAAATACATACTTTTTTTTTTAAATTAGAGGTGGGAAAACTGCCAGATGAACCTGCAGTAAGCCAGGTGAAAAGTAATGATGAGTCTGAACTAAAAGCAGCTCAGGAGGAACTTAAAAGAGCATAGTTGCCGAAACCGGTTTGGCTCAGTGGATGGAGCGTCGGCCTGCGGACTGAAAGGTCCCAGGTTCGATTCTGGTCAAGGGCATGTACCTGGGTTGTGGGCACATCCCCAGTAGGGGGTGTGCAGGAGGCAGCTGATCGATGTTTCTCTCTCATCGATGTTTCTAACTCTCTATCCCTCTCCCTTCTTCTCTGTAAAAAATCAATAAAATATATTTTTTAAAAAAAGAGCATAGTTTAAAGATGACATGGAAGCAGAATCTACAGGATTTAGCAATTAAATGGATTTACAGCAAGAGGGAATGGCATGAAAACATATATGAAGAAGAAAGAGAAAAATCAAGATAGTGAAGAGGTTTTGACTTTGTAGATAATCATAGAAAAGAGATAGAAGTAAAAATTGCTTTATATATTATTTTTTAAATTAAATCTTCATTGTTGAAAGTATTAACATATGTCCCCTCTTTTCCCCCATTGACCTCTCCTACCCTCCCACACTGCCAGCCCCAGGCCTTCACCACCCTTATTGTCTTGTCCAAGGGTTATGCACATGTGCATACAAGTTCTTTGATCTCTTCCCACCCACTCATCCTGCCCCCTCCGCCGCCCCCCCTTTTCTTCCCTCTGAGGTTCTGCAGTCTGTTCTATGTTTCTATGTCTCTGGATCTATTTTGTTCATTTAGATTTGGCCATTTTAAAGGTTTGAAAGTCAGCCAGATAGAGGTGGACACTAAGAAGTTTAATATAAAGGTTTTAAAATATGGGAAGGAGACACCTGGCCGGCATGGCTCAGTGGTTGAGTGTGGACCTATGAACCAGGAGGTCAAGGTTTGATTCCCCGTCAGGGCACATGCCAGGGTTATGGGTTCAATCTCCAGTAGAGGGTATGCAGGAGGCAGCCAATCAGTGATTCTCTCTCATCATCGATGTTTCTATCCCTCTCTCCCTCTTCCTTCCTCTCTGAAATGAATAAATATTGTGTGTGTGTATGTATGTATGTGTGTGTGTGTGTGTGTATAGAAAGAAGATTGAACTAGAAAATAGGGAAGTTATCAGCCTACAGTTATATCACTGTGACAAAAAGAATAAAACAAAGGGCAGAATCTTAGAGAACATCCTCTTTAGAACCTGGTCACTCAAAGTGCGGTCAATAGCCCAGAGGCAATGGCATCACCAGGGAGTTTGTTAGAAATCTCAGCCTTCCCCACCCCAGACTTGCTGAATCTTAACAAGAACCCCAAGTGATTTGTATCACAATAAAGTTTGAGAAGTTCTGACCTAGATGAGGGAAGCCAGTGTCAACAACAAATAAGTTTTTTTTAAAGGGGGGATCTAATCTAGATGAGAGAAGCCAGCAAAGAAAGAGGGAGGAGAACTAAGATAATGCAAAATCTCCAAATCAAGGTAAATTGGCCATTCACAAAGGCAGGGGAAGGAAGGAGTTTCCTTCTACAGAGATTGAAAAGTGCAAGGAAGGAAGGTATGTTTCAATTTTGTGATTAAGTGTGTGGTTACTAGGACCATGTTCTAATTGAAAGCTTGGAAACTGCCCCATTTGTGATCAGGGACAGCCTAGAAATCTAATCCCCTCCCCGCTCCATGCCCACCTATATAGGACATATTGAAGTAGGTTTGTGGATTTGATAGCAGAACAAAGTAGTTCTTTTTTAGTTATTTATATTTTCTCGGTGAAATAGAGAGCAAGATCATTTTGGCAGATCACTAATTGTCCATCACAATTTATTCTCTTCTTCCTGGGCACACAGTCTTTTTTGTTTGTTTTTGTGTGTGTGTTTTCAGCCTCTCTTTCAGTTAGGTATGGTCAAGCTTTAAGTTGTTGCTAGTGAAATGTGAACAGAAATGATGTCTGCCATTGCCAGGCCAGTGTGCCTCCTTCATGCATTTTTTTTCCTTCCTGCCAGCTGGATTATGCAGGTGACTACAAACTGCCCAGATTGACAGAGCCACAAGAAAGAAGGTGCCTGGATGAAGGAGAGCTGCCCTCTGACCTGGAACACTCATTCTGGATTATTATGTGAGCAAGATATAAATTTAGAGAATGAGCTGAAAACGTAAGAGATGGGTTGGAGAGCCGGAGGCTTGAAATTAAAATTAGAAGAGGGGCTGTAGTTATCAGTAATGTCAAGGTGTAGGAAATGATTGTGAAAGTAGGAAGCTGCAATTAGCAGGGGGCACAAATCATCTGCAGAGTGGTAGTCAAGGAACTGAGAGGCAGGAAGGGGTATCACAAAGAATTATCCACTGGAGTTAGAGTAGCCTTAGAGTGGTGAATAGCCTTGGAGGGAGTGATAATGAGTCTGGTACTAAAATCTTCAAAGAATGAGGGGTTAAATGATCTGAATTAGGGCGTTCAAGGCCATCAGTAACTTAATATGTTCCACTCTTTGATGATAAGAGTTTTCATTTAAACAGGCACTTTAAAGTTTTATTGTACTAATGTGGGGTTTCTAATTGCTTCTCTTTGACCTCTCAGATTGCAGATGGTAACTGCTTTCTTTAAGAGGAAGTACCCATATGTCTGTATTATAAAACAAACACATGCCAGGCTTCCCAGTTTAAGTGACTATGCTTTAAAATGTGTCATAGACTACTCTGTTCTACCTCCAACGATTACCTTCAAAAAATGTGTCAAAAGTGATGCTAGCTTTGCCATATCAAATGATGTCTGGTAAATGTTCAAAATCTACATGAAAACTTTAGATATAACTTAATAAACAGGGATTGACTAGAAACCTGACATTAAAAATAATAAGATTACCTGTAGTTTAGAAAATGATGTATCATATTGTATAGAGAGACTCTGATGTCAGACTATAAGGGGTTGAATCAAAGCACCTATCCTATGGGGTTATGGTGCGGATAAAATGTAATATTTATCATACATATAAGCACTTAAAGACTGCTTAGCACATACGCCTGGCCAATGTGACATAGTTGATTCAAGATTATCCTGTGTACTGTAAGGTCACCGGTTCAATTCCTGGTCAGGGCATATACCCAGGTTTCAGGTTCAGTCCCTGATTAAGGCGCATACAGGAGGCAACTGATCCATGTTTCTCTCTCCCTCTCCCTTCCTCTCTCTCTAAAAATGAATGAAAAAACATATTTAAAATTTTTTTAAAGACTGCTTAGCACATATAAGCACTCAATAGAGTTAGCTATAGTTATTCTGTTGTTGTACTTATTCTTATGGAATTGCCTATAAGTATACTTGGACTTTTCCTACTTAAAAAATATGTTAATTTCATTACATCTATAATGTTAGGACCTAAAAGTAAGGAGACCTCTGGTTAAACATGGTGCATTGAACACACATTTTTCTCCACTCCAGATCCCTCACTAAAATGACAGTGAAGGAATAAAAAGGTATAAACCCATTAAGACAAAGCAAATAAGAGAGATTTCTGCTGAAGAAGGATGTCGACAAAACTTAGGAACATGGAAAGCAGATGGTTGAGTGATAACTGACTTACCCAAACCACGAAAGGGACTACCTAAGCTTTTGGGAGGAGGTAGAGCCAGCCAGGTGAACCTGTTTACATCACAGACCCTGGAAAGGTCTGAAACTGGAACTGCCACACCTCTGAAAGCAGACGTAGAGTGGGCTGCAAACCACAATTCATTATGAAAGTTTTATAAAGAAGTCAGATCCTTCATTCCCCCTAATCCCTACTCCATTCCATGCTGCCTTAACTCAGCAGAGGATGGGAGGGTTCCTCTCTGGAGAGGCAGACTCAGAATTCCCCTGGACATCAGGCAGAGCTGAAGACAGGGGTGACTCTCTCCACAGAAAAGCTGAATTAATCAAGTTGTATATATTGAATTGTAAGCCATAACCCCAGCTTCATTCAGATGCTAGGATCTTAAGCTTCCTCTTTGGGAAAAAAGTAGCTGGTCCAAGAGAAAAGGCCTACAAATATTGACTTTGAGGGTCTTATAATGGAGAATGTGGCTTGTCACCTGTATCTTTATAGTGAAGCCCTGCCCATATCAACAGAGGCTCTAATCAACTATTTATTATCTCATTCTTAAATGTGGGTGTATAGTCAAGGACCACCAGATAGTTGAAGAAATCCTCTTTCTTTCACGAAGGAAGAAAATTGAAGTAAGAGAAGAAACCAAGGAAATAGAGCCAATGCAGAGAACAGAAAAAGATGTCAAAATGAAAACAATTCTCAAAAGTTTTAACTCACATATGCTAATGAAGCTACAGGAGAGAGGTACTCCACCAAAATAAGGGTGTAAACTAAGAAGCAAACACATAGGTCCTGGTAAAGAGGAGCTCTGACAGAAAAAACAAAAAGAATTCCTGAGCCCTGGCCAGTGTGGCTCAGTTGGTGGGAGCATCATCCCATACACCAAAAGGTGGTGGGTTTGATTCCCAGTCAGGGCACATACCCAGGTTGGAGGTTCGATCCCCTGGGTGCTTACAGAAAGCAACTGATCAATGTTTCTCTCACACATTGATGTGTCTCTCTCTGTGTCTCTGTCTCTCTGTCTCTCTCTCCCCTGGGATGACAGTGAAGGGAAGTTCCAGGATGACAGCTGTGTAGCAGGTCTTTAGAGCAACGAGTTTGTTCTGATAAAGGATGGAGGGCTCTAGAGGGAATGTCTCCAAGGGGAAAAAAAAATCAGAACTGATCAATGGCCTGTGTTTCAACCTTATGAACATATAAAGATGAAATGATGATAGGTATAAAGAAAACTAAGCAAACCCAAGAAAGAGATTATAAACTACAGGTACACTGTATGATTGTTTTAAGAACACTTGATGTTGCCTCCCTGGAGGAGAATTATACTTCCCTGCCCTATTGATGACAGACCTGGCAGTGTGAATTGCTGTGGCCAATGAAATAGGGGCACAACTCAATGTGTCCCTTCCAGGCAGAAGCTTCAGGAGCCATGTCTCTGCCCCTGCCACAAGATGGGCTGCCTCTGGCCATCTGAGTCCTGAGTGAAGACACCATAGAGCAGAACTACAAGCTGACCTGCCACTGGACATGCAGTGTGAATGACAAGTAAACCTTTATTGTTGCAGTCTGCTGAGGGTTTTGTGGAATTTTGTTAATGTGGCATAATTAACCTCTCCTGACTGATATGATAACATGGGATTTTGTGGACAATACATAATAGACATTAAAATATACATAATAAATACTTAATAATGTCACATAAACATATTGAGAAATTAGTAAATGGCATAAAATGGCTAAAACTGAAAAACTAAGACATGGCAATAGAAACGTGCTCTTTAGAAATGTGGAATTAAGTAGCAGAACAACAGTTTTCCTTTGGGAAGCAGTTATCAGTGATGACAGATGGAGCAGGGCCTTCTGTTTATTATGACCCTTGTAATTATTTGACTCTGAAATCAGATATTGTCACCTTGAAAAAAATTAAAAATTGCATATCTTTAAAAAATTAATGGTGAGAAGGAAAATTATAGTATTGTTTTTAATTCACCAAATTTAATACTGACCATCAATTATTCCACAGTAATACTAAGATGTAGATACTAATACTACTAATACTAAGAAGAATTAATTCTTAATATATAAAATTAACTCCAAGTTGACCCAAGACATAAATATAAGAGCTAAAACTATAAAACTCTTAAAAGAAAATATAGATGTAAATCTGCATGATATTAGATTAAGTAATGGTTTCTTAGATATGACAACTAAAGCACAAATATCAAAAGAAAAAATAAGATTTCATCAAATTTAAAAACTTTTGCAATGCAAAGGACACTATCAAAAAAGTAAAGCCTGGCCACTGTTGCTCAGTGGTTGAGCTTTGACCTATGCACCAGGAAGTTGACCTATGGTTTGATTCCTGGTCAGACACATGCCCAGGTTGTGGGTTTGATTCCCCGTGTGGGGCATGTAGGAGGCAGCTGATCAATGATTCTCTCTCATCATTGATGTCTCATGTCTCTCTCCCTCTCTCTTCCTCTCTGAAATCAATAAAAAAGAAATTTTTTTTTAAAGTGAAAGGAAAGGACAACCCACAGGATGGGAGAAAATATTTGCAAATCATATATCTGGTAAGGAACTTGTATTAGACTATATAATGAACTTTTACAACTTGGACCTGGACAATTAAACTGGCATAATCAGTTCTTTACATATAATTTCCCTCTTTATGGGAGATAGTGAACTTTGTAATAAATCTTACTAAGAGGATCTCAGCACTACTGAAGGTAACTTCTTCCAGAAAAACTGTTGTTAGTAGTGTTCCTCTCGGATTTATTTGTTCACAATCCAGTAGAATACTTAGGACTGTAGGTTCTATTACTCTTACAGTCTTTGCTTTCTCTTTGATTTCTTGGCTATACAAGTCATGGATGCTTTGATATAAAGTGACAACTTATTCCTTAATATTGGCAGATATTTTCAAACTAAGGAGAATGAGCTTGTCTCAGGATGCTTATAAAGGAGAGACCACCATGGTAATGTCAGATTTAATTCTATTAATATACTTCTTGTATATAGTAGCTAAGAGAATCAACTGTCAAAGACTGACATTTCTGTTAATTTGATCCCATAACTATACACGTACCAAAAAAATCAACTTACTGTTTTACAATTTCCTTGAGGAGAGAAAAATAAAGTTTTTAATATCTTAGTAATTAACTTATGGAAACCATTCTTTTTGGTTCACAAATGTAATTGTTACTAAAGAAATAAGTAACAAATAGCCAAAAACTGATGGTTAAAAACCCTCTAAAGTCTGCCTGGCATGGCTCAGTGGTTGAACATTGAACAATGAACCAGGAGGTCATGATTCCATTTGAGGCATATGCCCAGGTTGTGGACTCAATTCCCCAGTCATGGGCCTGCAGAAGGTAGCCAATTGGTAATTCTCTCTCTCACATCATTGATGTTTCATCTCTCTCTCCCTCTCCCTTCCTCTCTGAAATTAATAATATGTGTGTATTTAAAACCACTAAAACATATTCTTTTTTTTAAATTTCAGAGTGGGAGAGAGAGATAGAAACATCAATGATGAGAAAGAATAATTGATCAGCTGCCTCCTATTCGCCCCACACTGGGGATGTAGCCCACAACCAGGCATGTGCTCTGACCAGGAATCCAACAGTGACCTTCTGATTCATAGGTCCACACTCAACCACTAAACCATGCCAGCCAGGCATATTCTTTTATTCATAAATCAAAGAAAGTCATAAAGCACTTCTTATGACTCTAAAAATACTCAGCCAAGTCTTTGAGATATTTTCTTGTGAGAATAGAATTCACATAGGACTTCCCAGAAAAAAAAAACTTCCCAGAGAATACTGTTATTTCTATTGTTGCTGACATATAAAACTAAAACTCTAAGAATTTGTTTTAAAGTTTTATGATATATATAAAATAAACAATCACATATGTACTAAAGTTATCTCATTTTGAAACCCAACTCTCTAGAAAACCTACTATATTTATTCCATTATAAATATGATACTTTAGTTTTCAAAGTGCTTTCATGTATTTATTTGATAAAGCAAAAGGCTATTTACCGTGTAGTGAAAATAGCAATTTCCTCCCCAATTAATTATTAAATAACTAGAGGCCTGATGCACGAAATTCGTGCAAGGGGCTCCACCCTCACAGCCCTGACTTCATCCAGAAAGTTGTCGTCCAGAAGGACGTCCAGTCTAATTAGCATATTATGTTTTTATTATTATAGATTACTTTGAGTTGCATTTGAAAACCAAGATTTTTATTTTAAATGCAAGGAAGTTATTCATAACATTTTTTTTAAAGAAAGGTCTGTTTGGTATTTTAGAAAATATCATTATTTAATGTATTCCATTAAGATTATAACCTGGGTCATTCTGGTCATATTCCAGTCACCTGGTGACACCTGGTGCTAGCTGGGAAATGGTCCAGGGCAACATATAGACTTAGTTCAGATGCTTCCCAACACCCAGGTAATGGGAATTTTAAATGGTGATTGACCCCTCAGTATAAAAATACCTTGCCTGGTTCCCACTCTTCCTATCTAGAAAAAAGAAATTATGCTAGAAAGTAACAACAAAAGTTTGGCAATTTTTATACTTATAAAAGAACTAGAGGCCCGGTGCACAAAAATTTGTGCACTCGGGGGGGTCCCTCAGCCCGGCCTGTGCCCTCTTGTAGTCTGGGACCCGTTGGAGGATGTCCACCTGCTGGCTTAGGCCCGCTCCCTGGGGGACCGGGCCCAAGCTGGCAGTCAGACATCCCTCTGGCAGCCTGGGAGCCCTCGGGGGATGTCCACTTGCCAGCGGGGAGCAGGCCTAAGCTGCAATCTGACATCCTTAGTGCTGCTGAGGAGGCAGAAGAGGCTCCCACCACCACCACCGCTGTACTAGCAACCATCAGCCTGGCTTGTGGCTGAGCAGAGCTCCCCCTGTGGGAGTGCACTGACCACCAGGAGGCAGCTCCTGCATTGAGCATCTGCCCCCTGGTGGTCAGTGTGTGTCATAGTGACCAGTCATTCCCAGTCTTTCTGCTGTTAGGGTCAGTTTGAATATTACCCTTTTATTATATAGGATAGAGGCCTGGTGCTTGGTTTGGGGCTGGCTGGTTTGCCCTGAAGGGTGTCCCGGATCAGGGTGGGGGTCCCGCTGGGGTGCCTGGCCAGCCTGGGTGAGGGACTGATTGGCTGTTTGCAGCTGGTCACACCCCCTTCAGGGTGGGGGTCCCCACTGGGGTGCCTAGCCAGCCTGGGTGAGGGGCTTGTGGCTGTTTGCAGGCTGGCCACACCCCCTTTAGGGTGGGGGGTCCCCACTGAAATGCCTGGCCAGTCTGGGTGAGGGGCTGAGGGCCGTTTTCAGGCTGGCCAAGCCCCCCAGCGACGGAAGCTCCCAGCCTCTCCTTTTTTTCTTTTTTTCTTTTTATTCTGGGATTTATTTACCTTCTATAATTGAAACTTTGTTGCCTTCAGTGGAGCTCAGAGCTGGCCGCGGCAGGCGGGAAGCTTTGCTTCCTCCATCACTGGAGCAACCAAGCCTCCTGCTCGCTCCAGCTCTGTGGCTGCCGGCCGCCATCTTGGTTGGGTTAATTTGCATATAGTCACTCTGATTGGCTGGTGGGCGTGGCTTAAGGCATAGCAAAGGTAAGGTCAATTTGCATGTTTGTCTTTTATTAGATTACTAGAGGCCCATTGCAGGAATATTCCTGCAAGAATAGGGCTTCGTGCGGCTGGAGTAAAGCAGATAAGGGAGCGAAGCTTGCTGAGGTGGGCTTCGCTCTCGCTTCAAGCCCCTGCAGCTGGTCTTGCCTTCCCGCTCCCAACCGCCTTCCCGCTCCCAGCCTCTGCCCCTTCCCCTCCAAGCTGCTGCCCCTCCCGCCCCCAGTCGCTGCCCCTTATGCTCCCAGCCACAGTGGTTGGGCTTGCCATCCTGATCCCAGTCGCTGGGGCTGAGCTTGCCCTCCTGATCCCAGTTGCTGGGGCTGGGCTTGCCCTCCCGCACCCATCTCCTGCGGCTGGGCTTGCCCTCCCATTCCCAGCCACTGCCCCTCCCCCCCCAGCTGCTGCCCCTTATGCTCCCAGCCACAGTGGTTGGGCTTGCCCTCCCACTCCCAGCTGCTGCCCCTTCCGCTCCAAGCCTCTGGCCCTCCCGCTCCCAGCCGCTGCCCCTTCCTCTCCAAGCCGCTGCCCCTTCCACTCCAAGCCGCTGTGGCTGGGCTTTCCCTCCCGCTCCCAGCCGCTGCCCCTTCCCCTCCAAGCCGCTGCCCCTCCCGCTCGCAGCCGCTGTGGCTGGGCTTGCCCTCCCACCTCCCGCTTCCCACCTCCGCAGCCTTGGCTCCGTTTCTGTCCTCGGGGCCTCTACTTAGTTCCCTTCTGTACCGCTTGGCCTCCATGTTGTCCTCAGTCTTCGCTCGCAGCTGGTATATGCAAATTAACCACCATCTTTTAGCTTCTATAATTGAAACGTATCTTTTGGAGCTGTTGCTTCAGGAGCTCAGAGCCGGCTGCGGCAGGCGGGGAACCTTGGCTTCCTCCATCACTGGAGCAAGCAAGCCTCCTGTTCGCTTCAGCTGCCTGGCTGCCAGCCGCCATCTTGGTTGGCAGTTAATTTGCATATCGCCCTAATTAGCCAATGGGAAGCGTGTTGGAGGTACGGTTAGTTACCATGTTTGTCTATTATTAGATAGGATAAATCCGTTGAATTCAGCTTAACTCTCCACTCCTTTTCAGGGTGGTTAATAAAATACCACTTCAGGCCACAAATAAAAATAAATAACATTAATTCAGCCTCTCAGGGTAGGCCAATAGCTGCTGGTTTGTAACCATGAATGGAAATATTTTATCAAGATATTTTTCAGTAGAAAAAAATCAGGAATACTCTAGCAGAGAGCAAAATTAAGCAAAATAGTTAAGTATCCTATATAATAAAAGGGTAATATGCAAATTGACCCTAACAGCAGAACCACTGTTTATGACTGGTCACTATGACACACACTGACCACCAGGGAGCAGATGCTCAATTCAGGAGTTCTCCCCTGGTGGTCAGTGCACTCCCACAGGGGGAGCTCTACTCAGCTACAAGCCAGGCTGACGGCTGCCAGCACAACGGTGGTGGCGGGAGCCTCTCCCGCCTCCTCAACAGCGCTAAGGATGTCCGACTGTAGCTTAGGCCTGCTCCCCGCTGGCAAGTGGATATCCCCTGAGGGCTCCTAGGCTGCCAGAGGGATGTCTGACTGCCAGCTTAGACCCGATCCCCCGGGAAGCGGGCCTCAGCCAGCAGGTGGACATCCCCCGAGGGGTCCCAGACTGCGAGAGGGCACAGGCCGGGCTGAGGGATACCCCCGAGTGCACAAATTTTTGTGCACTAGTTAAGTATCTATAATAATAAAAGTATAATATGCTAATTAGACCAGACAGCTGAACAACCTTCCAGACGACCTTCCGGATGAAGCCGGGGCTGCGAGGGCAGAGCCCCTTGCACCAATTTCGTGCATCAGGTCTCTAGTTGCTTTATAAAGATAAATCCTGTCAATTAATGCATACAATGTTTGTTTTGGCATGCTTTTTGTGGTTTTTCAATGGTAAAATCACTAAAGTCCTATTTACTTTGGTCTATGTTATGGTTGTTGGAATTTATCCAAAACTGTTTATCATTTTCTATTGAATGGTTCCACGTTTTCCTTTTATATTCTGCTTACAGCAGCTTCTTTTCATATAATCCTGAATTAATAGTAATCTCAGGAAGAGGAACCAATATAAAAAACCAGAATGTATATTTCAAATGGCAAAATCAGTACTACCTAAGAGTATTCTTTAGGGTTTAGAAATAGCCAAAGATTGAAGATGTTTCAGCGCTATTGCCAGAGAAAATATATTTGCTCAAAATATTTCTTAAAATTCTTTGCTGATCTATGAAATGCTTTAAAATAAATCTCTTTATCTCTTCTTCTTATCAGAGCTATTTGAATCCTAGAACACTGTGGGGAATGAGGGGTAAGTAAAGCTATAATTTGCCTATAATTTGTTGTTGGTAATTGGAGAGGGTTTGGGGGTCAGAAAAGTAGTTCTTTTAAAAGGCCCCCTCAGATTAAATAACTTCTAACATTGACCATTTTGGACTTGAAAAATTACACTTTGCTTTGTGTGTACTGTAATAAGCTTGAAAACTCAATACAGTATATGAATATTATTTCAAAGTACATTTCATTCTACTTTTTTTTCTTTTGTTCTACTTTAATTACACAAGTATTAACTAATAATAGCTTTAAATTTCCAACAAACATAAATATACATTCTTAAATGTTTTCTACTCTTTTGTTGTGAATGGTTTTGTTCCTTGGGAATATAAAGATCTTGCTCATTATAACAAAATATGTGAGATTGTTGTATTTTTCTTTTAAAGTACTATGGAGATAACTAAGTAGAGCTGTGTGTAATAATTTACCAGAAAAACCTAATTCCTAAGTCTAGTTCAGTATATTTGGGTTTAAGTTACACTGCTAGCATTTCAAATAGTGGCAATTCTCTTAATTCATTGTGGAAATTCCTAGAAAAAAATATTAAAAAGAGGCAAATAAGAGCTATGTAGAATATCAAAAGCCAATATTATGACATCAAGTTTTTCTGAGCTTTCTATAATTTATCTTGTTCTAATTACTTCCATATTGGGGTATTCTTGGGGTCAACATGAAGGTCATTATAAAAGTCAAACACTATTCCATTATGTGGTGTCATGTATACACTGCAATCCAAGAGCAAGGAATGGAAGCACTCATTGCTGGTACAGACAATAAGGGGGGCAGTGTTTGTAGAGAATTTAAAAACACTAAACCTTATGAAAAGTCATCTGCTTTTTATTTTCAGGATCAAGGTAAACAATGACAGTGATAAAATATTCCTTCCTGTTGGGCAGAATCCCACTACCCCACCCTTTGAATACTACTGCCCCTATGAGCTCTAAAATACAACATACCCAATGCATTGAAGAAAGATCTTATTCCCACCTTTATTTTCAATTTTGAAAATATAAATGTAGAAGAATGTGTTATCAGTACTAGTGAAGGCAGCCCACAGCCTGTAATAACTTATTTTAAACAAATTTTTATTGATTTGAGAGAGAAACATTGACTTGTTCCACTTACTAGGTGTATCGGTTAATAATGCAGATTTTGTAATCAAAGAAAACACAATAATTTTAAGAGAAACATCAAAAGTGCTTTATTCAAAGTAATGTCCATCGCTAGCTACACATTTCCCCCATCTTTCAAGTAATTTGTGGATACCGTCCCAATAGAACTTTTCTTGTTTTGAGGCAAACCATTCAGAGACCCAATTTTCCACTTCTTTGTATGTTTTGAAGTGCTTCTCAAAAAGTGTGTGTGCCATCGATTGGAAAAAGTGGTAATCTGAAGGAGCAAGGTTTGGTGAATACAGCAGGTGGGTTAATGCTTCCCAGGCAAGATCTTTTAACGTGTCTTTAACTGTTTTTGAAGTGTGTGATGGTGCATCATCAGGAAGTAAAATTACTTTGCCGTGTCTTCTGGCCCATTCTGGTCGTTTCACAATCAAAGCATAGTTCAAATTGATTATTTGTTGTCAGTAGAGAACAGTATTTACGGTTTCATCTGATTTTAGAAGCTCATAATATACCACACCTTTCTGATCCTACCAAACGCAGAGCATTGTCTTCTTTCCAAAGCGATTTGGCCTTGCAGTCGACGTTGATGGTTGACCTGGATCAACCCATGATTTTGTGCGTTTGGGATTCTCAAAATAAATCCGCTTTTCATCGCCAGTCACAATTCGATGCAAAAAAGACTTTCTATTGCCATTGAAGCAACATTTTATTGATGACTTTTTGGTTTTCCATTTGTCTTGCGTTCAGTTGATGTGGCAACCATCTTCCTTCCTTTAAAATCTTTCTCATTGCTTGTAAATGATCAGAAATGGTTTGCTGAGCAACGTTTAATCTTTCTGCAAGTTGTTTTTGAGTTTGACATGCATCTTCATCCAATAATGCTTGTAATTTTTGGTCTTCAAACTTTTTCAGTTGACCTGGACATTGTCTTTCACATCGAAATCATCACTTTTAAAGCGTTTAAACCAGCGTTCACAAGTATCTAGAGATGGAGCATGTTCACCATAAGCTTCCCGAAGTGTATGATAACTTTCAGCAGCACTTTTCTTCAAAATAATGAATTAAAACTTCTCGCAAATGCTCTTTTTTTTTGCACGAAATTCGACATTTTTTAAGTGTAAAAATATCTATGATGTTAACACCTTCAGCAAATTTGACATATGAAGTTTTGAAACTTGCTATCAATACAACAAAATAGCATACATATCAAATCGCATATATGTCAACATATGTGTAACTCCATCAATTGAAAAAAATCTGCATTATTAACTGGTACACCTAGTATTTATGCATTCATTTGCTGCTGCTTCTATGATTCTTGACCAGGGATCAAACCCACAATCTTGGCATATTGGGGACAGCACTCTAACCAACTGAGCTAACTGGCCAGAGGTGTAATTACTTTAAGTGTAAAATATACATAATGGCCCGGCTAGTGTGACTCAGTGGTTGAGCATTGACTTACGAACCAGGAGGTCATGATTTGATTCCCAGTCACAGCACATGCCGGGGTTATGGGCTTAATCCCCAGAAGGGGGCATGCAGGAGGCAACTGATCAACAATCCTCTTTCATCACTGAAGTTTCTATCTCTCTGTCCCTCTTTCTTCCTCTCTGAAATCAATAAAAATATTTAAAAAATAAAATAAAATATACATAATGCATATTTTTAAAAATTCCAGTGAAGTTGAGAGAGGAATTGTAGACATGAACTTACAGATATTATAGACATTGAACATTCAGATATCGATACTCGAGTGATTTAAAGTCACAAGTATGTGCCTAAGAAAATAATTGAAAGAGCAAAATATGTCACACTTGCATTTAATGCATAAGAATTTGTGTAGGCTATAGAACCACTAAAGATTTGACTCCTGGGCATTTCATTCTAAAACTTAGCATAAGACCTGTTGTTGTTTTTGTGTGTGTGTGTGTGTGTGTGTGTGTGTGTGTGTGTTTTCATATAAGACACACATTCTTGAATAAGGATTTATCACTTTATTGACCTGGACCAATACAAACAAGTCAATTGGCTAGTGGCAATCAAGTTCACTTAGTGAAGACCATGTGTATTTTAGCTGACACCTTGAACCCTGAGTTCATAAAGATAACAAGAATCATGGGACCAAAAAAGAAAAAGAAAGAAAAAACAATTCGCAAAAGAAAAACATTAAAGCACAAAAGCTCTTCATTGATGTTATTATGCCCATAGTTACCTATACTTATAGAATTCTCCAACACTGTTACCTATAACACTCTGGAGATAGGAAAGGAACTAGTACTTTTTGGATGCAGGCATGTCTTCTTTCAAAGACTCTGGTATGGGTATGGTGGGGGGAGGGGTACCCATAATGAACAACAATAAGAAAACCATAAACATTTTATATACATGCAAAAAGGCAAACACAATGATAAAATGTTTAGACTAAAGAAATCATGTGAAATAAAAAGTAAAACTTACTAGTAACATATGTAAAAAAATAATTTTACTTGCCTTGAGCAGATGCCCTAATTTTTCTTTCCTTTGTGAGGGCACTAACTAAACTAAAATGATAAGAGGTTCACTTCCAGAATGTATTATTCAGGATATTATTTATATGTGTGTGTTTGTGTATTTATATAGCATAGAAAGGATATATGTTTAACTGGAGTAAGGAAAAATGTTGGGGTCCAACCCCAGCAGGTCCAGGGGTCCCCAAAGGTGTGGATGGAGTTGGCGAAGAAGGAATGACACAGAGACAGCATTCAGTTGATCAGCAGCCTAGCCAGGATCTCCAGCCAAGTTCTGTCCTTTATTATCTTGTTACATCTGTATTTATACCAGTTGATTTTAATCCTATCAATTTCTATTCCAAAGGTTAGGGCGTTTCTTATCTCCATTCCAGGGAGTAAAGATTATGTAGCTTAAGGGTGATTGTTCGTAGTTAAAGTGATTAACTACCCGCCTGGCACTTAGTTATGGGGTTTTATTCCCTCCCTAACTTCAGGGAAAAATCCCTACCTGGGGAAACAACCTTTCTCAGAGAGGTGACCTTGGTTAAAACACATAGCGCCAAGAAGGGGACCAAACATATTAAGAACAGTATGCCATATACGCCAGGTCCCTTGAAACATATGCTGTTCAGATGTTTCTTCCCTGCAGCGACTGTGTCAAGCAGCAAGGATGGACCGGCTTCCGGCAAATTCCCTTTTTATTTTTTAAATGATAGCGCATGTAAATCAGTGGCCACCTCTCGGATTGGGTTATTTAAGACTTGGAAGAAGACTAACAAGCAATGATAGC
Source organism: Myotis lucifugus (assembly GCF_000147115.1). Lineage (NCBI taxonomy): Eukaryota > Metazoa > Chordata > Mammalia > Chiroptera > Vespertilionidae > Myotis > Myotis lucifugus. The sequence goes on along the minus strand of NW_005871343.1, from coordinate 1,230,471 downwards.
GAGCATAGCTATGAACATAGTGGATGGAGTGCACAAGGAGCCTTGTTCCTGTAGAAGGTTGCTGGCCTTTTCAGTCAAGGGATTTCAGCTGTCCTCAAGTCAGGGGTTTGGTTGTCCTTGTTGATCTGGCTAGTGGGCAGCGTCGCTGGCGATGGGCTTCCCGAAGCGTCAGCGCGTTGAAGGGCTGGATCAAAGGGTCCATCAGGGCCGTGCTTGATGGTGGTGTCGGCGTCTGGAGCGGAGTCAGCTGTGCCCTCTGGGTCGGCCAATATGGATGATACCGGTTAGAAATGATACTGTGTGCCATTTACTTTAACATTGATATTTTTAGGATTAGCTTTATTAACAGCAGGGATTTTCATGCATTCCTCAATTTTACACTAGTTTTAATATTCACAGTGTTTAAGTTCAAGTCAACAAATATTCAAGCCCACATGAGAAATGAATTAAATGAGATTACCTTTTTATATAATTGGGTCAATTCTTTATAAGAGTAAAAAGTTAAAATGGAATATAAAAACCTAAATTTCCAATGTTACTGTTAATTCAACCATATGTATTAATTAGGCCACAGGACTGCCCATTAAGCCTTTCTTGTCGAAGAGCAATTAATCTCTTGAACCACTTCTCCTCAGCATCAGCTTTCTCAATAAATAAGTTCGGATGAGCCAGAGAATTGTCATCTTGGTACTTGATAGCAGTAGGGATGCTGCTCAGGTCTATTTCTTTTTCATTACTGGGTAGATCAGCAGCTACTGACACTGGTCCTGATGCTGCAGGTACATGCTTCACTTCACTGGCTTCCACCAACTTTTTGACTTCTTTAGTTGATCTGAATGTCTGCTGAACAAAAGAATCACTTTCAATGGCTTCAATTTCTTTTACTCTTTTTACTTGTTCTACCAGGGTGGTTTGGTCTTCCTCCTTTCTTCTCTTTGCTTCTTCATTTCTTTCTTTGGCTTTCAATGCTTCATCAGCTTTTGCAGCAGCTTCAAAAACCAACTGTAGTCTGGCTTTGGCCTGTTCAGCTGGTGGCAGATGTTCTAATCCAGCTTTGATGTTCCCAGATTCCCCCCGTTTAATGTTGTGTAATTCCTTGTCCTTGCCTTTATCCTTCTCCTTTTCTCTTTTCTCCTTATCTCTGCCTTTATGTTGTTCTCTATCCCGAGATCGACTACGGGTTCTTCTGTGACTGGACCTTTTACTGCTTCGACTATGGGAACGTGGACGAGGTCTTGACCTGGACCTTCTTGTTCTGCTTTTTGACCTAGACCTCTGAACTCTATAGGATTTCCCCCAATCCCTTGAACGACTTCGACTTCGTTTTCTTCTAGAGCCATAAGAAGAGCTACTGCTTGATCGATGTCTCCGTCTTCTATCATAAGAATGTGAGCGAGGCTGAAGATCTCTGGACCAAGATCTTGACTTTGACTTTGATTTCCTTCCATCTTTCCTTCGGCTATATGTTCTACTATCTGAAGAACTACTTGAAGATGACCGTCTACAATGTTTCTTTTTTCTCTTGCTTCTGCTTTCTTCTTCAGTATCTGATGAATGGCGTCCCATTTCTGGCTCCCAGTCTTCGGGATCACACCTCCCGCCAGATGTTGGGGTCCAACCCCAGCAGGTCCAGGGATCCCCAAAGGTGTGGATGGAGTTGGCGAAGAAGGAATGACACAGAGACAGCATTCAGTTGATCAGCAGCCTAGCCAGGATCTCCAGCCAAGTTCTGTCCTTCAATGTCTTGTTACATCTGTATTTATACCAGTTGATTTTAATCCTATCAATTTCTATTCCAAAGGTTCAGGGAGTAAAGATTATGTAGCTTAAGGGTGATTGTTCGTAGTTAAAGTGATTAACTACCCGCCTGGCACTTAGTTAAGGGGTTTTATTCCCTCCCTAACTTCAGGGAAAAATCCCTACCTGGGGAAACAACCTTTCTCAGAGAGGTGACCTTGGTTAAAACACATAGCGCCAAGAAGGGGATCAAACATATTAAGAACAGTATGCCATATACGCCAGGTCCCTTGAAACATATGCTGTTCAGATGTTTCTTCCCTGCAGCAACTGTGTCAAGCAGCAAGGATGGACTGGCTTCCGGCAGAAAAATCTGTACCTCTGCTATTTAGAAGTCAGTTCACATTTGCATTATCAAATCTAATCATTGTTGGTTGGATATAACTTCTTATTTTGAGTTGGCTTTCAGAAAATGTGTTTATATTGCCACAGATAAAACAAATACGTGTCAATTTCTTGGGCAAGCAGGATTCCAGTATCAGAATACATTCTTACATGAATTATTTCTAAGTTATTTAAAATTGGGACCTTCATTAATAAGTATGTATTTATCCTATACATTAAAAGGCTAATATGCAAATTGTCCCTTCAACTAGGAGTTCAACCATGAGTTCAACCAGGGGGTGGGGCTGGCTGGCCAACTGCCCAAGGCCTCTCCCCTAGCCCCAATCAGGGCGGGCCAGCCAGGCCCCACCCGTGCACGAATTTGTGCACTGGGCTTCTGCTTAATATATAATTGCTATGCTATGTTAAGGCACTGGATTTTGCCATTATATATTTACACATTACATAGGATAGACATTAAATATATATCATACAAAACAAAGGCAAAAGAAGGAGACCCACTTAAAACCAGAATCTGACTTCAAATAGCCCGTTAAAAACAAAATTTCCAAGATAGTTTATAATTTCATTGTTTGAAGCAGTTTCTCATTGGGCCAATGTTATAAAACTGTAGTTCATTTCCCAGGTAAGTCCACAGAAGTCTAACCCATAATTTACGTGAATTTTAGTACCATGCTTAAGAGATATATAAACTATTCGCCAATTTTGAAGTTTGTATTGGTTTGGTTTTCTTTTCCTATAGCTGTGGGACCAGGGGACCCTACTCCCTAGGGGCTAGAAACTAAAAAAAGGAACCATTAAGTCTTTGAGCACAGGGTAATAGTTTGGGTATTAGGTAAGATGGTCAGGCTCAACAGCAACAGAGAAAGGGGCAAAAGAAAAAAATAGCAGCACCAGATAAAAAAATCGAGTCAGCAAGGAAGTGAGTGACTCATTGAATAGGCATCTATAAGTAAGGGTGTTTTTGCTACCATCCCACCCAAACATTAAAGAAACAACTTTATTTTAAGTGAAACTTTGGAAAAGTAATAAAAATCACAAATAAGTAAAAAAGTAACAAAATATCTCTCCGGTCATTATAAGGGGATATTTTCTGATTGAAAAATATAGTGCAAAAGTGCAAACTGTATTATGTTGGGCAAATCAATGTTTAGTTCTTAATTCCAAATGAAGTAATTATATAATAAGGTTTAGACCAAAAAAATATTGAAGAAAATTTTTCATTTACTTACTTACAGCCCCAATGTAGTCTGGCCTGTCTGGGTGCAAAGCCTGACTAAACAGGTTGTAGAGAAAATTCTCAGATGAAGTGCATCATATTATTAGTTAAAGATCTTCTGGCTCGACTTCAAGCTTTATAGGTGTACTAGAGGCCCGGTACACGGATTCTTGCACCAGTGGGGTCCTGCAGCCTGGCCTGCGCCCTTCTCGCAATCCGCAATCTGGGATCCCTCGGGGGATGTCAGACTGCCGGTTTCAGCCTGATAACCTGGCCAGTGGGGATCGGGCAGAAACCGGCAGTCCAACATCCCCCGAGGAATGTAGTAGGTGTGAAGCAGCAGGTGGCCAGGGAGGAGTCCGAGCCCAGGCTGGGCGCCACTCGCGCTCATCTCAGCCCTGCTGTGCCTGCCGCAGCTGCACTCACCAGCCATGAGCCTGGCATCTGGCGCCCGTCAGTCAGCTGTAGGAGTGGACTGACCACCAGGGGGCAGCTCCTGCGTTGAGCGTCTTGCTGCCCCCTGGTGGTCAGGGCGCGTCATAGCGAATAGTGGAAGGGTCAACCAGACACTAAGGGTTTTATAAATTAAGACTAAGGGCCCAGGCCCGAAAATTTGAGCACTC
>NW_005871343.1:1156229-1225790 GCF_000147115.1 Myotis lucifugus | reverse complement strand
CCTTTTCACACACAGAACCCCAAGGGCGGATCAGGGGGGTTGGGGGACCCCCCCCCGTCACCCTCAGGGCAGGGCTGATGGGGAGGTTGCGGCTCCACCCGTCACACACAGAGCCGCAGGGCAATCAGGGGATTGGGGAGCTCCCCCCTATCAGGCACAGAGCAGGGCTGATCAGGGGGTTGGGGTGCCTTCCCCTGTCACGAACAGAGCAGGGCGGATAGGGAGGTTGTGGCCCCGCCCCCTGTCACACACAGAGCCGCAGGGCGATCAGGGGTTTGGTCGCTGCCCCCTGTCACGCTGATCCCGGTGCTGGGAGGCATATTACCCTTTTACTATATAGAATAGAGGCCTGGTGCACAGGTCGGGGCCGGCTGGTTTACCCTGAAGGGTGTCCTGGTTCAGGGTGGGGGTCCCCACTGGGTGCCTGGCCAGCCTGGATGAGGGGCTGAGGGCCGTTTTCAGGCTGGTGGGTGACTGAAGCTCCCAACGTGTCCTTTTTTTCTTTTTTTTTTTATTCTGGGCCAGCTTTAGCTCTGAGGCTCGGCTCCAGCTCTCAGGCCTCGGCTGCTGAAAGCAGGTTTCTGGCCTTTGTTTACCTTCTGTATTTGAAACAATGTTGCGGTTCTGCTGGCTGAAGCCTGGCTGACTAAAGCAGGTTTCTGGGTTTGGTTTAGCTTCTATATTTGTTACAATGTTTCTTAGAGTTGCAGCTCAGAGGCCGGCAAGGCAGGCGGGGAAGCTTGGCTTGCTCCGTCACTGAAGCAAGCAAGCCTCCCTGTTCACGTCAGCTGCCTGGCTGCCGGCCGCCATCTTGGCTGGCAGTTAATTTGCATATCTCCCTGATTAGCCAATGGGAAGGGTAGAGGCCATATGGCTAATTACCATGTTTCTCTTTTATTAGATAGGATTCCATGTGACCAGATATATTTTCCTTGAAATGTTAGAATGCTTTAGTGTTATTCTATTATTGCTTCCCTGTTTCATAGAACTGCACTAATTTCTCCCATTTTTAGTAGCATAAAGAGAGAGATGTTGAATAGATAGGGCAGGAAAGAAATGAAAACTTGTATTCCATAATATTATCAAACCAATATTATAACATTCTAAATACTATTCCAGAAAAAGAACAGAGGCCATGTTTAAAGAATCAAGACTGGTCACTCAACCTCTGTGGGTTCTAAGGACCATAAATTTACCTTAATCCACAAATCTAACCAGTTACCAGACTACATTTTGGCACAGGTTTTTAGCTGTGTCAATACATATGCAGTAGGTGACTTTCCCTCTAACATAAGCAATATGTAACTGGATCATTTTAAAATTAAAAAAAAAAACAACGTGTATTTTAAAATAACAGTAAAAAACTTATAAGATATAATTATTGCATTATAACATACTTACATAATATACTTTTATATTATATAATAATATACATTTGATGGATATACAGTTTATTATTCTACTCTTTATCTTGTTCTTCAAATATGCCTGGAAAAGAATTTTAGACAAATTTATAAGTGGAAAAATTTAAATGTTCCATTACTTGACAGTATTGGAAAATGTGTGTTTGGTTATTATGGAAAAGCAAATTAAAAGTTCTCTGAATAACTACCTAAGTTTTTAAGTCACTCGGTTTCCTAGCTATTTCAATGGAATCGACAGTCATAGATCCAACCCCAACTACAAGATTGGACCGTCGTAATGATAGTTCCAAGGCAGAAATCTGACGTAACTCTTTGCGACACAACTTTACAGGCATGACACCATGAAGCTGTCCCACATTTCCCATTGGCTGAATTTGAGGTGATGGTTGACTGTGAGATTTTCTAAACTGATTTTCATCTATTTCTGTTTTATCCTTGTCGCTTAACAAATGTCCACTAGTGGGTGCTAAAGAGCTATAAATTGGAGGTAATTCGGGGCCATTTTCCCAGAGCTTCTGAGAATTTGGTTGTGTTCTTAAACTGCTTGCTGAACTGTCTAATTCTCTTTCCCTTCCACTTAATTTCATACTTTCAGTTCTGGATGCCCATTTTAATTCTTCTGAAACCATGCTTGATTCTTCTGGGTTCAGGACTCCATCTCCAGCATCATGATCTAAAAATAATCCAAAAAGCAAAGAAAGTTAGAGAGTTCCTCAAAAGCAGGTATTTTAGTCATGACATCCTAACATTATTACATTAGTGTTTTTATTTTTTATTTTTATTGGGCTGACATTGGTTAATAAAATTTTATAGGTTTTCAAGTGTACTAATTACATTATTATCACTGATAAATTGTTTTTCAGCTTTTTTTGTTAAATAATTTATTAGACAGATATAAGTGTGAATATGAACTATTCTGATTTTACTTCAAGGCATCTTGCATGTGAATAACTGAGAACTTTTGCTCTGGAACAAAGTTGAGAAATAGTCTGCTAGTGATTTTGGTACTCCCTGGAAACACAGAAATGTTTGGGCCTCCCTGGTTCCCTTCCAACCTGCCCTCCACTGGGATTGCCACTGGTGATCACATTCCAAATCCTAGCTAAGTGAAGCCAGCACTGGAGAATACTGTCTCCGCCCCATATCTCCAGCGACTCTTCTGGGACTTGGCATTATATGTGTGAAAATCTAGTCTTGATAGGAGGGTTCTACTCTCTGAATATACTCTGAGGTTCTATTATCAAAATGGAGATGGGAGCAAAGCCCCTCAGTGAGGGACATTCTGCTGGAACAAAGCCTGAGGTTCTCAAATTATAGAATCATCAAACAGCAAAGACAAATACTTGCTTAAGGGAAGCCCATATAGGTACTGGACCTCATATAATGAAAAATGCCAACTTTAACATATGTTGACACATGATTAGGACACTTCTAGTCCTATGAACATCAAGTTTAAAAACAGAAGTTGCACAATGGCAACTCCCAAGCCAAATCTGACCCTCAGATAGGTTTTACTTAGCCTATAAAATAATACCTGACCCAAAATTTGAAAATTGGAAAGTTTCGTATAAAAATATAGACTTCCAACATTTCTAGAAAAAGAAAGAGAACTGACAATTTCTGAACAGCAACTGGAGCAGAGTTGCCCCTGCCCACTTAAACAACAGCTGCAGTCCCCTCTGCTCACTTTGGCTTCCCTGGCTCCTGCAGGCATGTTAGTTTGTGACTCCTGGTTTAAAACATAATTTGTTTTCTAGTATTTAAAATTCTCTCAAAAAACACCTGAATGAGCAAATGACATAGATCCTCACATAGAACTAGCAGATCCTCACACAGCTGACCACAGACAGTGCTCCCAAGGTTTGCTTCACATTAGAGTCAATAGGAAGTTTTAAAAATCCTAATGCCCAGGTCACAGTGGCACATGCGGAAGAACACAGATGGGCTCACTGGAGAAGCCCATCTTGGATTCTTCACAATAGAAAGTTTCCCTCTTCCAGAATTTTACCATTAGGGAACGAATTAGAGAAAGATTAATTCACCCAAGGTCACACAGCTAGTAAAATAAGAAGTTAGGAGTCCAACCCAGATCTTTTTTTTTTCCTTGTTTTATTAAACCCAGATCTTCTGATTCTAGTATCCTCACAGAATTTTATAGTGATTTAAAGTGATATAAGGATAGAAACTGAAATATGTAAACAAGAACATAGACTGCATGTCTATATAAACTGATTCTATTCTCATAAAATATGTTAGAAAACAGATGCACTATACCAGTGATGGCGAACCTTTTGAGCTTGGCGTGTCAGCATTTTGAAAAACCCTAACTTAACTCTGGTGCTGTGTCACATATAGAAATTTTTTGATATTTGCAACCATAGTAAAACAAAGACTTATATTTTTGATATTTATTTTATATATATAAATGCCATTTAACAAAGAGAAATCAACCAAAAAAATGAGTTCGCGTGTCACCTTTGACACGCATGTCATAGGTTCGCCATCACTGCACTATACAGAGACATAACCAAAAAGTGACCACAATATTCTGGTCAAAAGATTAATTTTTATGCATTTGAAAATGCTAAAAATACTCAAAGAAGATAAATACAAGCCCAATAGGCAGACAATGAAAAGAGTACTATAAAAACTAATGAACCGAATACCAATTAATATGTATTAACTAGAGGCCCGATGCACGAAATTCGTGCAAGAGTAGGCCTTTCTTCCTCCGGCTGCCGGCACTGGCTTCCCTCTAGCATCCGGGACCCGGGCTTCCCTCATAGCCCCGGCTTCATCTGGAAGGTCGTCCAGAAGGACGTCTGGAAGGACATCCGGTCTAATTAGCATATTATGCTTTTATTGTTATAGATTAGGATACTAACTATATAGTATATTTTAGAAAACTCAGAATTTAATATGTATGTTTAAGTTGCTATATTTTATTTTTTTTAAGTGATGTTTTTTGTTTTTTTATTTTTAAATATATTTATTGATTTCAGAGAGGAAGGAAGAGGGAGAGATAGAAACATCAATAATAAGAGAGAATCATTGATTGGCTGCCTCCTGCACACCCCCTACTGGGGATCGAGCCCGCAACCCAGGCATGTGCCCTTGGCCGGAATCGAACCTGGGACCCTTCAGTCCGCAGGCCAACACTCTATCCACTGAGCCAAACCGGCAAGGGCAAGTTGCTATATTTTATAATTCAAACCAATCTTGTTTAATGTCATTATTATTAGAGTAACATTTTGAGATAAGATATAATACAAGCTATATCCCCAATATGATTCCAACTTTATTTTTTTTTAAAGCATGAGGAAAGTACTGACTATATCCCCAATATGATTCCAACTTTATTTTTTTTTAAAGCATGAGGAAAGTACTGACAAGTTATACTAAATGTTAACAGTTTTGAATAGAATTATGGGTGTGTTTTTATGCTATATTTTTCAAATTTTTCTATAATTACTATATATCACTTTTTATAGACAAAAAAGTTTTTAAGATGGGTCAAAATAGAATAGTAAATTAGCTGAAATCATATCTTTTTTTTTTTTTAATCCTCACCCGAGGATATTTTTCCCATTGATCTTTATAGAGAGAGAGTGGAAGGGAGTTATTTTAGGTTAGGGAATACAAAAGTCTATGGCACATGGCAAGCAATATGTGTAGTTTCCTTCACACATATACGTTTATTCATTCATTAATTTTCCCTGTGGTTCTTTCTATCTTATACATAGACTAGAGAACTACTTTCACTTACAGAGTCAAATAGAAGTTAAATATCTAATCCTAAATAACCAAATCAATTGGGAAAAGCTGAACTACAAATTAGATGGACTTTACCAAATGCTAGAAAAACATTGTTAGCATGACAAGTAGCAATAAATGCTTACATTCAGATGGTACCGGTGGCCTCCAAACTGCTTCCCCTAACAATTCCTTAAGTTTCTTCTTAAGATCTCTGCTGGTTTTCTTATAGAAATAAAGATCTTTTTCCACCTGTTGGATTTTATCTTCATATGTTTTTAAAGTTTCCATAATGCCTTCCCCATCTTGCTCTATAAAATAGAAATTTACATTTAAAATCAGCTTAAAATAAATGATTGAAAATTATGTATTTTCATATTTAAAGGGTCAGATTATGTTACAATGTATCTGTTACCTGAATGGATATGTTTCCACCTACAATTTGGATTCTTCTGCCTCTATAATTTTTCAAAGTAGGAATGATACCTTAGTCACCTTACCACATTTTTATGATTCATAAGCACTTTCTGAATAGCTACTAACTAGATTTATCCTTAGAACAACAGAAGGTTTTTTTTCTATACAAAGTTCACATTTGGAACTCTGTTCATCAGCTACATCAATATCTTCAAGTTTATATCAGGAACAGTGGGCATATGAAAAGTCACAGGCCTCTGACTATAAGCCCAGAGAATATACGATAAAAAAAAAACAACAACAAAAAAACCCCCCACACAACAACAACAAAAAACCCTCAAAACAAACCAAAAACAAAGTCAAAAGAAGCTAGAAAGATTAAATTACAAAGGAAGACACAACAAAAGAAGAGGAAATAGCATAATAACAGGGAGAGGCAAAAGTAGGTTTATAGTTTTGAGTAGGTGACACAGGGTTTATTCTTATACTAGAGGCCCAGTGCATGAAATTGGTGCACTCAGGGGAGGGACGGGGTATTCCCTCAGCCTGGCCTGTGCCCTCTCGCAGTCCAGGATCTCTCAGGGGATGTCCGACTGACGGCTTAGGCCCGTGGGGAGTGGGCCAAAGCCAGCAGTCGGACATCCTTAGTGCTGCAGTGGAGGCGGGAGAGGCTCCTGCCACCGCCACTGCGCTTGCCAGCCATGAGCCCGGCTTCTGGTGCACTGACCACCAGGGAGCAGCTCCTGCATTGAGTGTATGATGCTCCCTGGTGGTCAGTGCGCATCATAGTGACCAGTTGTTCTGCCATTTGGTCTATTTGCATATTAGCCCTTTATTATTATATAGGAAGGACTAGAGGCCCGGTGCACGAATTCATGCATGGGTGGGGTCCCTAGGCCCGGCCGGCAGTCAGTCCTGATCGGGGCCAGGCCGATCGGTGCGGGAAGATCAGGGCCGGCCGGCTGCGGGGAGGGACCGGCCAGGGGAAGGGACCGCGGGAGGTTTTCCAGCGGGGGGAGAGACTGCGGGAGGTTGGCCAGCTGCGGAAGGTTGGCTCTGGGAGTGCACTGACCACCAGGGGACAGCTCCTGAGCATCAGCCCCTGGTGTTCAGTGGGTGCCATAGTGACTGGTTGACTGGTCGTTCTGGTCATTCAGTCATAATGGTTGCTTAGGCTTTTATATAAATAGATTATTATTTATTTATTAATAATGTTATTTTCCATACTGTAAACCTACTTTTGCCCCACCCCGTACATTAAAATTTATATTAAAATACCACTTTTAGAGTCTTAAAGTAAGCAGAGCACACTTGAATGATTATGATGTGAGGGATCCTGTCATCAGGCAACTGGATGTCAATTAACTGGTTATAGAATTAACTTAGAAGCAAATTGCCTAAGCACTCAAATTCACATATTTTCCAATTTTCTGCTTCCTTGGTTTGCTTCTTCCAGATCCCTTTAAATGCATTTCCAGCTATAGATGCATAAGAATCAAGACTAAGCAGCTAAGCAGCCTGGACTGAAACATTACCAGTATCCCCGGGCAGTGATTTTGTTGTCATAGCAACTGCTTGTGTACCAACCATATGCCCAGGTAATGTGAGAACTGACTGCTATGACAGCTCTTTCCACATCAGAGTTGATGGTTGAACTATTGTGCACTGGTAACAGTATGTGTCCATCAATGGCAGACTAATTTTGACCTAAGATATAACCTTAATGCATAAAAGTTATAATCAGCTGAAAATTATAACAAGAAATATAACTAGAAATCTGACAGAGCCTATCATTTTAATTTTATGAAGGGAAAGTAATTTAAAAATCAATTACTATATCCTTAGGAGATAAAAACTTTTCAACTGTACACCACAAAGCCAGAAGTCATTCCACAACGCTATGTAAAAACCAGACCAACAACAAAGTAACAGGATTGCAGCAGTTCTTGTGTGTGACAGTGGGGATAAGCACATGGGGTGGCATTTCAAGCATGAATAGCCCTACATCAAAGGCAGTTATCCCAACATGTGCTAACCAAAACATGGAAAGCAGAAAAACATGAAAAGTAGTAACTTTATAGATGCTGGACTTTTAAGTGATCAAATGTTGTTCTATCTTCCTTCCCAAATCCCCCTCCTACATATCACCTATACAGAACTGACAAGAGGGCAGGCAGGTACCTTGGAAATGATGTAACAGCAATTGCATTTTTTGCTCATGTTCCTTTTGTTGGAAGGTCAGTCTCCGATCACACTGCAATTTCAGATGTTCCAGTGCAGATTCCAATTCACGAACCATATTATCCCGTTCCAGGATCTTCATTTTAATTTCTTTATTCTGTAACTGTAGTTTTCGCTCAGTTTCTCGCAAATTAACCACCTAGAAAATACATTTTTTGACCTTTTCAGTCTGTCTTAGGTACAACAGATTAATCTACTTCTGTTAGGTAATGTAAGATGAACTTCCTTAATCACCGTGGTATAACTAGGCAAATGCTTTGTAACAGACCCACAAAATAACCTAACAGCCTTTTGAACTTGTTGGGATTCTGAATTGGTAGTAACTTTATTTCAGTATAATGTTGCTCTACTAACTGCTCCTCCAACATTTCTTAGACATTTATAATCCTACTAGAGGCCCGATGCACGAAATTTGTGCAAGAGGCTCAGCCCCCGCCCCCACCACGGCCCTTGTCAGCCACCTCTGCCTCCACCCGCCACAGCTTTCCAGTCTAATTAGCATATTACGCTTTTATTATTATAGTTTACATTTATAATCCTATAATTCGATTTCTCTAGTCTAAGAAGATATTAAGAAGCTAAAGACTCTTATAATAGCCAGATAATTCCCCATGTGAAATCCATAATGGATGTTATAAATGACAAAATTTTTAAAACTCTAAATACCGAGTTTGGTTTTAGATTGTCCATTTAGTCCATTGAGTTCTTCTCTGCATTGATATGAAGTAAAAATGTCTGTGTCACAGAGCTTGTTAGTAGTATAATGACCTTTTAAGAAAAATACTTTTCCCAATGGTTCTCAGGATCAGAAATCCACTGACCTTAGCCTGGACGCTTTGGGTTAAGAACACTTACTCTAAGATTACCACAAAAGAGTTATCTATATCAAAACCTTCGGAGTACCCCACCATTTTTCTGCCCTCCACACACCCAGCGATAGAATGCACTCTCACCAATAACAGCAGCTTACTACTGACAATAATTATCCAAGAGGAGGGCTGTGCACAACAATTCTATTCATTTCTCATCTTTTTAAACTTGTGTAACAGAATTAGAACTTTATTTTAAACTTCAGTGTTTTATTGCTCATTAGTTGTCTGATATTCCCTTAAATTGCATATACTTTTCAGAGAAAAAAGTTATCTACTTGTTTAACACTTCATAATATATATTTTTAAAGAATACATTAGAAAAAAGATGGATATAGTTCTCCATGGTACAAAGCATTTCTGGATCAGTAAATTGTCAAATACATATAAAATCCTATATAATAAAAGCCTAACATATGCTAAGTGTCTGGTCATCTGTTCAACCAAAGTGTAATATGCTAATAATATGCTAAGGCCACTCAACCACTCGCTATGATATGCACTGACCACCAGGGGGCAGACAATTGACCAGTCGCTATGATGTGCACTGACCACCAGGGGGCAGACGCTCTGACTGGTAAGTTAACTTGCTGCTGGGGTCCAGCCAATCAGGACTGAGTGAGACGGGCCAGACACGCCCTGGAGCCCTCCTGTGGTCCCTCCCAGGCTGGCCAACCTCCTGCGTCCCTCCCCAGCCCTGATCATGCAATGGTGGGGTCCCTCGGCCTGGCCTACACCCTCTCGCAATCCAGGACCCATCGGAGGATGTCAGAGAGCCGGTTTCAGTCTGATCCCACAGGCCAGCCTGAGGGACCCCACTGGTGCACGAATTTGTGCACCGGGCCTCTAGTATAAAGTATTTTTATTCATATTAAGCATATTCAGGTTAGTGATGTACCACTTCAGCTCCATATCAATTCAGAGGTTATGATGAAAAAAATAAGTGTACCCCTCTCCTACAGCAATGAAAGAAAGGTAACCCAAACTTGGAGGACCTTGATTTTTCATGAGTGCTGATTAGCAACATCCAAATCTAGAAAACATCAAGAAGCAGTGACTGAGGAATGTAAATTCTCTGATTTTAAAAACTACTTCAAAAAGCTCTTATTTCAGAAGACCCTTCAAATTTAAGAACCACACCAAGTTAGGCGTACATACTTGGATAATCACAAAGCTTTCAGATGACAGCATGCAGTACTGTAAAGAGAAATCATGCTTAAATCTGGAGTTACACCATTTTTATATGTCTTTTAATTTCCTTAAAAATTCTAAATATGTGAGATATGTAAGCATCTTGACTCCTCTTTACAAGAAAATCCCCTCTCTCTCAAAAACTAACCTTATTGAAATATCTGAAAAGGATAGCTCTAATCTCAGTAGGATTCAGGGCAATTAGTTTTTCCAAGACGTTTGCTTCACTATAATAGAGGTTTTGAAATGAAACTCTGAGCGAGTTCTGGCGACTTTGGATACTTTCATTCTTGTACTCAATTGCAGCTTCCAAAGCTTCAATCCCTTCTTCAAGTTGGAAAAGAGCATGTTCTTCCTACATATAACACAACAGAAATTATTTTATTATTTTTTAAAAATATATTTTTATTGATTTCAGAGAGGAAGGGAGAGGGATAGAGAGAGATAGAAACATCAGTGATGAGAGATAATCATGGATCAGCTGCCTCCTGCACTCCCCCTACTGGGGATCGAGCCCACAACCCTGGCATGGGCCCTTGACTGGAATCGAACCTGGGACCCCTCAGTCTGCAGGCCAACGCTCTATCTACTGAGCCAAACCAATTAGGGCAGAAATCATTAATTTTAAATGAAATAGTATAACTTGGACTTTGTCACATACCAAGATCTTACTATGCTATGTTAAGTCCTCACTTAATGTTGTCGATAGGTTCTTGGAAACTGCGACTTTAAGCAAAACAATGTATAACAAAACCAATTTTACCATATGCTAATTGATATAAACAAGAGTGAAGTCCCTATGGCATATATCTGGCCACAAAAACATCACCAAACCCCTAAATAAAGACCCAAAACACTTCTAATATTAAACATTGAAATAAATGTGAGCTATACATACATTTAAGGAAGATTAATAAAAACAAGTAAGATAATGATTTTCCAACCCACTAATTCAGTTGAGGGTTATGGGTGGCCCAAGCCTGTGTCTACACTCAGGGTGCAAGGTGGGAACCCTCCCTAGACAGGACACTCTTCCATTGCAGGGCACACTCACACCCACATTCACTCAGACTGGGACAATTTAGACACATGTATTCATCTAATGTGCACAGCTTTTGGGATGTAGGGGGAAACCAGAGTCCAAAGAGAAAACCTTCACAGACTAAATTCCAAATAGATAGTGACCCCGGCCTGGAATTGATGCCTCCCCGCTCCCATCAACATTATAATGACATGACTTCGAATGAAATGACATTACTCAAGGACCTGCTGTATTTGAATCTAATGGGCATTACCTTTCTTCTAAACTTTAAGAATGTTTATTGAGTGCGTGCTATGCTACACAGTGCTTATGTTGGTATACACATATATAACATATAATCATTGAATCCCTGCAATAAATCTGTTAGTAAAATGGAAGAGGCAGAAGCTTAGGTGAGTTATGGAACATCCCAAGGTCATTCAGCAAATGCTGAACACCAAGCCTCAGCCCACAGGATTAGCTATTTTGTAATACATCTCCCCCCCTAGCTCCTAAAGTATAATGTGTCCGGGAGATCTGGAGACCCATTGATGTTTCTTCAAACATCTATTAAAACAATATATTGCTAGGAGGGAAAAAATAAATAAGATTCAGAATAAATTAAGAACTTGTAACCAGAGTTGTCTCTCTAAGGGAAAAACAATATGGCATTAAAAAACATAGTGAGGATTTAAGGACATGAAACATTTCTTAAGAGACATCATTGGAGGGCAAATATGGCAGCATAACATTTTTTTCATATGCCAGAGAAGATTTCCTTTGTAGGAAAGAAATATGATGAATACCTATCAGAAAATCTAGTGGTTCTCTGAACTATCCAAATAACATGTTATGTGGGGGGAGGGATCCAAATCTTGGTAAGAAATTATTTCAGACTTGCCAAGACCTTGATATACAGTGAGTGGCCAGATTATTATGACCACCCCATCAGTACCTTCATTGGGCTACCTTTTGCCTTCAATACTGCGGCACTCGTCATAATCATCTGGCCACTCAGTATATATATGTATACTTGTACATGTGGTGGAGGTTACCTCTACTCTAAGTTCCTGAATGCAGAGTATCTTGTCTATATTCATGCCCTGGTTGCCTAGCACAGTATATGTCACACAGTTTAAACTCACTGTCTATTGAATGAGTTGATGAAGGAAGAAGATAAAAAATATTTTTTTCATTAAGTCGTGGTTATGTGACCCAAGTATTTCTTTCCACTCCTCTCCCCAGCATTTCCAGGAAAATAATGTCAGTACTTCTAATCTACCTAAAAAACAGAGTGAGTTCCAGAGCTCCTTTTCTGAAATTCAGGGAAATAATATGTAACAACCTATTCCAGTGAAAGGTCAAATAATACTTATTTTTAAAAGCTAGTTTATCAAATATCCTGAAAGAGCCATTTTGAACAAAGTGTCCTGCAGCCATTTTATTTCTCTGTGCAATCACTAACCACGAAGAACTTGATGATTTGACAATCACTCCATTAGAAAGAAAAAATAAATCCTGAAAGGTATTAGGTTGAATGAATCAGGAACCAGAAAATAAAAGTAAGTTATCCAAAGAACATATTTGACTCATGAATGCATAGTGTGTTTATAATTTTACCAAAAACAAATGTGGAAATAGTTGGCCTTTATATATGGCTGGGAACAATTAGGTGCAAATTTAATTCCTACAGTTTTGGATCCAAGTTAAGGAAGCACCAAGATACTATACGACAGTACAGCAACTATAGAACCCTGACACCAGCCTGCTCCAATGGGCAGCGTCTAAATATCTGTGGGTCCCACCAACCCAGCAATAGGTATAGATTGACAAGATGAGTGGCAATGGGAAACTGTCCCAGGATGAAAATTTCCCACAACTGATACCATCGATTACCAAGAATTGACTATCCTTTATCATAAGAGCACTTTTTACAACGACTGTGTACCAAGGAGCAGGTCTGGGTGGGGCCTAAGGCTCTGCATTTCTAACAGGCTTTCTGGTGACCCTGCTGCTGCTGGTCCAGAGGTCAGTGATCTGAGAGTAATAGAAATCTAAAGCAATGGTCTCTATACCTTTTGGATCACACATACCAATCAATACAAAAAGAAAACAAAACTAAAAGTTTTGAGCAAGCACATTAGAACATATTTATGTTCTAATCCTAAAACATAAAATTGGAAGCTTACCTCAATTACTAGGCAACTACTCTGCATTATTAAAAAAAATAGTTAATTTTTTAAAATCTTAGTTTCTGAATTTTACCAAAGGAAGTGATTTGCTTATATTAAAGTGTATAGTGATCTAAAACCTATCACTTTCCCAAATTAGAAAAATATTTTGATTTATTGTGGAAAGAGAAAATAATTCCAAGCAAGTTTAAAGACATCAAAACAGCAAACCATTCCACCTAGATTTTATTGTCTTGTGTCACATCAGCATTTCATGTTCCCCACCATCTGCTATTGGCGGGTCTTTTTGTTAATATTAATCTCAGATTGAAAACCGTGGGGAGAGCAGAGCCCATTTCAGAGCCAACTAAAAAGAACCATGTGGTCACTGGGCCAGGAGCTTACTTAGCTCTGCTGCAAGGAACTTGAATAGAACCTGTGGTCATTCCCAATTAACCTCTTCCGGGCAGACCCAGCCTGAGATTCTGCCTGTGGCTGTGCTTGTGGCTGCGTCGTGGGGTCTTGTGACACTGAGGAAAGGTTTGACTGGAGAAAGTATCTGTGCTCCAGCTCGGCTTTGAAGCAGAGCTTGGAATGTTCCAATGTGTCTATTACAATCAGCTTATAACTTTTTTAAAAATAGGTAATCAGTAGTGTTATGTAGTTATTTTTTTAATGTTTTTATTGATTTCAGAGAGAGGCAGGGAGAGGGAGAGGGAGAGAGAGAATCAAACATCAATGATGAGAGAGAACCATTTATCAGCTAACTGCCTCCTTCACACCCCCTACCGGGGATTGAGCCCACAACCCAGGCATGTGCCCTGACCAGGAATTGAACCAGGACCTCCTGATTCATGGGTCACCACTCAACTACTGAGCCACACCAGCTGGGCTCAGCTCATTACTTCATTCATTCATTTATTTAAATATAGGTTGTTGTTTTTTTAATCCTCATCCAAAGATATTTTTCCATTGATTTTTAGAGAGAGGGAAAGACAGAAAGAAATATCAATGTGAGAGACACACATCTATTGGTTGCCTCCTGCAGGAGCCTGCAACCGAGGTACGTGCCCTTGACGGGAATCAAACCCTGGAACCTTTGGTCCACAGGCTGGCGCTCTATCGACTGAGCAAACCAGCTAGGGCTGGGCTCAGCTTATAACTTTTAATGGGAACACAAGAGCTGTATATAGCAGCAGCATCCTCCTTTCCTGAGCTACCAAGTTGAGCCTTTCTAGGTAAGAAATGTATAAATGTGTGTATATGTAGGAAGGAGGAGGGGAAAAGAACCGTGTGGAAGAAGGGTGTAGAGAAGCTCACACAACTAAATGGAACCCCACTGAATGCTGAAGGCTCATCACTCCCTCACACCAACCCAGAGTGGCTGCTACATTGGTAGCATGCACACTCCTCTATTTTCACCATCAAACTTTACATGTCTTTAGTTATAGAATTCCACGTGAAGAAGAAACTTTCTTGATGGCAATAATGGACCATTTTACCTTACTGCAAACATAATTTGCTCATTCCGATCTCTATGCCTTATGTAACAGTGTTCTATCTATAAAATGGCCTTTCCTATATTGACCAGTGTAGTACATTATGTTTTTCATAATCCAGCTTGTTTCCAATCCACCAAGACTGTCCTAATAATCTTCCCTCACATGATCACTGCATTGCTTTGTATAAATAATGTAATAAGTATGGCTTATTTATGTTCTTCAGGGTTTAGGGTTTTCTTATCCTTCTCTTTTCTTCAGATAGAGTATGAATCTCTCAAGAGAAGCATAATGCTTTTTTTGTCTCTTCATTGGGCCCAGTAACAGTCTTGGGCAGGCAAGAATTCCTTGAATACTTATTTTTTTCTGTATTTGAGGCTCTCATACCTTCAAATTTATAAACTTGGACTCCAATTTAAACAGTCTTGTGAGGACAGCCAGAATCTGTGATCCTCTGCACAGCTACCTACATTGAGTGATAAAACAGCAGTAGAGGCTTATAATATCACATAGCCCTCAATAGACTTAGTTTTCAACACTTTTCATCAACTCAATGAGCAATAATCTAGTATCATGAAATCCTTTTTCCTCTTTTTTCTT
This sequence comes from Myotis lucifugus, assembly GCF_000147115.1. Classification (NCBI taxonomy): domain Eukaryota; kingdom Metazoa; phylum Chordata; class Mammalia; order Chiroptera; family Vespertilionidae; genus Myotis; species Myotis lucifugus. The sequence goes on along the minus strand of NW_005871343.1, from coordinate 1,210,604 downwards.
AACCAGCTCCCTTTAACTTCCTCTCATACTTTCTCTAATATAAAACACTACAAGATTCAGCAAGGTGCATGTTTCCCAGCACTCACTTTCTCTTAGCAATTTTCTCTAGCTTTGGTAATGACAAGACATCACCAATAAATATTCACAGAGAAAATTCTGGCTCAAAAATGCATCGTTGTCTGGTTAAGTAAGGTACAGGTACCACTGCCGACTGAGGTAAAATTGTGAAAAAAGACAAAGTCTGGGGCAATTTGAAAGCCAATGAATGAAATAACTTTACATATTTAAAAAAATAAATAAAGGTGAGAGAAGCTATATGGTCCCTTAAATGAAAACTCTAACTAAAGGGTATTTTTATTAGGATTTGAATTTTATGCATCTATCTGGAAGGGACATGCTCCTGAACATTGGGCCTTTCTCAACCAAGGTAATAGAAAGAATTAATCCTTAATGCCTGGGCATCCATTGTATGTAATGAATTGCCTAGTATCATTCAAGAAAGATGCAGAAGAGAAGCAAGGTGCCTTCTTTGGAAGAAATGAGAAAAAAGAGTCCCTTCACCTCATTGTCTGTTTTGTGAGTTCAGATAAAAAACCCAGGTGAGAAGGGCCAGACTCAAGAAAAGTTAGTCTCCCCACCCCTGGCAATCCAGGAAGAAGCCACCCACGTTCATGGACCTCTACATAAGGACATGGCAGTCTCTAGTCAAGCATGGCTTGTGGTGCCAGGTAAACTCATTTCATCTGACAAAGTCTCAAGGAAACAAAGTTCACCAGATTTATCATTTTTTTATGTTTAAGTGACAGAGGGAGGAAATCATCCAAGTGGTCCATCATACAGCACTTCGAGTCTCAAAGAATACTGACTTACTTCAGGCGATAACACACTACCATTTTTAAGTTTCTCTTCCACACTGTTTCTTCGTCTCTGTAGCTGATCTTTTTCTTTCTGGAGGGCTTGAACTTGTTCTGAAATCTTTATTTTCTCTTCAGCTGTGCTACTCTGGAGCTGCACATTCTTTTTGGACAACTCTTGGTCCAACAGGTTCAGGCGAGTTGATATTTTTAAACTATCTGTGCTTAAGGCCTAAAAAGATACAATCAACAATAACCAAAAAAAGTTAGAAATCCAGATTGCATATAATTAGGAAAAACACAGAGAAAATTACTAAATGAATATTTTTTTAGGTTCTACATTATTTTCTCCCATGGATTTTTTTTTTTTTGCGGGGGGAGATATAGGAGGACTTCATTTTCTAAAATCTTAAGTTTAATGCCTTTTTTTTAAAATTAAAAATCAAACAATGAATATACTACCAAATACTGCTTGGCCACACTAGACCACACAGCATAGGTTTTAAGAGGCATTATTTTTCTTTTATTTTCTATATTGAGCTTTTCTTCTTTGGTTACATAGTAGAATTAATTACATTAAAATTTCCTAGAGTTTGAGATTTAGTTGGTTTATTATTTAAACATATAATTTGTTTCTATTCATTTCATTCTGGTTAAAAAATATGGCCAGTCAGATTTATGGAGATCTTAATTATGGACTAAGTTAATTTTTAAAATATTTTTTCATCAAAGTAATTATATGTTTACTAGAGGCCTGGTGTACAAAATTCATGCACGGGTAGGGTCCCTAGGCCTGGCCAGCAATCAGGGCCAATCAGGTTCCCTGCCTCCCTGCCTCCTCCTTCTCTCGCTCCCTCAGCACCCCGCTGCCACCACTAGTCACCCGCCATGGTCCACGCCACCCCTGGTGGTCAGCACACTTCATAGTGAGCTCCCAGTCTCCTGGTCGAACTCCCGAGGGAACACTTTGCATATTAGCCTTTTATATATAGATACTACCATAAGGTGTATAATTTTTTAAAAAGCCACCCTCTCACCTGAGTCCCATTCCCCAGAAACAATCATCTTCAATGTTTTAGCTATTTCTTCTGGTGTTTATGTCCATGTTTCTAAAGCATATTATCAATTTTAGATATTGTCTACTGACTGTCAGTTACGGAAGGTAAGGATTTAGCACTTTCATGCCTTTTATTCCTTATATTTTTAAATTTTTTCTTGTTGATTTTTTAGAGAAACATCGATTTGTTGTTCCACTTATTTATGCATTCATTGATTGATTTTTTACAGCTTTTTATTGACTTTATTAATTTTTAAATATATATTTTTATTGATCTCAGAGAGGAAGGGAGAGGGAGAGATAGAAATATCAATAATGAGAGAGAATCATTGATCGGCTGCTTCCTGCACATCCCCTACTGGGGATCAAGCCCACAACTGGGCATGTGCCCTTGACCAGAATCAGACCCGGGACCTTTAAGTCCACAGGCCAAACCAGCTAGGGCCATTGGTTGATTCTTGTATGTGCCCTGACTGGGGATCAAATCTGCAACCTTGGCAATGCTCTTTAACAACTGAGCTACGCAGCCAAGTTTCTTATAAGTATTCCTTAAATAGTGAAAAAAGATACTGCATAATATTTTTATGCCTTTTATTCAGAAAAGAACCAGTAATGTGACCATCTCAAGTTTTCCTTCTGTTTTAATATAATCTTCAAAAAATCAATTATGCTTTGATTGACTATGGGTTTCATTTATTTGTACTCTTTATTTATGTCAGCATGTGTTTGCTCCTAAATATTACATCTTGTTGAAATTATAAAATATCTGCTCTTTTCCCCTCTGTATCATACACTTATTTCCATAAAAAGATTTTTTCCTTATTCCTTTTTTATTTTTTCTCTTTTGTGATACAGAACATATCATAGAGTTCCCAGGTTATTTTCTCCTATTTACTCATTTGATGTTTTAATTTGGTAATCCCCTTGCTCTTGTTATGTTATGAGGGACAGTTTTTAAAACTTCACACTGACAGCCAGTGTGAGCATGCTACCTGGATATAGCACCAGCAACTAGGATGGTTGGAGGGGATGCCCCTCCCCCTGTACCCATCAGCCTGGTGCTGATAGCTATTTCAAAATGTTTAGGGAACAGAGGACAGAGCATCCCTGTCTGCCTGTTATAATGAGGTGGAGAGGTTAAGAACATGCCACTGTCAACTCAGATCCTACTGATCTAGAGTTTGACTGAAGGACAAATCTAATAAAGAGGCAGGTCATTGATCCTCTCGGTTCATTAAGTCAATATATAGATTGACCTCGGACTCCAGGCCTGCTGGAGACAAAGTTTTGGGTGAGAAAGTCCTTTTCAAGTCTGGGGCAAGCCAGCTTCATTTTTAGATTCTGTTTTTGCTGTTGCTAATGTTGAAGATATACAAAGATTTATTTAAAATGTATTTTATGGTCCTCTACTCCCTTCACAATCATTTTTTCAAAACTTGAAATTGAGGCAAACTCCTTCATAAAACTACTTTGGCTGGCTCATAAAATCCAAGTTCTCTAGAAAAAACTTTTGTAAAGGTCCCCAAGTCTTTATAATTTAGAAAGTAAATAAATCTTCATTACATAAAATCTTCTTTTATAGAAACCCTGAAACCTCTAACTTTACATAGTAGTGATAGCTAGATCATTTTCAAGTCTATTTTTCCAGATTACTAATGTTCAGTATACAGCATCAAATAGTACAATTTATTTAGAAAATATCCACTAAAGTTAATAAGAGAGATCACCAGGGGAAATGGAGAGTTATTGCTTAATGGTTACAGAGTTTCTATTTGGGGTAATAAAAAGTTTTAGAAACAGACAGTAGTGATGGTTATACAACATTGTAAATGTAATTAGTACCACTGAATTGTAAATTTAAAAAAGGTCAACATGATAAATTTTACGTTATGTATATTTTACAATTTTAAAAATACAAATAAATAGTAATAAAAATCATATTTGGCAGAACACTGAACTTTTTCCTTAAAAATTGAATAGATTTTAGTGAGGGCCATTAGATAAACAGTAATAAGCAAAATACACTGAAAATCAGAATAGTTTTCTTCTGATTTCTGTCTTCACAATGGTTTACTTCTTAGAGAAAAAAAGCCTACTTTATATGACTTACAACCAGATGAAACAGCCTATTAAATAGAATACCTGACTAGATCTCAACTTCTTATTTTCCAGGTGGCTCTTCTCCTGTAACAGGGCCTCCTTCTTAGAAACGATGGCCTCCCGCTTCTTTAGGTCTTCTTCCAGCTCCTCTAATTCTTGGCGTTGTTTCAGAACTTTCTCTACTTCTTCATCTAACCATTTCTTTTGCTCATCCCATTTCTACATTAAAATTACAAAGAAATGTTATTTTTTCCTTCTGCCATAAAATGTATAAGGTAATATAACTTCAGATTGGCTGAAAGACCTTAAATGAACATGTGGAAATAACAAAATAGTGTTCATGTCTAAAACTGTCTAGAAGTGAGTGGTTCCACTTAACATCTTGCTGTGTTGTTTAATAAGGAATTAAAAGTTACTCTCCAAATATATTTGAGTCTGAGAATGTTTAGGCTGACCAAGAAAGGGGTGACAATTTCTTTACATATATTAAGAGTTCGTTCTGAGAACAAGCTAGGAATCTTTTTCTCTGTTCAAGAGGTGCATACCTCCATCACAGCACTTACACTCCTAGTTCCCCAACTTGAGATTCTTGATTGAATACGGGACTGTACTTTTCAACTTTGTATCCCCAAAACTTGACCCATGACTGGCCTTCAATAAAATATTAAATGAATGACTGAATGCCTGATTCAATCAACTAATCGATGAAGTGAATAAATGAATACACACAGTGGAAGACATTGATGATGGAGCATAGAAACCCACTCTGCACTGTATCCTGTCAACATCAAATAATTATTCAGTAAAATACAGTCAGAAAGATTTCCAAAGCAAGCATCTTAATACTCTCTTGAATTAAGGATACCCAGAAGCAAGAACAAACAAAAATATGAAGGGAATATGACTGTTCAAGATGAACTCTACTAAGCACTCATTTGAACTATGTGTTCATAGTAATGAAGCAATGCCAACTAAACAACAAATAATAGATATAAAATCAATATAGTACTATTTTCCAGTTCTTTTCAAGCTTGATAAAAAGTGGTTCCTAGAAATCTACATTAAGACAATGAGATAGAAAATATGCATGAGAAAAAAAGAGCAAAGTGGCCACAGCAAAGTTGGTCCAGAGCTATGAGTCAGTCTTCCATCCACAACTAAAGAGTATGGTCCTATAGCACTATCACATCAAACCACAATGAAGCCTAAAATAGTGCTACAATTTTAAGAAACAGAAAGGATATCCAGAGCAATATAGAAATACTTTATTTTTGTTATATCCAGCTATACCATATAAAGTCCATATATGAGACCCTATGAGTTTAGTAATTAAACATATTCTATAATCATTCCTTGACTATGAGTTGGGTTTAAAAGATGAACAATAGAGCTTTTTAAAGCTCCATTCCAACAGGAGAGAAACCAAAAAATTATTGGTGATAATAAATGCTAACTCCTAGGTACCATGTAAGCAAAAATGGAGAGGGATTGGCTTTGTCTGGAAATGGAAGAAAGGCAATGCCAGTCCTACAGAGTAGGTAATATTTTAGCTATGCTTTGAAGAATAGGTAGGAGTCTGCTAACATAATATAAGTTTTTTAAGGAAATAATAGATTTTTCTGCATTTGATATAATAAGGGTTATGATTTGTGTAACTCACTGTATCTTTGTTTTCTGAAAACTTCTTGATTTGTTTTTTCTCTTTATAGCAAAAGTTCCTACCATACAGTTTTAATTTTAAATACTTTCTTCTTATACAGGGACTTTATATGAAGTCATTGTCCTATAATAAGCTCTCTGGATACTCATATTGATTAACTTATAATCTTGTTCTTGTTTAGAGTCAAATTCTGGAAAATGTTTATTTTACAACATTAAAAAACATGAAGTTTTGTGTGTATTTTTCTTAACCCAAAACAGTCAGTGCAAGCATAGTAATCTTTTTATTATTGTGCTTGCTTAAAATTTAGATCCTTAACATTTTGAAAAAGCAGATCTCACTAGTCTTCATATTCCTACCTCTCCTCCTCCCCTCACACCCTTTCCACCCAGAAATGCTCTTTAACCAATTTCTAAAACATACTAGTAAAATAAATAACTGGGAATACAGTAAGTCCTCACTTAACATCATTGGTAGATTCTGCAATTTTCAGCAAAACTATGTATAATGGAACCAATTTTACTATAGGCTAATTTATATAAACAAATGTTAACTTTCCAAGGCATCTTACCAACATTACAATGAACAGTGTTGAATAATATGATGTTATTCCAGGACCTGCTGTATATTCATGAAATTTTACTATTAAAGTGTAACGTTCAGGAACAAAGAACAAATAAATTTTTTCAGAATCAAGATGATGTATATGCATTTGAGTGTAATTACAATTGTTTTTTGTTTTGAGAGTGAGATTTTATTTTTTCTTTATTGATTAAGGTATTACATATGTGTCCTTACCCCCCCTTCATTGCCCTTCTACAAGTACAGTGTTTTCTGTAAAATTTTTAGAACTGCCATTTTGAATTTCCGTAAAATTAAAATTTTGTTTCTTTGAACTTTCATAGTAGTTTATGAATTTCATTTTTTAAATGTGGCATTAGTCCTGGTGATTTTGCTCAGTGGATAGAGCATTCCTGGCCCCCAGTTGGGGTGGATGCAGGAGGCAACCAATCAATGTGTATCTCTCACATAGGTGTTTCGCTCTCTCTCTTTCCCCCTCCTTTTCACTTTCTCTAAAAATCAATGGAAAAAATATCCTCGGGTGAGAAATAAATAAGGCACTAAAACAAACAATAGCTTCTTAATATATTGTATATGGTGCATATAAAATGAATGAGGAGCTCTGATTTTTAGAAATACATATTTCCATGGGAATAAGTCAGTTTTGACATGGGAATAAATACATTCTGCTGAACATGGATTTCATGTTTACATTCCACATGAAATAAATTCATATCTGGATAAGAAAATAATTTTATCCTTAAGTTGCAAAATCTAGTGTTTGAAGATTTTACTCAGAGTTCACCATTTTTTACCTCCATTTAGACAATCATCAAATAGAAGAAAAACCAAAAAACACTAAATAGAATTGACAAACCTGGAGCTGGTCTATACTTCCAAACAAACCTTTTCTTCTTTCCATCTTAAATGCAACTAGGTCCTCAGTTTTCAGTTTCAGACCTTCTTCCAGTTCTGTTTTTAACTTTAGTTCCTACAGAAGACAGAAATCAGAAATACCTTATGGCTTTCATAGTGGCCAATGATTACTATGAAAATAATTATTTGCTTTCTTAGTTGCAAAAAGAAAGTGAGTAGATGAGGTTGGGGCCATTTGAAAAGAAAATAACATTAGCCCCTCACAGAAGCAATAAAATCTTATAGCAAAAAAATCAGGCTTTACTAACAAAACTAAGGGGTGTGTGTGTGTGTGTGTGTGTGTGTGTGTGTGTGTGTTTCATTCTTTCCCAGTGTTACAAATTCGTGTAACAAGGATGAGTCTGAAAATTATAAATGTGCTTTTCTCTTGTGCCTTTCTGAACTCATTACCCTTAGTCCATTCAAGGCACCAATCTGTCATGGGATATTAGGATTTATGACAATAGAAATGTAAAAAGTAGCAGTCTATTTCTGGCATTCAAAAATCAGATTTTGCAGCCTGAGAATAGCCTTGCAAAAATAGATCATGGTCCTGTGAAGGGTATTTTCCAAATTCCTTTAGTTTCCATCCACATCTTAAGGGTCACATCAGAGAGGCCCGTTGCTCAAAGTGCTCTCCAGGTTTAGAGAAGATGCCTCTGTCACCACTACAGCTTAGCAGGAATCAGGAAGGAGGTCATGAATCAAAGGGCTAGTCCACATACTAACTCCATGGTCCATGATAGAGAAGTACAGACATGGAGTGTGTTTAGAAGTTTATAGCAATTTGACAGAATAATTTTATATCTGTTGAATCTAATAATTAAAAGATGGACTTTTATATTTTAATCTTTATTAAAATAGTTCATGTTTTTAAAAAGTATTGGGCTGGCCCTAGCCGATTTGGCTCAGTGCATAGAGCATCGGTCTGTGGACTGAAGGGTCCGGGATTTGATTCTGGTCAAGGGTACATACCAAGGTTGCAGGCCCTGGCCCTGGTCAGGGATTATGCTGGAGGCAACTAATTGATGTGTTTATCTCACATCAATATTTCTGTCTTTCCCTCTCTCTTCCACTCTCTCTAAAAATCAATGGAAAAATATCCTTATGTGAGGGTTAAAAATATAGATATATTGAGCTGTGATATATTAATAATAAAATAAAAATTGTACCTTTTCCACAGGTAATTTCAGAAGTACTGATATAAAGGAAGTAAAAAGGAAGTCTACCGTTTTCCAGCCCTGGGAACAGCAGAAAGGAGAAAAGAGACAGTAAGAAAGATGTGTGTCCTGCCCTAGCTGGTATTGCTCAGTGGTTAGAGTGTCAGCCCACAGACTGATGGGTCTCAGGTTCGATTCCAGTCAAAGGCCCATACCTCAGTTGCAGGCTCGATCCCTAGCCCTGGTCTGGGTGTGTGGGGGAGGCAACCAATCAATGTATCTCCCTCACATCAATGTTTCTCTCTTTCTATCTCTCCCCCTCCCTTCCACCCTCCCTAAAACCAATGGGGAAAAAAATACCCTCAAGTGAGGATTAACAACAACAAAAAAATGTGTGTCCCAATTTTCCTCTCTTAAGTTTTGGCTCAGAAAGTGGGTGTAAAGTAAAGGTATCACTGAGGGTGGAGGGAGAGAGAATGTAGAGTGCAGAGGCTCCACTCCCACATGGGATTGCCCAGCCTTGCTGAAAGAGCAAGGTACAGTCAGGAAAGAGACTAATTGAACCCCTCAGCCTCAGGTGGCAGGGACCCTGAGTTGGGAGCCAATGGGGGTCGGTTATCATGTAGAATTGACCTGCAAAATGAAGATGAGTATAGACCACAGGGTTATTAGCAGGCTAGGTGGAAGACCTAGTAGGCTCAATAGGGATTTATAATGCCACTAGGAAATGAGATGAAGTCAAAGCACCTCCATGCTCTAAGCTGAAAGCAAGATCAGACTATGAGTCATACCAGCCATGAGTTTCATCATCAGGGGCCAGCAGGGAAAGGTTGACAAGAGCAGATCCCTGTCAGTTACATCCATGGACCAAATGAAACTCAGGGGCCCACTTCCTCCATAGGACGCAATAAAAAGCTACATACCCAACCACCACATACATTGGATTCCATCTTAGGGAGAGAAGCACAGGGTGGAAGAGGCTAAGAGTCTAAATATTCATATTCAAGAGAGCTGAGAATTATTTAAAGGAAATGTTTAAATTCAAAGAAAAGGTTTAAACAGACTGGACATTTGGTTAATTCTCATGTTTCCAGCAATTATCATGACATGGACTGGGCAGGGGCAGGGGGTGTCATAAAGAACACAAGTCTGCTATAAACTAAGTAAATGTTCTCTGCATTATGAGTGAATTATACTTACTACCCATCAATTTTTCATGCTTCCCTAGATCTAGTTCATAGTTATAGTTTGACTCCTATCATAGTCACAGTAACTTCAGGATCCTTAAGTAAAGGCACCTTATACTTGGAGCTAACTACTATTTCTGTCCTTCCATATACACTTTAAAAGAATACTGTAGTAGGTCCAATTCCTTCTGCATGTCGCAATAGACATGACTGCCTTTATTTTATATTGTAATCCCTGTTATAATATTAAAATAACTGTCTGCCAGGCACTGTGCTAGCCTTTTTATATCTATTTAAGTACACTCCTTAATCCTCAGAATAATCCTATTGCCAAGGATTGTTATAAACTACATTTTATAGATGAGGAAAATGGTGCTTAAAGGAGTAAAAAGCCCAAGATCACACTATGGGCCCACAATTCCAGGAGTTCCCATATCTTTTCTTTATAGCTCATCCATGGACTTCAGTTAAGAACTGCTGCAGAAGTCATGCAGGAGGCAGCTGATCGATGCTTCTCTCTCATCGATGTTTCTTTCTTTTTTTAAATATATTTCTTTATTGATTTTAGAGAGGAAGGGAGAAGGAGAGATAGAAACATCAATGATGAGAGAGAATCATTGATCGGCTGCCTCCTGCACACCCCCCACTGGGGATTGAGCCCGCAATCCAGGCATGTGCCCTTGGCCAGAATCGAACCCGGGACCCCCCCAGTCTGCAGGCTGATGCTCTATCCACTGAGCCAAGCGGCTAGGGCATCTCATTGATGTTTCTAACTATCTATTCTTCTCCCTTTCTCTCTGTAAAAAATCAATAAAATATATATTTTTAAAAAAGATTATTAAGGAAGATCATAAATTTATCTATAGGATAACCTAATGAAGCTATCAATTGTCAGATATGAAGCTAGGGCTCAAAGAGCAAATCTGGGATCACGGATTAAATCTGGGAGTTGTCAGAGTTTAACTGCAGCGATGGAAAAAATTAGGTCACCCAGGATAGAATATAGAAGATGAGGGCACATGCTAGAGCCTTGAAGAATTCCCATATGTAAAGAACTGATAGTGTAGGATGAGCTAGTCAAGATAGACAATAAGCAATCAATCAGAAAGAGAAAAAACAAGGAGAGAATAATTTCACAAAGGCAAAGAGGGAAATATTTCAAGATGGAGGGAGTAGTGAACTGTGCTAGATGCAAGTGAGGTGGTGTTACCCTTTGTACGCCGTAAGTGTCTATAGATTCAAGCAAGATAAAGGCGTCGTTGGATGTGTGGCAGTTAACTGGTTAAGACAAGGACTTTAGAAACAAAGAGAACTAGTAAACTGAGAGCTTTGAACTGGATGGTAGAGCTGGGAGCCAAAAGCCAGACTAGAGAGGATAAGAGAATGAATGGAAGCAGAGAAAACAGAAACAGATACAGTAAACTTTTCCAACAAGTTTGGTTATAAAGAAAAAGAGAGTAGTATAAGACAGAAGGATAATTTTAGGATGAATAAAATCTAAGGTATTTAAAGAAGGATTCTAGAAGAAAAGGAAAAGTTGGAAATATAGAAGAATTAAATATGTTAAAGCACATAAGTGCTTAGCATAGATTAACTGAGGATACTCAATAAATGTTAACTACTGCCATAATAATAATTACCATTATGGTTAAGAATGAGTAACTCAAAGAAATTAAGAAAATTCCATTTATAATATCATCTAAAAGAATAAATATCTGGGAATAAATTTAACCAGGGAAATAAAAAACTACTACACTGAAAATTATAAAACCTTGCTGAAAGAAATTAAAGACCTAAATAAATGCTCATGGATAGGAAGACATTATATTGTCATATTAATACTACACTAAGAGATCTACAGATTCAAAGCAATCCATATCAAAATTCCAATGGCTTTTTTGCAGAAATGGAAAAGTTGATCCTTAAATTCATACTGAATTGCAAGAGGCCTCAAATAGCAAAAACAATGTTGAAAAGAAAGAATAAAGAAAAGAACTTACTACCCAATTTCAAAATACTGCAAAGCCACAGTAATCTGGCATAAGGACAGATATATACATATATATATATATATATATATATAAATATATATATATATATATATCCAAACAGAATAGAATTGAGAGTTTAGAAATAAATCCATAAATTTATAGCCAATTGATTTTTGACCAGGGTATAAAGTCCATTCAATGGGGCAAGAACAGTCTCTTCAACAGATGGTTCTAGGACAATTGGATTTCCACATGCAAAAGAGTAAAGTTGGACCTCTATTTCACACCATATACAAAAATTAACTAAATATAGATCAACGACCTATTAAATATAAGAGCTAAAGCCATAAAATTATTTTAAAAACCCACAGGGGTAAGTCTTCACGATCTTAGATTTGGCAATGGATTGTTAGATATGACACCAAAAGTACAAGTTACAAAAGAAAAAATAAATTGGATTTCATAAAAATTAAAAACGTTGCTGCATTAATGAGTATTACCAAGAAAGTTTAAAGACAACCTACAGAATGGGATAAAATATTGGAAGTCATATATCTGATAGAGTTTAATGTCTAGACTATATAAAGAACTCCTACAACTCAACAACAAAAGATAAACAATCCAATTAAAAAGTAGACAAAGTCTCCTCCATCACCATTTATTTCCCCTTTACCTTTTCCTACCTCCCTTTACCCCCTTCCCTTCTTGTAATCACCATGCTGTTGTCTGTGTCTGAGGAGTTGTTGTTTTGTTTTTTGTTTTTGGGGGTTTTTTTGCTTAATCCCTTCACCCTTTCACCCTAATTTTATTAACCAATGTCACCCCAATAAATTCAATTAAAAATTAAAATAAAAACCGGTTGGAATAGGAACCAAAAAAAGTAGACAAAGAACCTGAATAGACATTTCTCCAAAGAAGATATACAAATGGCCAATAAGCACATGAAAAAATGCTAAACATCATTAGTCATTTGGGAAGTGCAAATAAAAACCACAATGAAATATCACTTCACACATACTTGGATGTCTACAACAAACACACACACACAGAAAACAACAAGTGTTAGTGAAGATGTGGAGAAATTAGAACCTTTGTACATTCTGGCAAGAATGTAAACTAATGCTGCCTCTATTGAAAACAGTTAGTGCTTCCTCAAAAAATGTAAATATGGAATTAACATATGACACTGCAATTCTACTCTTAGGTATTTCACTTCCAAAGAAATTGAAAGCAGGGACTTAATTACTTATATGCCAGTGTTTATCGCAGCATTACTCACAATAGCCAAAGGTGAAAACAACCCAACGTCTAACAACAAATGAATGGAAAAATAAAATGTGGTATATGCATACAATGGAATATTACTCAGCCTTAAAAAGGAATGAGGTTCTGATATATGCTACAATGTGGATAAACCTTGAAAATATGCTAAAAGTTTTGGAAATAGATGGTGATGGTTGCACAACATTGTGAATATAATTAATGCCACTGAACTGTACAATTAAACATGATTAAAATGATATATCTTTTACCACAACTTATAAAATTAATTGTAATATACCAAGTCCTTTTAAACTGTCTACTTTAAATGGGTGAATTGTATGGTATGTGAAGTATATCTCAATAAAAAAAGTCAGTAGCTTGGCTTAAATGCTTTTTAAGTTCACTTCCATCACTAAATTCTATTATTTTTTTAAGGTCTGAGAATGGATTATATTCCAAAATTAAATATCTAGGAAATCTCCAATTATGTTATAAGCTTTGGGTTTGGCTTAACATTTCAAGAGAAGAGACTACTATGTAGTGCTAGGTAAGTGTTTGTTATTGTTATTATGATGGTGATCATCCTCCTCTTTCTTTGAAAGAGTCCTGTGAGGTAAGTATGATTAAGGCTATTATCGATATGAATAAACAGACTCAGAGAGGGTAAGTGATTTTCTCAATAAATGATCCAGCTAGGAACTGAGAGAGCTGGGATTTAAACCTATGCTAGCCTGGCTCCAGAGCCCAGGCTGACACTACACCACTAGTTCCTCCCCATCCCAATCCACTCTATAGAACTGCTGGACGTAGTACAGGTTTGATCACTCTTCTGCTACTATGAGTGGAATGGTACCATTTTACCTTGTACTTTTTCCCATGCCACCACATGGACAATGCATTTCAAAGCACTTTGAAAATGGAAAATCCTATTCAAATGTCAGATGTTATTTAGAAAGTTGGCTTTTTATGTTTTTGACAGTCGCAACTACAGTTAAGAAACTGTATCACTGAACTTTCTTTTGTGAAGTCAAAGCCTTCAAGACAGTACTCAGAATTCAATAAATAGGCTTTACTATGTAGATGAACAAAGCTTTAAAGAGAATGAGGACAGCAGCCAAGGAGAGGCCAAGATGAGATACCTCACAAGTAAAATCAAGACCTTGGCTTCCTCAGCTCTGAGCCATTTCATATTTAGCAGGAAAGTATGACAATATTACTTTGATTTTTTGTTGATCCCGCTGAATTTCTGTATCCAGTTGCTTCCTTTTTTCATTTTCTTCTCGAAGTCTCTTTTGCAGCTGTACCTTTTGATATTTCATGTGATCTATACTCTGCTCTAATTCATTAGCACGTTTCTCATTTTGGATTGAAAGTGATGCCAACTTCTTACTATTTTGTTGCTTCTTCTGTAAGACCTAGGATCATATGGAATATTTCAAAATGAAAAATTACATCTCTCATGAACTTCAAATAAACTTAAAACTTTTCATTCAATGGCAAGGATAGGCATTTTGCCTAGATATTTTTTTTTTATAAATTCACTATTGTTTTTTACATTTTTACTTTTACAATTTGGAAACCACCATAATTTTCACTAGCTATACATAAAGGATGATGAGACTTCCTGGTGCCCACACCCAAACAAAACAAAATTAATCTCTTTGCTTTTTATTAATGAGTACTAGAGGCCTGATGCACAAAATTCGTGCACAGGGGGTGGGGAGGGGAGGGGTCCCTCAGCCCGGACTGCACCCTCTCCAATCTGGGATCCCTCTCACAATCTGGAACCACTGGCTCCTAACTGTTCACCTGCGTGCCTGCCTGATGCCCCTAACTGCTCCCCTGCTGGCCTGATGGTCCTAACTGCCTAACTGCTCCACCCTGCCGGCCTGATCCCCCCAAGTGCCCTCCCCTGCTGGCCTGATCACCCCAACTGCCTAACTGCTCTCCCCTGCAAGCCTGATCCCCCTAACTGCCTATCTACGCTCCCCTCCTTGCCTGATCTCCCTAACTGCCTATCTGTTCTCCCCTCCTGGCTTGATCCCCTTAACTGCCTATCTGCTCTCCCTTCCACTCCACATGCAGACGTGCTGAGAACCCCGGCGCAGGCTTGCTGAGAGCTCTCCTCCGCGGCCCCGCCCCCATCTGATTGGTTGTTATGTGATGGTGTCCCAGACAATTTGCATATTCATCTATTATTAGTATAGGTTGTAATTTAAAAATATTACATGTACATGGAAAAATTAAAATAATACAAAACTGAACTTATATTTAATTTTGAGAGTAATTGCAAAACTGCAGCAAAATGATGCTACTAGCATTTTAATGTCTTTTCCACATCACTATAAGTACTGAAAATCTTATTTAAAAGTGAGATAGGGCCCAGCCGGTGTTGCTCAGTGGTTGAGCATCAACCTATGCACCAAGAGGTTATTGGTTCAATTCCCAGTCAAGCCACATGCCCAGGTTGTGGGCTTGATCCCCCGTAGGGGGCGTGCAGGAGGCAACCAGTCGGTGTTTCTCTCTCACAGTAATGTTTCTCTCGCTCTCACTTCCTCTAAGACATTTTTTTAAAACATTTTTTTAAGTGAGAAAGGATATCACTATCTTTTGCATTTATTCCACAGATGCTTAAAAGTGTACCAGTTAGCATCAAAATATTAATGCAGCATATAGCTATATATATATTTAATAACAAAGAATATAAATTTCAGGGTTTTTAATTTAAAAATTTTTTTATGAATTGAAATAACTTCATTATACAAAAACAAAACAAAAAAGTAGCATTTCAATATTTAAAATGGAATGTTAGAATACTGAAAGATGGTATTGTCATAACTATGTGACCCTGAAATAGTTATTTCACCTTTCTAAATCTCAGATTGATCATTTATAAAAGAGGGTAAAAAATACCCATTTCAATGGATTAAATCATGATTAAGTAATACATACAAAACACCCAGTATGTATATGGCACCTTGTAGACACTTAACAACTGGTAACTATCATGCTCCTCCTAACCCCCTCCACCATCCTCATCATCTTCCTCATCCCCTCCTCCAATAGTTGTGCATAGATATATCAAAGGCACAGAAATTTTAAAAACTGCATGTCCTTCCAAAAATGACATTATTTCCATGGTTATCTTTATTTCTTACCTTATGGTTTTTTAGAAAAGATTAAAATAATGTACTTCTTGAATGCAGAAATATATTACCCAGATCAAAATTATGTAAACCTACCAGCACTCTGGAAAAGCTGCATTCCAGTTTTCTTGCTGGTAAAAACTGAGTCCTAGCCCTAACCAGTTTGGCTCAGTAGATAGAGCGTCGGCCTGTGGACTGAAGGGTCTCAGGTTTGATTCTGGTCAAGGGCATGTACCTTGGTTGCGGGCACATCCCCAGTAGGAGGTGTGCAGGAGGCTGCTGATTGATGTTTCTCTCTCATCGATGTTTCTGACTATCTCTCTCCCTTCCTCTCTGTAAAAAATCAATAAAATATATATTTTTTTAAAAACTGAGTCCTATTTCTTTCCTAACTAGGTACAAGAATCCTCAAAAGCAGAAAGCTTTAAATAGGTTTTCTCAATTACATTTTAAAATTACCTGGATTTTCAGCTTTGCGGCATCCATCTTTTTACGGAACTCCCTCTGTAATTTTACTTTCAAAGCAACATCAGACAGATCTTTGTTTTCCAGTTCCTGTAGCTGCTTTTCTGTCTCAATTAATTCCACTTTTGCCTGTTCTGCTTCGTGGGCAAGTTTTGTTACTTTCAGAGAATACTGTTTGCTTACAGTCTTGGCATCATTACCTTCACCAAAATAATAATAATTATTATATATTTTTTTAAAAAACTAAGTAAAACATCAAAAACATAAAAATGCTCTATTCTTTTTTTTTTTTTAATCCTCACCCAAGGATATTTTTTCCATTGCTTTTTAGAGAGAGTGGAACGGAGAGGGAGGGACAGAGAGAAACACTGGTGTGAGAGACACACATTGATTGGTAGCCTCCCACATACTCCCACCAGGGCCCAGGGAGCCTGCAACAGAGGTATGTGCCCTTGACCAGAATCTAACTTGGGACCCTTCAGTCCCAACACTCTATCCGCTGGCCAAACCAGGTGGGGCAAAAAAAGCTCTACTCTCAAAATGCCAGCTGTCAGGGCACATGCCCGACTTGCGGGCTCGACCCCCTGTGTGAGGCATGCGGGAGGCAGCCAATCAATGATCCTCTCTCATCATTGATGTTTCTATCACTCAATGCTTTTCTTATGAATATTTAGAACACAGAGAAAAACAGAGTAAGGTATTTCTATATCTCTTTTCATTCTAAGCTCAGCTACTAAACCTAAAAACTTGGTTTTGAATAGTCAACTGTCTCTAAACTAGATTAGCAAACTCATGGCAGTGGGAAATAAGAGCCCAGAGGTCATGGCATGAATAACTGCCAGGGAGAGTTTCACACACTATTATACTGAAAATCTCTTAAGGAGTTCTTGAACTAAATGCACTGGCTCTGCAACTCTGTGATAATCTGACTAACTTTAAAATACATACGACTACTATATTTTAACTAAGGCCCCATAGAGTGTTCAACACACCTTATTTTATGAACTAAGAAAAAAGGTACAGTGCCAATGAACCAATGACATGATAATATGTTAAGATGCCAATGATTATAACATACATCCTGATTTTAGAGATATTAAAGTGTGAAAAATGTGTATTAGAATTGATGAAATACAGTAGAGTCACTGTTATTGTTGTCTGAAGTAGTTGCTATTCAGGAGAAATCTTCATTGAGGCACCTTTGAAAAGTAAGCACACACTGACCCTCTTGCTAGTCACCATCTCTGAGGGTCCTTTGGAAAGCTCCAAACTGTCCGTGGTTATAATGAGTAAGAAGAGAACCTTCTCTGTGTAAGTTCAGGTATCCTCTATATCAGTGGTTCTCAACCTTCCTAATGCAGCGACCCTTTAATACAGCTCCTCATGTTGTGGTGACCCCCAACCATAAAATTATTTTTGTTGCTACTTCATAACTGTAATTTTTCTACTGTTATGAATCGTAATGTAAATATCTGATATGCAGGATGTATTTTCATTGTTACAAATTGAACATAATTAAAGCATAGTGATTAATCACAAAAACAATTGTAATTATGTGTTTTCCGATGGTCTTAGGCGACCCCCGTGAAAGGGTCGTTCGACCCCCAAAGGGGTCGCAACCCACAGGTTGAGAACCGCTGCTCTATATGAAGGCATCCAGGATGGGATACCCCATGGTGGGATAACCAGAAGGGTAAATATCCTCAACTTCCACAGGCAGTACCCTGAAATCTTGGGGACGGAGAAGCTATTTAAACCCCTAAATCAGTTCTTGGATACTCCTAAGAGAGTTCTACTGGCAGTGATCCTGCCTGTGAGGAAGGAAGATGGTCAAACTCAATTAGACATTGGGAGACTGGAGCTGGGGTGATGCACAGCACACAGGTCGCTAGGAATAAGGAAGGAAATGCTTTGGGACAGGAGCAGGGTGAGGCGGTTTAGAAAGGAGGACCGTCAGCCAGAAAGCAAGTTTGCAGGAAAGAGGGGAAAGTAGGAAAACAGGAAGAGGAGTTGGGACCCATCATAATTCATGTAGTTTGGGTGTGACTATAGCCTGGGGCTTAAAGAAAAGAAGGATAATATTTCCTTCAGTTCCCCTAAATGTGACCGGAGTTGTTTTTCATTGGAATTGGGGAAAAGAAACGCTAGTGTCTCTTATTCCTCTAATTCTTAACTGAATTTCAAAGTAGTCAAGGCTCATACCTTGAGTATATTTGGGGGAGGGGAGGGTGCAAAAAGCCTAATGTAGGTGAGGATAAGGAGAAGGTGTGGCACATACATCCAACCTGGCAGAAATTTGAGACTAAAAGTAAGAAGTAAAAGCTTGGCTCGCTCAAGAGAAAAGCTTTCAAGAATAACTCCTTATATCTTTAGAGAAATAATAATTAACTACAGTGAAAATATTAAGTTTATGATTACTGTTAAAAATGAAATATCCAAAAATAATTTAAAATAAAGTTATTAAAACGAGTTAGAAAAACATCCCAAACATATTTCCAAATGCCTAGTATAATGTTTTTTTGAAAGTGGCCAAAAAGTTAAGTGCCACAGAGTTTCAACACAGCACAGAAAGCACACCGGTTAGAAAAATTCATAGATGAATCCCAATATAACAAAGTTCTTTTAATAACTAACCTCCACATATTGGCTTTCAAACACACCTTGTTATACCAAATGCCAAGCTACAGTGAAGTGTCCTGAGCATCAAAAACTAAAGTAAATGTTACACATCAGAAACAATTTTAGAAGCTTTTCTTTCTTGTATTAGCTGGTTCATAGGCTACTATTACCTGTTTTCATTAATTCTTTAATCAGATCTTCCTTCATATTGATGTTAATTGTAAGTTCTCTTATTTTTTGTTTAGCTTCAGTAAGTATGAGTTCTGAATGCCTTAATTTTTGCAAATTCAACTCTTGACTCTCCTGAAGACATTCAATCTTTAAATCTTTAAAATAAGAGAAACAAAATTAGAAAATAAAACTATCTGCTTATAAAATATTCAACAGAAATGGAACTAAAAAAGAAAAGTGAACACGGAAGGTGTCTAGAGGTAGCAGAGGAAGGGACAGAAACAGGTAAGGAAAACAAGGAAAAATACCCGGGAATTGGGACTTTAGTTTTCTAGCTTACAGTAAGTCTTTATATGCTTCAGTCATATCCCATAGGTTCTGATACAGTTTTTCATTGCCCTTAGATATTCTGCAATTTGAGTTTTTACTTGAGTTATTTAAGAAAGGTATAAAATCTCCAGGTGGGTATAGGGTTGAATTTTTCCTATTATTTTAGTCTTCTAGTAATAAAAGAATCTAGTCCACACCAGATTATTAGAGTGTGGGCCAGCACTGTTTTGTTCTTACTTACACTGGAACAACTATGTCACCATTTAAGATAAGTTCAGCGTATCTTTCTTTTTAAAAAAAATATATTTTATTGATTTTCCACAGAGAGGAAGGGAGTATCTTTCTTTTTAAAAAAAAATATATTTTATTGATTTTCCACAGAGAGGAAGGGAGAGAGCCACCACTGGGGATGTGCCCGCAACCAAGGTACATGCCCTTGACCGGAATCGAACCCGGGACCCTTGAGTCCGCAGGTATCCACTGAGCCAAACCGGCCAGGGCTCAGCTTATCTTTCTTTTCACAGGGAGACTTCCTCAGTGAAGGAGCTAGTGCACTGATTTACATTCTGGCATAAGTTTCTTTCCTGGTTGTAGATCAGTAACAAACAGTTCAAGAGTGGCAATTTCACTAGTACTTATCTATATTACTTACACATTTTTTAACTTATTTAAGTTTTATTTGTGACATATAGGTAAGTTTTTGTTAAATATTATATGCATAGCCTCTTTAAAAAGACTATTTTCATAGTATAGGGCTTATTTATCATGTTATTTATATTCTCTATACTCTTACTTTTTGTGCTTTAACCACTCATAGGCCAATATAAACTAGTTAAAATTTCCTACTATAGTTTTTGAAGTAGAGCACAGAACATACAAAGTTCTACCAATGAGAAAAACACTCCTACCAAGTTCCCATCATTGAGAATTCCTAGATGCTTCTTAAATTATTGACTGAAGAAAAAGAGAAGTGTCTTATAAACACTAGATATAAATTACTTAAAATCTGTGTACCTTCATTCCCCAAACTTGACTTTTGTGTTTGATCATGAATATCATTCAATTCAACAAGAGAACAAACAGAGTCTGGCTTCTGAATCCATGAGTGATTTCTATGTCTAAAAAAACAAAGATCAGGATCAAAGGTAACTTGTCTGTTAGTGTTTGCTAATCTGCCCTCAAATTAGTTTCCCCCAAAAGTGACTATAATGTTAAAAGAATTATTAATTATATAAAATAAACAGAATTTTACTAATATTCCCATCCATGTTGGGCCTAGTGGGAAATTCATTATATTTGTTGCCACTGTAGCAGCAGAATCAGGAAATTCAAAAACATTCTCCCTGAAAATTAATATCCAATAAATATATAAGCTCTAAAAGCAAAATTATTTTTCAATTTAAGACTGATGACTGTGTTCAAACACTGGTTTCATAATGCATTAGTTGACAGCACATTTATCAAAAACTACCTACTGTTATTTCAATAGAAAAGATACATTTTAATAAAAAACCCTCCATTTGTATATATTTATTGCATCATAAAATTATAATATGTTTATTAAACCAGTATATATTTAACATACCTAATTTCAGATTTCACATACCTAATTTCAGATTTCTCTTGGCCTTCTGATTCTTCATCATCACTGTTATCAGAAAATTGGCAGTGGAGGACTTCATCTTGTTCTTCTATGTGACCCAGCAGGATTTGACTTCGTGTTCGAAATCCAGCAACTACTCGATCCAGAGAGTACATAGAAGGACTTGTGTAGACCTTACAAGTAATTTCCCCCACCCAACAACAAAAAATGATTTTTTAAATGTCTATTTTTATCTTATTACTCAAAATGTCTTAAGAGGTTATTAAATAAGTACTCTTAAAATATCCAATTGCTGAAAATATGCATTGCCCCCCAAAAAATATCAACTTTCATTTCACAATACTATTGTGCTTCATGAACACATACTTCTTTCAGAATCTATATAGCTCTTCCTCTTCTAAAAAGTTCTATCTTTAACTACAGCTTCATGGAAAATACTATTCTTTTTAATACTATTTGGACTCATTTTTATGAAAGCAAAGACTAAAAAATCACAGCATAGGAACTCCCCAATGAGTGCAAAGCCCATACATAGTGCAATAGGAGGCAACTGTTTTACACCCCATCAACCTTCCCAGTTCTGAACACTTGGAAAATTATGGTGTTGTTCAGGGTCTGCATCCCCCTCCAATCCAAATCCACCAAATGAAGAAATCCAGAGCCATCGCCACTCCACTGCTAAGTCAACATGTTCTCAATTTGGAAATCCAAATGTATTTATTCACACTTTACATGTGGTGGTTAGGCATAGCTGAGTTAGTACTCTAAGTGACATATTTACTATGTCTCATAGAATAATTAAATGCTCATGAGCTAACCTGAGAACTTTCTATATTATAACATGCTTCTATTGACAATGAACCTTAACTTCTCAAAAAAATGAGCTTGGAAAATAACAACAATGAATTAGAAATTGCCTTTATACTTTTATTCTAGTTTCTGTTACCAAATATTTATTTTCACCACCTCTTTGTAACCAAATCTCAGAGTAATTTCTCAAAAAAGGTTAATAATAAAACCATACAGGATACATGCAATTTATTAATATAAATTATTATAAGTATTATAACATGAGGCTGTCAGTCAAGATGGCAGCAACACTCACCTCCTCCCACAATCACATCAAAATTACAATTAAACTACAGAACTAAATTAAAGAAGCTACATCAAGACTGCTAGAAGGGGTGGAGATGCATAATGGGCTGGTCCCATATCCATGTATGGTAGATCAAAATTGGGAGGGATATCTTGCCTGTAGAGGTCTCCCCTAAGGAGCAAGGGCTCCCAGTCCTCCCATCCTAGGGTTCCATTCCAGGAAGAGAAGTCCCCATAGCTTCCAGCTATAAAAACCAGCAGGTATTGAGGCTAAGTGAGATGAAGGGCTACTGGAGTCCCAAGCAGTTCCTCTTAAATAGACCACACAAAGATTCACTCATACTTATTCCCTCTGAGCTCAAGCCCTACGGCAGCAGCTTGAAAGACACCAGAGATGTTACAGAAAGGAACTGAATTGTCCAGCATCAGGGTAAGATCTGCAAGGCAGCTTTTCCCAGACAGAGGTGCTGCCAGAAGCCACTGCTCTTTTGATAAGCCCCTTCCCCTGCAGAGCCCACAGTTGGGTGACATATCTGAGACTCCATCAACCTGGCTCACACTGTTTGCCCCACCTTGGTGATTCTCTGAGGACATGCCCACCCAATTTTCAGACCCACCCAAGCTGTTCCCAGTGGCTTTTCCATACAAATGGTCTGTCTTGGCTCATGTTTCAGATTTTCCTAAAATCTCTCAAACAAGCAGCATCTGGCCTCAACAAGCCCCATACCTCTCACTGGTTCCAGGCATGGCACTAGCAGCAGCTGGCCTTGGTTCACACCATGGCCTTGCCTGGGCAACTCCAAGTCCAGCACAAGTAGCAGCCATTGGCAGAACACTTTGTAGCCAATGCCGAATGGTCCCCAGCAGAACACAGGCAGCAGCTGACCTTGGCCTGCACTTCCCAGAGTCCCCAGAGCCAGCACTCCCAGTGGACAGCTTCAGACCACATTGAAGCACAACCACCCAACCACCTCCATAAGCAACACACTCAAGGGACAGACTCAGCAGACACCAGAGACTTGCTGAAATAAGTTGTGCTCTATGGGGTGAGCCCCTGCACAGCTAATCCTCCACTGTGGTCAGAGGTCAGTGGTCACAGCCAGTCTTTGCAGCTCTTTGGCCTGGGGATAAATCCCTCCTAGTGATATACCAACAGCAATCAAGGCTCAACTACAAGAGGATATACACAGCCAATATGGGGGAGTGCACCTCAAGTGCCCAGCTTGAGTGATCAGGGAGGTTGTGCCATAGCACACCTAGTATATTAGGCCACTCTACCAAGCTTGGGAGGTATAGCAGCTCTACCTAATATATAGAAATGCAGGGAGACTGCCAAAATGAGGAGACAAAGAAACATGTCCCAAATGAAAGAAGAGAACAAAACTCCAGAAAAAGAACTAAACAAAATGGAGACAAACAACCTACTAGCTGCAGAGTACAAAACACTGGTTATAAGGATATTCAATTAACTTAGCAGAGAGTAGATGAACTTAGTGAGAACTTCAGCAAAGATATAGGAAACATAAAGTAGAATAAGAAACCATAAAAAAGAACCAGTCAGAAATGAAGAATATATTACAGGGAATCAACAGTGGAGTAGATGAAGCAGAGGATCAAATCAGAGATTTGGAAGATAAGAAAGCAGAAAACACCCAAGCAGAACAGCAAAAAGAAAAAAAGAATCCAAAAAACGAGGATAGTCTAAGGAGCCTCTAGGACAACTTCAAGTACTAGTATACCAACACTCACATCATTGGGGTGACAGAAGGAGAACAGTGTGTGCAAGGAATTGAAAGCCTATGTAAAAAAAATAATGAAGGAAAAAAGACATACAAGTCCAGAAAACACAGAGAGCCCCAAACAAGATGAACCCAAAGAGGCCTACACCAATCCTATATAATAAAGCGGTAATATGCAAATTGACCATCACACCCTCACACAAGATGGCCGCCCCATGTGATCACAAGATGGCCACCACAAGATGGCCGGCAGGGGAGGACAGTTGTGGGTGATCAGGCAAGCGGGGGAGGGCAGTTGGAGATGAACAGGCAAGCAGGAGGGGCAGTTGGGGGTGATCGTGCCAGCAGGGGAGCAGTTAGGCATTGATTAGGCAGGCAGGGGAGTGGTTAGGGAGTGATTAGGCAGGCAGGCAGGCAAGCAGTTAGGAACCAGCAGTCCCAGATTGTGAGAGGGATGTCTGACTGCCAGTTTAGGTCCGATCCCACAGGGGTCTCAGATTAGAGAGGGTGCAGGCTGGGCTGAGGGACAACCCCCACCTGTGCACAAATTTCGTGCACCAGGCCTCTAGTATACATTATAATTAAAATGCAAAATGTTAAATACAAGAGAAAAATATTAAAAGCAGCAAGAGCCGAAACCGGTTTGGCTCAGTGGATAGAGCGTCGGCCTGTGGACTCAAGGGTCCCGGGTTCGATTCCGGTCAAGGGCATGTACCTGGGTTGCAGGCACATCCCCAGTAGGAGATGTGCAGGAGGCAGCTGATCGATGTTTCTCTCTCATCGATGTTTCTGACTATCTCTCTCCCTTCCTCTCTGTAAAAAATCAATAAAATATATTTATTTAAAATAAATAAATAAATAAATAGCCGAAGCCTGTTTGGCTCAGTGGATAGAGCGTCGGCCTGCGGACTGAAAGGTCCCAGGTTCGATTCCGGTCAAGGGCATGTACCTGGGTTGCGGGCACATCCCCAGTGGGGGATGTGCAGGAGGCAGCTGATCGATGTTTCTCTCTCATCGATGTTTCTAACTCTCTATCTCTCCTCCCTTCCTCTCTGTAAAAAATCAATAAAATATATTTAAAAAAATAAATAAATAAATAAATAAATAAAATAAAAGCAGCAAGAGAAAAGCTGTTAGTTACCTTCAAGGGAGCTCCCATAAGACTGTCAGTTGATATCTCAAAAAAAACTTTGTAGGCCAGAAGGGATTGGCAAGAAATATTCAAAGTGATAAAAAGCAAGGACCTACAGCCGTAACCGGTTTGGCTCAGTGGATAGAGCGTCGGCCTGTGGACTGAATGGTCCCGGGTTCGATTCCGGTCAAGGGCATGTACCTTGGTTGTGGGCACATCTCCAGTAGGGAGTGTGCAGGAGGCACCTGATCGATGTTTCTCTCTCATCGATGTTTCTAACTCTCTATCTCTCTCCCTTCCTCTCTGTAAAAAATATTTTAAAAATAAAAATAAAATAAAATAAAATAAAATAAAAAAAGCAAGGACCTACAACCAAAATTAGTCTACCCAGCAAAGCTATCATTTAGAATCAAAGGACAGATAGAACTTTCCAGACAAGGAAAAACTAAAGGAGATCACCACCACCAAACCAATATAATATGAAATGTTAAAGGGTCTTCTTTAAGAGGAAGGAGAAAAAAAGATTAAAACAAAAAACAGCAAAGCACAGGCTCCTAGTCCTGGAGTAAAAGCCATATTGCTACCTGCTTTATTCTCTTTTCCTGAGCCCATAACATCTATCAACTTCCCTAGGGAATTTAGAAACTTTAAACTTTTTAGGTTAAAAAGATAATGTGCCTCGAACATTGTTAAATAACACTATAATGTGAACATTGTTAGTTGGGCTCTCAAGAACAGGCACTGCCCTGAAGGACCTTTGATATAACAGAGAGACCTTAAGGCCGATCAGAAGGAAAATCATTCCTAAGAATTAGCTCATTTTGGGAAAGAAAGGCCTACAAAGCTGGTGACATGAGAGATTATATCATAGTAAGACTGAAAAGGGGTTATGCACAGAAATTTTGTGACTCAAAAAAGTGTAATTTAGCCCTAACTGGTTTGGCTCAGTGGATAGAGCGTCGGCCTGCGGACTGAAAGGTCCCAGGTTCGATTCCAGTCAAGGGCATGTACCTTGGTTGCGGGCACATCCCCAGTAGGAGGTGTGCAGGAGGCAGCTGATCGATGTTTCTCTCTCATCAATGTTTCTAACTCTCTATCTCTCTCCCTTCCTCTCTGTAAAAAAGCAATAAAATATTTTTTTAAAAAATGTAATTTGGCCTGGCTGTGTAGCTCAGTTGGTTAGAGCATCATCCTGATATACCAAGGTTATGGTTCTGTCCCTGGTCAAGAAACATACAAGAATCAACCAATGATGCATAAATAAGTGGAACAACAAACTGATATTTCTTTCTCTCTCTCCCTTCTCTCTCTCTCTAAAATCAATAAAATAATAAGTTGTTAAATGTAATGCCTTCTCGGGAAAAAAAAGATTTTACAATTTTACAAGTATTCTACTTTTGTGAATCTGGATATTCCAGAAGGTTTTTAAATATATCTCTTAAGGATATTTCAGTTGGTTTTCTTAGTATACAATTATGTCAATAATCAATAAATTATGGTAGGTTTTCATCCGCATTGGCGGTATTATACTAAACCTAAATAATGACCGGGACCGCCTTTGTAATTTTTTTCTTTCCAAAGTGCCTTTTTAGTATGTACAGCATTGGCTTTTGCTTTTAATTATATCATATTTCAATGTTTAAAAAGTTAGAAATCTCTATTATATTTTAGGTTTAAATCAAGATTCAATTTTGTATTTCACCAGATCAACTTTTGGTATCTACTGAGACAAATGAGTTTTTCTTCTTTTTTTCATATTAAGTTAGTACATAATATTAGTACTTTTTCTTTTATTTACCTGTATACTATTTGTAAAGATATGTGTACCCCTAGCCTGATTGGTGTGGCTCAATGGTTGAGCATCAACCCATGAACCAAGAGGTCACTGGTTTAATTCCCAATCAGGGCACATGCAGAAGGCAGCCAATCAATGTCACTCTCTCATTGATGTTTCTACCTCTATATCCCTCTCTCTTCTTCTCTCTCTAAAATCCATAAAAATATATTTTAAAAATAAATAAAATACAGAGACCAAGAGAGGGAGAGAATAAGTATGTGCAACTTTTGTAATTAAAAAAAACACCCAAATGTTATTTTTTTAAAAATAAAAAAATGGAACCGGAAATACTTTCACATAACTAGCCAATATAAAAAACAGAAAATAAAATATAGATGACTTGATATGTAAGTATTAAACTGAAAATACAGACAACATGAATTATGTGAAGAATTTATCTTTCTTCCTAAATGTTCTATAAAAAGGTACCATATATTCAACCATAAGAAAAATGTCAATGATCCTACAAAGTAAAACTGAAATTAATAATAACAATGATTTCATTTTTTAATTCAATCACTCAAGATTGAAAACCACAGAGAATAACATCTGTCTTTCTTAATCACTCTGAGGTACTGAATCTGGACCATAGTAAAGGCACTCCATGGACATCTATTGAGGACACAATGTACTAGGCAATTTCAGAGTCATCATCTCATTTAAATCCTCCACACACACCCATGTTTCCCCCATTCTGACATATAAGGAACCTGGGGCTCCCACAGGTTTAGTCATATGCAGGCCTATGCAATAGAGCTAGTGTTCACCCCAAGCCTGCCTGATTGCAAAGTCTATGACACCTAGCATATTTCTTATCCCTTTGACTATAACCATCACATAGATCTCAAACAAATCATCTCCATAAAATTAACAGAAGCCAAATTCATGAGTCTGCTAGTCTTTTCCATGTAGAGATAACTTGATGATTTTTTTTTTAAACATATTTTATTGATTTTTTACAGAGAATAAGGGAGAGGGATAGAGAGTTAGAAACATCAATGAGAGAAATTGATCAGCTGCCTCCTGCACGCCCTCCACGGGGGATGTGCCCGCAACCAAGGTACATGCCCCTGACCGGAACCGAACCTGGGACCCTTCAGTCCGCAGGCCGACGCTCTATCCACTGAGCCAAACCGGTTCGGCAACTTGATGATTTTTTAAGAGAAATGTGTGTGCATATATTTACTACACACATATTCATAAGTAAATAAAAAACCAAAAGTTCAGCCCAGCTGATGTTGCTCTGTGGTTGAGCATTGACCTATGAACCAGGAGGTCACAGTTTGGTTCCCGATCAAGGCATATGCCCAGGTTGTGGGCTTGATCCCCAGTAGGAGGCAGCCAATCAGTGATTTTCTCTCATCATTGATGTTTTTATCTGTCTCTACCTCTCTCTTCCTCTCTGAAATTAAAAAATATGTATATTAAAAGAAAAGTTGATACAGATCTTTATACAATCTTGAAGTGTCAGCTTGGCAAGACTGAGTAATACATAAATGTCATTTGGAAAATAGTAAGACAAACCAAGTAAGTAAAAATAAATACCCTCCAACCTCATCTCAACTTGGTGTGGTTAAAAGAAAGAAAAAAATTCATGAAGATATCAGACTTATTAATCATGACTAAAACTATGATGGCAAAGGATAGCTTTTTCTCCTTGATGAATGTAGATATTACCTTCAACTATTCCTTCTAAATATAACTATATATTCTATTTGTTTTTTTTATTAAAAAGCATTACATGATTAAAAGAGAATACACAAAAGTCCATAAAATCAAACAGAAACCAAACTATGTGCTGAGACTGTACAAATATACTGTGATATTTCATTACATATAATATTTTAAGATCTTAAAATCTGAGATTAATGTTTTGACTTTACCTTCCTGGCATCTGATCTTTCTGGGATATAAATATAACGTCCCAAACGAGCATCAAACGGTACAGTATATGGTCTCTTTTCTGGTATCCTGGCATCTGGCCCATCTCCACAAATTTCCTTAGCTGAAGAAGTCATTGACAGGTTAAGTTTTGTTGGTTCTCCACTCAGTTGATCCAGAAGTTGTTGTTCTATTATTTTTTCATTCTTTGTAGAAGATGAGAATTTAAAAAATAGAAATCCAGAGAGATGAGACTTTTAAAAATAGAGATCCTCAGTATGTGTATAAATAATGATAAAAAATGAATTGTACATTGACCAAAATCACAACTACAAATCACAATTACCTTAACAGTACAGTAAAACCTCATTTATTCAAAGACTAGCCTCTGGTGTTCACAAGGATCAAGTACTGTTCTGATTGGTAAACACTTTTGAATAGTAAGCAGCAACAAACACAGCAGAGAGTTAAATACTCAAAAAAAAAAAAAAGGCCCTATACACTGTGTTTGGTTGGTTTGGCAACCAGAACCACTCTGATTAGCTGATCTTTATAAAAATGTGGGCTTTCTGAGTGAAATCAAGAAGTAACAAGAGACAAGAAAGTTGAAAAAAGCTGCAAATAGCAGAGGTGGCAGCAAAAGAGACAGCAGGTGCAGTGAAGTGAAAGCCTTTACTCAGTGGGGGGAAAAGCCAAAGCACAAAGAGATAAAGGTAGACAAACAATAGTTATTCACACTTGGGTACATAGTAGACTTTTCTCAAAAATGAAAACCATCATTTTCAAGGGTAACAAATAACAGTATTTGTTATAAATTCTAAAACTTGGGTTTCATGCAAAAATTAGAATTTTGGAAAACACTTCTGCTACTGTGAGCATGAGGACAGCTTCTAATACTTAAAGACTGTTGAGATCAGTGGTGATAGTAATGAATGTGATTTTTTGATATTGTATAATGAAATGTGTCAACATCTGGAAGGTCTGCATAACTTAGTAAATAAATATTTTCCAAATGACCAATGCATGATGATTCAAAATCAGATGTGGATAAAAGATCCATTCAAAGTATAAGATAGGAAGGGACCAATGACTTTTAATGTATAGATCTTTTTTTTTTCTTTATTGATTAAGGTATTACATATGTGTCCTTATCCCCACACTGCCTCCCTGCACTCCCCCCACACACTTATGCCCTCACCCCCCTGGTGTCTGTGTCCATTGGTTAGGCTTATATGAATGTACACAAGTCCTTTGGTTGATCTCTCCCCTTTACCTCCACCCTCTCCTACCTTCCCTCTGAGGTTTGAGCATCTGATCAATGCTTCCCTGTCTCTGGATCTGTTTTTGTTCATCAGTTTATGTTGTTCATTATATTCCACAAATGAGTGAGATCATGTGATATTTATCTTTCTCTGACTGGCTTATTTTGCTTAGCATAATGCTCTCCAGGACCATCCATGCTGATGCAAATGGTAGGAGTTCCTACCTTTTTACAGCAGTGTAGTATTCCATTGTGTAGATGTACCATAGTTTTTAATCCACTCATCTGTTGATGAGCACTTAGGCTGTTTCCAAATCTTAGCTATTGTAAATTGTGCGGCTATGAACATAGGGGTGCATATCTCCTTTCTGATTGGTGTTTCTAGTTTCTTGGGATATATTCCTAGAAGTGGGATCACTGGGTCAAATGGGAGTTCCATTTTTAGTTTTTTGAGGAAACTCCATACTGTTCTCCACAGTGGCTGCACCAGTCTGCATTCTCACCAACAGCGCACAAAGGTTCCTTTTTCTCCGCATCCTTACCAGCACTTGTCGTTTGTTGATGATAGCCATTCTGACAGGTGTGAAAAGGTATTGCATTGTCATTTTGCTTTGCATCTCTCTGATGATTAGTGACTTTGAGCATGTTTTCATATGTCTCTTGGCCTTCCTTCTGTCTTCTTTCAAAAAAGTATTTAGGTCCATTGCCCATTTTCTGATTGGGTTGTCTTCCTTTTGTTAAGTTGTATGAGTTCCCTGTAAATGTTGGAGATTAAACCCTTATCAGAGATAACATTGGCAAATATATTCTCCCATGCAGTGGGCTTTCTTGTTGTTTTGTTGATGGTTTCTTTTGCTGTGCAGAAGCTTTTTATTTTGATGTAGTCCCATTTGTTTACTTTATCTTGTTTCCATTGCCCTAGGAGCTGTATCGGTGAAGAAATTGCTTCGGCATATGTCTGAGATTTTGTTGCCTTTGGATTCCTCTAGTGTTTTTATGGTTTCCCATCTTACATTTAACTCCTTTATCCATTTTGAGTTTATTTTTGTGTATGGTATAAGTTGGTGATCTAGTTTCATTTTTTTGCATGTATCTGTCCAATTTTCCCAACACCATTTATTGAAGAAACTGTCTTGACTCCATTGTATGTTCTTGCCTCCTTTGTCAAATATTAATTGAGCATAGTGGTTTGGGTTGATTTCTGGGTTTTCTATTCTATTCCATTGATCTATATGACTGTGCTTGTGCCAGTACCAGGCAGTTTTCAGAACAGTGACTTTGTAATACAGCTTGATATCAGGTATTGAGATCCCTCCTACTTTATTCTTCTTCCTCAGGATTGCCGCAGCTATTTGGAGAAGGTCATGTTTTCTTATCCGCTCAGCCACTCTATGTCTTTTGATTGGAACATTTAGTCCGTTTACGTTTAAAGTTATTATTGATAGCCATAGCCGGTTTGGCTCAGTGGATAGAGCATCGGCCTGCGGACTGAGAGGTCCCGGGTTCGATTCCGGTCAAGGGCATGTACCTTGGTTGCAGGCACATCCCCAGTGGGAGTTGTGCAGGAGGCAGCTGATCGATGTTTCTCTCTCATTGATGTTTCTAACTCTCTATCCCTCTCCTTTCCTCTCTGTGAAAAATCAATGAAATATGTTTAAAAAAATAATAAAGTTATTATTGATAGGAACTTGTTTGTAGCTATTTTTATTTTTTGTGCCTGTGTTCCTTCTCCCCTTTTTATTTCTTCTTTCTACAGCAGTCCCTTTGGCATTTCTTGCATTGCTGGCTTCGTGGTGATAAACTCCCTTAGACTTTTTTTATCTGTGAAGCTCCTTATTTCCCCTTCAATTTTCAAAAAAATATATTTTATTGATTTTTTAACAGCGAGGAAGAGAGAGGGATAGAGTGAGAAACATTGATCAGCTGCCTCCCACACCCCCCCCACTGGGGATGTGCCCGCAACCAAGGCACATGCCCTTGACCGGAATCGAACCTGGGACCCTTCAGTCCGCAGGCCGACGCTCTATCCACTGAGCCAAACCGGTCAGAGCTCCCCTTCAATTTTGAATGCTAGCCTTGCTGGATAGAGTATTCTTAGATTCAGTCCCTTGCTTTGCATCACTTTGTATACTTCCTTTCATTCCTTTCTGGCCTGATGTGTTGAGAAATCATTTGATAATCTAATGGGAGATCCCTTGTAAGTAACTTCCTGTCTCTCTCTTGCAGCCTTTAAGGTTCTCTCTTTGTCCTTAACGTTAGCCACTGTAATTACGAAGTGCCTTGGTGTGGGTCTTTTGGGGTTCATCTTATTTGGGACTCTCTGTGCTTGTGTAATTTTTTTTCTTCCCCAAATCAGGTAAGTTTTCTGACATTATTTCTTCAAATAGGTTTTCTAACCCTTACTCCTCTTCTTGTCTTTCTGGCACCCCTATTATACGTATGTTGCTTTGTTTCATGTTGTCTCAAAGCTCCCTTAGGCTCTCCTCCTGCCTTTGGTTTTTTTCTCCAATTGCAGTTCAGATTGGGTGCGTTTTGCTTCCCTGTCTTATAATTCACTAATTCGGTCCTCCGCTTCTCCTAGTCTACTGTTGAAAGTTTCCGTGGAGGTTTTTATTGTAGCTATATCACTCTTTATTTCTTCCTGATTCTTACATAGGTTGTTGATTTTTTCATCCATCCTGTTTATGAATTGCATGACCCTTATTCTGAATTCTTTTTCTGACAAATTGCATGCCTCGGTTTTATTTAATTCCTTTTCTGGTGATTCCTCCTTTTGTTTCCTTTGGGATGTCTTTGTCTCCCCATTTTTGCTGTCTCTTTCTGGCCCTGGGCTACCTGCTTGGTGTCCAAGGGGTTGAGGCCCCTCGCAGTGCAATGGTCATGGACTCACTAGCACCAGGGACTGGGTCTCCCTTGAGTTTCACACCTTTTTTGTCTCTGCTCTGAGTTGTATCCCCTTCTCCCACAGTTCTGGTCCCTCAATTATCCGTTTCTCGGGGTTGGTGGGGGCCGGTGCACAGTACCCCTAGTGTGCAACTCTCTGTGAGAGCCCAGAGCCCTCTGGCATGCAGTACGCTGTGCTCCTCCAGCCCCTAAGGCAAGATGCTACCCTAGGTCCCTCTGGCAGTGCACTTGCAGCATTGACCTGTGACCTGTGATTTGGCACACCAGGTCACGCCACCAGCTTTGACCTGGGCTGTGGGTAGGGCATGCGGAGGTGACAGCTCTGTCTGTGCTGGGGGCGGGGTGTGCACTAGCCGAAGGCTCTGTCTGTGCTGGTGACAGAGCACCCACCGGCTCAAGGTTCTGTCTCAGCCAGATGCTAGTCCACTCTGGGCTGCAGCTCTGTCTGTGCCGGAGTGGGGTATGCCCCAGCCAAAGGGTCTGTCTGTGCTGGTGGTGGAGCTGCTCTGTCTTTGTCGGGGTGCGGGGCACTTGCCCTTGAGGTTTCCGTCTACTGACGGAGCACACTCAGTCTATGCCAGGCTGTGGGCACTTGCCCTGAAGGGCTCTTCCTATGCTAGTGGCTGGCGCACTCAGTCTGTGCCAGAGGTGGGATGCTCACCCTGCAAGGGCTC
The DNA here is from genome assembly GCF_000147115.1 of Myotis lucifugus. Lineage (NCBI taxonomy): Eukaryota > Metazoa > Chordata > Mammalia > Chiroptera > Vespertilionidae > Myotis > Myotis lucifugus. The sequence goes on along the minus strand of NW_005871343.1, from coordinate 1,176,999 downwards.
TGCTTAAGCTGGAGGCAGAGGGCAAAGCTGGTGGCGGAGTGCACTCAGGCTGTGCCAGAGGCAGGGCGCTTGCCCTTTGCAGGCTTTGCCTAAGTTGGTGGCAGAGTGCAAAGGTGGTGGCCGAGCACGCTCCATCTGTGCAAGGGGCGGGGCCCTCACCCCCTGAGAGCTCTCCCTGGGCTGGCAGCGGAGTGCGCTCTGTCTGTGTAAGGGGCTGGGCACTTGCTCTGCAAGAGCTCTGCCTAAGTTGAAAGCAGAGCGCAAAGCTGGCGGCGTTGCGCACTCAGGCTGTGCCAGAGGCAGGGGGGTGGCCCTGTGCAGGCTTTGCCTAAGTTGGCAGCGAGTGCAAAGCTGGGGGTGGAGCGTGCTCAGTCTGCACAAGGGGCGGGGCCCTCCCCCTGTGCCCTGTGAGGGCTCTAAGCTGGCGTGGAGCTCAGTGTCAGGGGAGGGGTGCTCACCTGGCTAGGGTTCCGTCTGGGCAGGGGTGTAGGACACACTGGGCTGAGGTTCTGTATTGGTATCAGGGATGGAGCGGGGAGTGGGGGCCCGTAGCTTGCACTCACAGCTTGAGGACCAGAAGCGTGGGATCCTGGGATGCTGGGTTTGGGCTCTGGTTAAGAGGCTCAGCTCCTCCGGAGGTCTGTCTGATGTGCTCCCACTGAAGTCATCTGGGACCCACGTCGCGGTACCGCGTTGCTCACTGCTTGGGCACGGTGGTGGTTCCACGTGGGTCAGAGCTGGCAAGCGGCTCCCTGGCCAGGTCCGGGGGTGCTGCCCGAGGTCAGTCCGGGTGTTGGTGGGGCAGCACTCCTGGCCTCCTTCGCTCCCCTCTACAAGATGGCGTGCTTTCCGCGCCAAAGCCAAACCGGCGTGGGGTGCCCGTGGCGTTAGCAAGGGCTACCCGTCCAGGCGAGCCCAATCTGCCAGTCCCAGGTATTCCTGAGATATCTATCTGTCCCTCACTCACCCACGCACCCACCACCCACTTCCACACACGTTCCTCTCGCTTCTTTACTCTGTCACACTCTCCCTCTCCCTGCTGTCCTGTCGGCCACCATCTTCTGAATTCTAATGTATAGATCTTAATGTAACAAAATAGTTTCAAATCCGACATTGCAAGTAATCTTTAGGAAATTTCTACTTGTTGAGTTTGAATGTGATTTCAAAGAACATCCACAATTATCTAAAAAAGGCATTAAATATTCTCTTTCTAATTAAAAATCTATATGATGCTGGATTTTCTTCATATATTTCAACTAAAACAACATATTGTGACAAACTGAATGCTGAAGCAGATATGAAAATTTACCTGTCTTCTATTAAGCCAGATATTAAAGAGATGTGCAAAAATGTAAAACAATTTCACTTATTAATTTTTTGGTTTCTGGAAATATTATTTGTTCATGAAAAATAGTCTATATATTACCATATAATTAGATTATTATTGTTATTTTTAATAAATTAATAATTAAATTTCCTGTTTTAATTCTAATATGGTAAATATCTATAGATACACTGAGCCTGTATGGCTCAGTTGGTTGGAGCATCATCCCATGCACCAGACGGTCGTGGGTTCAATTCCCACTCAGGGCACATACCTAGGTTGCGGTTCGATTCCAGTCGGGGGTGTATAGGAGGCAACTAATCAATGTATCTCTCTCATCAATGTTTCTATCTCTCTCTCTCTATCTCTCTCAAATCAATAAAAAATAATAATAAAAAAGAAACCTGAGAACAAAATTTCAATGACTGCAATAATAAAGAATATATAACTGGCTTTTTCCTAATAAATATAAAAAGGTATTGAGGAAAGATTTCTAACTAGACAGCTATGTTTTAAATTATTTTTACATTTTAACTATGTTTTCCTACTTTAAAAATCTGGCAGAACATCTCTTTGACCACCAAATTGCAAACTCCACATAAGCAGAACTAGGTATGTCTTGCTATTTACTACCTTTCCTGTGACACATAATCTTCACTCAATAAATGTTTTTTGAATGAAAAGTGGGGAAATGTAATTCTAAACTCAATGTATGTAAATGCAATACATATAATGCATACATATACATATCTACATTTCTTAAATATTATCAAATATGATGATCTTGCTTCTTTAAAAAAAATCAGTACTCCAAATTCAAGGGATGAAGTATTTTTTCTTTCAAGAACCACTGACCCATAGAGGGATAAAACTCAGTAAAGTATAACTTAATTTTGTTTCTGAAACTATTTGTTCCCATCCTCTAAATTTAATGACCAGGTCCACAAGATTGTACTTAATAAACATAACAACTTAACATACATTTTACAGGAGAAAAAAGGAGGAGCCAGGAAAGATATGAATATGAGAAGAAAGAATAGGAAAAGGGAAAAACAGAGCAAAGGCAAATGAGATTTTACATATAACCCTTTTAAAAATTTTCTGACATTCTACAATGACTTTTACTTGCCCCAAATAAATTTAGTCCTTAAACACGTTATTTTATAAAAGCAGTGTCTATGTACCTGGCATTTCTTCAGCTCTCGCTTCAGTTGGTTAACTCTAATATGCTGTGGTCCTTCTTCCAGGTTTCCAATGCCGCAGCTTCCTCTGAATGAGCTGGGAATCACCTTCCTGACCTCCTGGGTCATGTTAAACCACTCCTGCAGCTTCTGTTGTTGCTTTTGGTTTAGACTGACAGTATCTTTTAACTCCACCAGGAGGGTGAAGGCTTCCTCTATACAATGTTGGTAACCCAGACATTCTCCTTGGAGCTGAGCTACTTGTTCCTCGAGAGAAAGGATCCTGTTATCAGGAGTCCCCTCTCGATGGATCTGGCTGGTTTGGCTATTACTAGCCTGCTGACTTTGCAAAGCTTCTCGAAGCAACTTAATCTCAAACTCCATTTCATCCATCCGGTCTGACTCAGGGCTGAAGTTTAAGGTGGGTTTGTTCCTGATGTTGCGTGCTCTATTGGCATATTTGAGAGAATTTAAGGATTCGTCAAAATTGAAGGACGATGGGCTGACACAAGTAATCATGACAGTCTTGGCAGTGCCTCCCAGGGAATCTTTCAGAAGCCGGGTAATTTTAGCATCCCTATATGGAATATGTGAACTCTTCCTGCGTGGGTCCCCAAGAGCACTTATTACATTTCCTAAAGCCAGCAACCCACTGTTGATCTGAATGGATTCTTTGAACCGTTCACCAGTATTCCCTGTTTTCGTTACTCTTTCTGATCCAGCCAAATCCACAAAGTGGAACTTTGAAACAATATGCTGACGGGAAGACCATGATCCATCTTTAGCTGCCTCTGTATTTTTTTCAGCTTGACAAATGCTGATTGTAAAAATTGCATGTGATCTACTGGAGTGTTCATTCATTTGGGTGGTACTTGTACGCCTGGCTGCATTCCCCATCTCCAGGAGGCTCATCACTTCATCTGCACTCTCCACCTGGCATTCCTTGGCCCCGACAATCACTTAAAACAGCAAGTTTTTAAGTCAAGTTTTAATCAAAATCTAGTACAGTCAAATTAACCACATAACAGTTATTTGCTAGACTGCCCAGCTAAAACATTCCCTTTAAAAAAATCAATAGTGCCCTAGCCGGTTTGGCTCAGTGGATAGAACATCGGCCTGTGGACTGAAGGGTCCTGGGTTTGATTCCGGTCAAGGGCACATGCCTTGGTTGCAGGCTCCCAGGGCCCTGATGGGGGGCATGTGGGAGGTAACCAATGGATGTGTTTCTCTCACTTCGGTGTTTCTCTCTGTTTCTCTCTGTCTCTCCCTCTCTCTCTAAAAATCAAAGGAAAAATATCCTCGGATGAGGATTAAAAAAAAAATCAATAGTATTTCAAACAATAGTAACAGCAGCAACATTAATTAACTTTAGAGAATGTCCCAAAAGGGACATTTTACAGAGAGTGCTCAATTTGATGTTTAAATTCTAAAAGATATAACACTGTACATAGTTTTTAACGATCTGGTTTCTTTGCAGTCACACATCATACTCAATTCTTTAAACCAGCTAACAAGAGAAAAACTCTTAATTTCAGTATTTGGTTTGGAGAAGCTAATGGACTAATTAAAAGATAATAAATTAATTAAATATATAACTCAAAAGAATTAATCAGCCCTGGCCAGGTGGCTCAGTTGGTTGGAGTGTAGTCCCATACACCAAAAGGGTGCAGGTTCAATTCCCGGTCAGGACACATACCTAAGTTTTGGATTCAGTCCCTGGTCAGGGTGAGAAGGGAGGCAATGGATTGATGTTTCTCTCTCACATCAATATTTCTTTCTCTCCCTTCCTCTCTCTCTAAAATCAATAAAAGTATCCTTGGGTGAGGATTAAAAAACAATTAATTAGTAATAGATTTATTTTTTTAAAATAGTCTCTCTTGAATTTGTTACTATTCAAGCTCTCCTTAGGTTTAAGGTTTTTTTTATATTGTGGAGTCACATCTAATGACAGATGAAAATTTTAGTATAAGTAAAGTTATTCATTTTAAAAGCAAGTGTGCCCTACATAATATCAGAGTGTAAGGTAAACAAATGAAATGGCAATTCAAAACAAGCAGAAAATTTCTATTTCAACAGCAGAATAAGAACAAGTAACCTAAGCTTACTATTACCACATGTTTCTACCCAAAGTTTTCAAAAAAGACTAGGTAGATTTCAGATTTGAATCAAAGCAGTAAAGCTCCTAATTCTGAGGTCAAATTACAATGGTGTACTTCCTTTTTAATCAGATCCCATCATGCCACTGTTTCTTTGAAAAATAATCATTTTGCTTATATTATTTCCATCATGAAACCTTTTTTAACAACCTGGTTCATTTAAAGTTCTAAAGTACTTGTACTACAAACAGTGCTAAAATATCAGCAATTATAAAATATGATAATATAACTATAAATTATAGCATAAATTTTATATAACTTTTCTAGTGTTAGGGTATAGCTTAGTACTAGGTAAGGTTCTCAAGCCCAGCTGCAAATCACCTGGGAGGGAGCTTTATAAAACAGAAAGTACCTGTGCCCAGGTCCCATCCCAGACTAATCTACACTAATAAAAGACAAAGATGCTAATTGACTGTACCTTCGCTACACGCCCAAGCCACGCCAACCAGCCAATCAGAGTGACTATATGCAAATTAACCCAACCAAGATGGCGGCCGGCAGCCACGGAGCTGGAGCAAGCAGAAGGCTTGGTTGCCCTGGAGATGGAGGAAGCCAAGCTTCCCGCAGGCCTTGGCCGGCTCTGAGCTCCACTCAAGGCAACAAAGTTTCAATTATAGAATATAAACAAACCCAAGATACCTGCTTCCAGCCAGCCTCCACTGGGAGCTTGGGTGGCTGGGAACTGTGGCCAGCCTGCAAACAGCCATCGACCCCTCACCCAGGTTGGCCAGGCACCCCAGCGGGGACCCCTACCCTGAAGGGGCTGTGGCCAGCCTGCAAACAGCCATCAGCCACTCATCCAGGCTGGCCAGGCACCCCAGCAGGACCCCCCTCCCTGAAGGGGATGTGACCAGCCTGAAAACAGCCCTCAGCCCCTCAACCAGGCTGGCCAGGCACTCCAGCGGGGACCCCCACCCTGAAGTGGGTGTGGCCAGTCTGAAAACGGCCCTCAGCCCCTCACCCAGGCTGGCCAGGCACCCCAGCGGGACCCCCACCCTGATCCAGGACACCCTTCAGGGCAAACCAGCCGGCTCCCACCCATGCACCAGGCCTCTATCCTATATAATAAAAGGGTAATATGCAAATTGACCCTAATAGCAGAACGACTGGGAATGACTGGTCACTATGACACACACTGACCACCAGGGGGCAGACGCTCAATGCAGGAGCTGCCCCCTGGTTGCCAGTGTGCTCCCACAGGGGGAGCTCTGCTCAGCCACAAGCCAGGCTGATGGCTGCCAGTACAGCGGTGGTGGTTGGAGCCTCTCCTGCCTCCTCAGCAGCGCTAAGGATGTCAGACTGCAGCTTAGGCCTGCTCCCCCGCTGGCAAGTGGGCATCCCCCGAGAGCTCCCAGGCTGCCAGAGGGATGTCTGACTGCCAGCTTAGGCCCAATCTCCTGGGGAGCGGGCCTAAGCCAGCAGGTGGTTATCCCCCAAGGGGTCCCAGACTGCAAGAGGGCACAGGCCGGGCTGAGGGACTCCCCTGAGTGCACAAATTTTTGTGCACCGGGCCTCTAGTTCATTAGAATTTCTGAAAAGTAAGGCCCAGAAACCAGTACTTTAAAAAAATATTTTTTTATTGCTTTCAGAGAGGAAAAAAGAGGGAGAGATAGAAACATCAATGATGAGAGAGAATCATTGATCCGCTGCCTCCTGCACACCCCACACTGGGGATCAAGCCCACAACCAGGCATGTGCCCTGACCAGGAAGAAATTTTAGTGACCTCCTGGTTCATAGGTTGACACTCAACCACTGAGCCATACCGGCTGGGCACCAATACTTTTTAAAAAGCTTCAAAGGTGGTGCTAATTGTGCCACTTCCAGATTGGATACCAACCATTGCTTCACACAAAGGACTCAATAAATATGTCAAACAAGTGCATGTTGTAAGACATTATGTAAGATATATGGCAATTTGTCTTAACACAATTTGTTACATCCTGCAAAAAATTTTTGCAGAATTGATATCAGTCAGGGAATATTTTGATCATTAAGTTTATCAGGAGTGACAATGTACCCTCCATACTGTGAGATAATTTTAAAATAAACGCATTATTTTTGTAATTTTTAACAAAATATAAAAATATTCAGTAAATATATTTCACGATACAAAAGCTCAAAACTCCAGCCTGAATTCTGTTCAGAAAAAAATAGCTATATTGAATTATCTAATCTATATATATAAAAGCCAAGGTACTGAATGGCAGCAGAATGACCAGAATGACCAGTGGCTATGCCGTGCACTGCAGCGGCCAACCAGCCCGATCAGGGGCAGGGCCTGCCAGCCAACCGCCCACAGCCTCTCCCCCTGCTACCCGCCCCCCCCCCCATCGCCCAGCCCCCCATCACTGAAGTGTGACCTTCAGAAATTCTAAGTAAGTAAATGCTCTCCAGGCTTCATAGACCAGGAATCTGAATGACAAGTGATCAGGAGGAAAACTGCTCAAGGTCTGGACCATCAGTCAGGTGTCCAGGAGAGGTGCCCAGCACAACCACCATCTTCCTGCGTTCTCTCTCCACTGCTTACTACCAAAGAGGGCAGCCACGTCACACCACGGCCTCTCTTTAGGGGGGTTGTCAGCAGGGAACTAAACCGCATTACCTGTCTAGGGAGAGACTCAGAAACGGAAGCTGTAAGTGTCCCTGACACTGAAGTGCCTTTGAAGCTTCAACTCATCCTAAAGCCAACAGCAAACATGTATACACCCTGCAAAGATCTTTGTCACTAATAACCCCCCCCGCTGGCCCCACCCCCAATCGCTCCCCCACATCAGGGGTGGGCAGCTGGACCCCACCCATGCACGAATTCATGCACCGGGCCTCTAGTAATTTCATAAACTACTATGTATGCTTTCTAAAAACAAACAAAAAAAACCAAAAACAATTTCTCCCAATGTCCAGGAATGCCATGGCTGCCAGACAGGGTCTCTAAGAAGACAAGCTTTACTGCCCCCTGCAGGCTGCTGTTTCAATGACTATAGCCATTTTACTTTCCTAGCTGCTAGGAAACTCCCTCAAGGAGTGACTCCATCACTCCTTTATCTCCTGGAAGGTTCTACTACATGTGTTTCCTAGGAGAGGAAGACATCCAAGAACAGTCACTTGTTATTAATAATAGTGAAAAATTTGAAAGAGCCTAAATATCCAACAACGGAACAATAGTTAAATAAATTATTATAATACATTCAGAAGACAAATTACCACCTGACCACTAAGAGTCACAATGCTGAAAACTACTTAAAGCCATGTGAAAATGCTCACAATACAAATATTAAGTGAAAAAATAAGATGTAATACTGTATGTGGGGGATCGCAAGTACATTTAAAAAAAAAAAACTCTACGTGCATAGAAAAAGAAAACACAACAATAAGAGAAACTATTTTGGGTTCTGGGATCAAAAATAATCTTTTATTTTCTTCCTCATACTTTTTTATGTTTTCAAAGTATTTTATATTGAATATTTTTCCTTTCAAATAAAAGAAGCAGAAAGTATTATTCTTTAAAATACTTGCATTTTAACCCTCCCCTTCTAACCGTCTCCTATTTCCAAACAAATGGATATTTAATGAGATTAATGGTTGTAAACACAGAAAATCAGACCTTGAGAAGCTCAACAAAGGACAGGTAAATGTTAATATGGAGAAGCAAACACATAAACTCTCTACTAAAAAAAAAATAAGGAAGCAATAGGTATGCTGGGACAAAAATCAAAGAACAAAGGTGAGTTCTAGATCAACCTGGCTGAACACCAAAGGGAGAAGCCATCCCCTATCTTGGGGTAACTGAGAGGGGGAAAAAAGTACAAAAATTAATCTAGGCTATTTCTCAGTCTCACTTAAGGTCAGTGTCGGAAGTGGAAGGAAGTGGGGCATTTTTAGGAACTAAGTATTATCTTGAATTACAACTTAATAACATCATCTTGCCTAACAGTTGAACTTCTACTTTTCACCTGGGCAATTTAACTGATATTGTTAATCAATAAGATATTCAATTTTAAAGTAAAAACAAATTCATTTTGCTTCTATGTGTTTCTAAAGCTTCTTTGGAATGTATCCAGAAACTGAATTAAATCATATCTATTTGCTAAAAAAGGCTATCTAGTAAGTAGGCTACTTTACCTGTGTTTCCTTTTTCATCTTCTCGGATGTGAAGATCCTTCACAGATGTCTCCAATTCTAGAAGATCTCTTAGCTCTTCCTTATATACTTCTATATAAGAAACTTTTATTTTAAAGTCAGTGCTAGGATTTTCGGAGATGTTTTGAAATATTTCTTGGATAGCTCGAGGAATGATACCCTTCTGACCTTCTACAACTGAAGCTGAAATTTTAGAAAAAAGAAAAAAAAGCACATATGAAACTTAAAATATAAGAAAAGCTACAACACGAAATTGACAATCAATACATTTATTTTCTTACAATTCTCTATACTATAAATCTTTTAAACCATAACTACAAAATTCATAGTTAAAAGTTTGCACATGCATGCCCTTACTCAAAATTTACTCATGCATTCATTCAACAAATATTTATTTAGTACCTTCTTTTTGCCAGGCAGTATTCTAGGACCCTGGGAACCATTAGTGAACAAAACAGAAGAAAAAAAATCCCTGCCCTTATGGGACTGTACTGAAGATAGACAACAGCAAAAAAGAGTAACTGATGTGAATTAAATGGTATGTTAAAAGTGATAGGTATATTCAGATAAAAAACTGAGCAGGGTAAGGGGGAATGGATGTGTAGGTGCATCTAGGTGGGAGGTGTTTGCAACGTTAGGTAGAAAAGTCATGATGGGCATATTGAGAAGCTGACATTTAAGCAAAGACTTGAAAGAGGTGGCAGAGGAACCATGTGCGTATCTGACAGAAGAGTAACCCAGGGAGAGAACAACCAGTACAAAGACGCTAAACTGATGCGATCCATTAGCAAGATGGCCAGTGTGGTTGAAGCAGAGAGAGCAAGGGGAGAGTGACAGGGGATGAGGTCAGAGAGATGACAGAGCCAGAACATAAAAGTCTGTGTAGACCACAGTAGACCTTGGGTTTATTGTGTGAGAGCAGAGCACTGGAGGATAGTAGTAAGTTGCAATTTAAGTCTGGTGTTTTGCAAATACCATAAAAGGGTAGGAGTGGATGTGGGGAAAACACTTAGAAGGCTGTGCAGTAATCCGGGAATCAAGAGGGTTGGGCAGGTAAATATAGTGTGGCTCACAGCAGGATGGTAGCAGAGAAAAGATGAGAAGTGACCCAATTTGGGATTTATGTTGAAAGGAACACCATTAAGATTCCCTGACAGATTGGATGTGAGATGTGAAAGAAAGCAATGAGTCAAGAATGACTCTAGCGCTGGCCAGTTTGGTCCCAGGTTCGATTCCAGTCAAGGCATGTACCTCAGTTGCAGGCTCCTCCCTGGCCTGAGCCCGGGTCAGGGCGCATGCAGGAGGCAACCGATCAATACGTTTCTCTCACATCGATGTTTCTCTCTCTTTTCCTCTTTCTCCCACTCTCCCTAAAAATCAATGGAAAAATATCCTCTGGTGAGGATTAACAACAAAAGAATGACTCTAAGGTTTTTTTCTTGAGCCACTGGAGTTGCCATCAATAAATATGGGTGAGAGTGGGGACTGAGTTGGTTTGAGGGGAAAAAAGCAGTTCATCTTTTGACCAATTAAGCTTGAGGCGTCTGTTAGCATCCAATTGAGATATTTAGTGGCCAATTGCAAAGATTAAACAGGCAATAGTTGCATATATATTAAGTCCAGAGTTCAAGGCAGTAGTCTGGATTGGAGATTTTTTTAAAAATCGGAAGTCAGCTACATATAGATGGTATTCAATATCATGAGACTGGATAAGATCAGGGAAAAAAGTAGTCAGATACCTCTTTTCCTTCATCACTTCCACAACCCAGAACACAGATCTGCACAACATTATGAATGAACAACAGTGCATACTAGGGACTCAGATACTTGTACACCAATGTCCATGGCAGCATATTCACAACAGCCAAAAACGGGGGAAACTCAAGTGCCAACCAACACAGGAATGAATACGCAAAATATCACATATAGATAAAATGGAATCTTATTGTCATAAAAAGGAATAAGGTTCTGATACATGCTACAAGGAGGATGCCCTTGGAAACAAGTGAAAGAATCCAGACAGAGGAGGACAAATATTATATGATTCCACTTCTAAGAAATATCTGGAAGATGAAAATTCATAGAGAAAGAAAGTAAATTAGAGGTCACCAGGGGATGAGGAAGGGGAGTTATTTCTTAATGGATACAAAGTTTCTATTTGGGATGCTGAAAAAAAAAAGGCAGTGATGGTTACAAAACATTAAGATTATGGTTAGAGCACTATAATCTTAAAATGGTTAAAATAGTAAATTTTATGTTATACTAGAGGCCCGGTGCACGAAATTCGTGCACGGTAGGGTCCCTAGGCCTGGCCAGTGATCAGAGCCGATCAGGGCCTTCTGGCTGCTGGCCCGGGACTCCCTTCCTCAGCTGCTGGCCGCCAGCCGGCACCTTCCTTCGTTCTGTGCCACCCCCTGGTGGTCAGTGCATGTAATAGCGAGTGATAGAACTCCTGGTCTCCCAGTCTAACTCCTGTGGGGACACTTTGTATATTAGCCTTTTATATATATAGATATATATATTTACCATAATTTTTTAAATAGTAAAAAAAAGTACAATATAAAATTTAAGATAAATGAATAAATGAAATAATAAATTGGGACTTAAGTTTCTATAGGCCAATTTAGAAACAAACCTATCTACCATTTTCAGCATTGTTTCATGGTAAATATATTACAAGCTACAAAACGCTGGTTTACAAATGAACCTTAAAACCCACTTGTTTCCAAGCTGAAGATTACCAATGTTTAAATTTTTGGCAACAATCATCCTGAAAATCTGAACTTCTGTTAAATTGGACTGCCTTTCACCTAATTTAAGATGTAATACTGCCATCGTGTGGCATGTACAGGAAGCTGTAGGTTTTCCAATACAAGGGAGAAAGTGGATTCCTTTTTGACAGCTTCCAGGAACAAGATAATAGCAATATCTATAAACCAAAGTATAAGCATTCTGGATTAGCCAGTATGTATAGATGATCATTACCCACTTCAAAGGTAAGAAAAATCCCACAAAAATTCAAAAGACTTATCAAAAAGCTCAATTTCAAATAATATTAATAATAAAGCTTCAATACGTATTTTGGTAACCTATAAATCACATTTCAATGTTAGGCTTATATTCCTGAAATAAACTATTTCAGAGAGAGAATTTATAAAGTTTTGTACCTCAATAGTCATCATTTAGCTATTTATTATATGCTATTTAAAGAGTAGAGAAATAAAAGTTTTTAAAAATTAGGCCTAGTAAAAGTCGGTACATCCAAGGTTCTGAAAAATTGGAAAATGATTAGCTTAAATAAGAATCATATTAAACGCCCTTGTCGGCTTGGCTCAGTGAATAGAGCGTCGGCCTGCAGACTGAAGGGTCCCAGGTTCGATTCCGGCCAAGGGCACATGCCTGGGTTGCGGCCTTGATCCCCAGTAGGGGTTGTGCAGGAGGCAGCTGATCAATGATTCTCTCTCATCATTGATGTTTCTATCTCTCTCTCCTTCTCCCTTCCTCTCTGAAATCAATAAAGAAATATATATTTTAAAAAAGAATCATATTAAAAAATAAGAAATTTTCATTCTGTCATAGTACGTAGCATGGTACCCTACATACAGCAAACGCTCAATAAATTATTTATTGGGGGCAAAAATCAACATTATTTTCATAGTCAATAATTAAACAGCAGACAACTGACCCAGAATTGGAAATTTCATGTGATGAAATAATATTCTCAGAACTGGGAATGTCAATCTGAGAAACTGAAAATGCTCACTGGTTCATAGGCTGACGTTCTATCCACTGAGCCAAACCAGTTAGGACCAAAATTTATTTCTAATGGTGGTCTATTTCTTCTGATAAAGAGCACCTCAGAACAGTTAAAAGTATTTTAGGACAATAGATAACTTTTTTCCTTAAAGAACTAAAATTACACTCCTGGCCTCTTAATAAAAAAAACAATATAGCTATGCCTGGCCAGTGTAGCTCAGTGGTTGACTCCCGGTGAGGACACATGCCTGGGTTGTGGGCTTGATCCCAGGTGGGGGCCGTGCAGGTGGTAGCTAATCGATGATTCTCTCTCATCACTGATGTTTCTCTCTCTCTCTCCCTTTCCTTCCTCTCTGAAATCAATAAAAATATATTTTTTTAAAAAACCAATATAGTCCCTAGCTCAAGTATGTCAAACTTGTGGATCACAGGCTGCATGCAGCCCACAACGAATATTTTTGTGGCCCAGCCAATATAACGGTATATAAGAAACTTTTTAATAAAAATTTCGTAACTTAATTTTTACAATATCCTATTATACATATTAATAACGAACTACAACGTTCACTAATGACTGATTACTATAATTGTGTTGCATTCGTTTCCCTTACACACCTTACGCGCAGGCGCACCATTTCTCCCCACTAATACTAGCAGCAAATATCCTAGCAGCCGATTGCCACATCATTAGTCTTGTACTAACTTGTTTGGTGTGTGCAACAGAAAATATTTCGCTTTCGGAGAACAAGAAAAATAGGTTTACTAGTATTTGCGTTACGGTTATTAATTTATGCCAGTGATGGCGAACCTTTTGAGCTCGGCGTGTCAGCATTTTGAAAAACCCTAACTTAACTCTGGTGCCATGTCACATATAGAAATTTTTTGATATATGCAACCATAGTAAAACAAAGACTTATATTTTTGATATTTATTTTATATATTTAAATGCCATTTAACAAAGAAAAATCAACCAAAAAAATGAGTTTGCATGTCACCTCTAATATGCATGTCATAGGTTCGCCATCACTGATTTATGCAGTTATCAGTGTCTGGTAATTTAATGTTCAAGAACAAATATTATTTTTATCAAAATGTCCTATTATTTTATGTTGACGATTACTCATTTATTTTAGTCCTTTGTATTCAGCATGTCTCCATCGAAATAAACCTACGTTTCTATGAAAATTGAAGCTTTTGGTTTTTTGCAACCCACATAAACTTAAACCTTGTTTATTTCGCCCATGTTAGCCTTTGAGTTTGACATGCTTGCCCTAGCTGGTTTGGTTCAGTGGATAGAGTGTCACCCTGCGGACTGAAGGGTCCTGGGTTCTATTCTGGTCATGGGCACATGCTCAGGTTGGCTCAATCCCCAGTGTAGGGCGTGGGAGGCAGCCAATCAATGATTCTCTCTCATCACTGATATTTCTCTCTCTCTCTCTCCCTCTCCCTTCCTCTCTGAAATCAATAAAAATATATATTTTTTAAAAACAATATAGCTATAATTATCACCAAGATCTGAACATTTTATACTCCTATTAGCATAAAGCACATACTGAGTCATTAAGGTCATAAAACATTGGCCAATAAAAAACAAAAACAACAACAAAAAACTATGATCTTCAAGAAAAACCACAATAGAAAATCTGAAATTTATTTTATTGTGAGACCCTAAAATAATCTGATATCTTAAATCTCCTATTCCTGTATAACACTAATTCTAAAAAATTGGGCAAGGTAGTGGCATTAGGCACTTACGGCCCCTCCATTTACTCTTTGGAATGAGGGCTTCCTCAAACCACACAGCCACCTCCAAACCTCCCCCCACCCATCCCTGCACTCAATGGGAGATGTTTCTGAAACTTACATATTCTACATATGAGAAGCATGAAAGTAGAAAAAAAATTGAAAGCCATTATACATATAGATAATACTAATGATCACTTTCAACAATGATCTATATGCACAACATTCAAAAGCTTGCTTTTAATATAAAAATACCAATACAATTAACAGTCTCAACAGAAGACTTGGCTTTCAATTCCAGCTCTGTCACCTGCCACCTAACTCAGTAAGCCCTCCAGCGTTCTGTGGCTGGAGCTCCTCACTCATAAATGAAACTATTTTCAAGGTTCTTTCTAGCTCTAAAGGAAATCTTATGATACTATCTTCTCTAAACTATTACAAGCAAGAGAAATTATATCCTAAAGTTTTCAGTATTTAAAACAGAAATCTGTATACATATGTAAGGTGGTGGATGCATTAACTAGAAGGGAGGAATCCTTTCACAATGTACACACAGATCAAATCATCACAATGTCTTCTTAAAATATCTTACAATTTGTCAACTAAACCTCAATAAAGTTGTAAAAAACTTTACAACTGGCTAACAATCTGGCTAAAAAATGGGAAAAAAAGACTCTTTAAGTTACTTTCCTCTAAGTCCTGGTTACAGGACTCTTAATATTTACAAGTGGACTATTAAAAGATGCAAAATCTAGAAAAAATGCAAAATTACATCATGTTAACTCATGTCTAATTTAAATTCTGTTCAAAATGACAAAGGGCTGCCAGAGGCACATGGTTTTGGGGTGTGGGTAACGGTTATAAGTCCTGAGGTGACTACAGTTAACAATACTATATTGTAGCCCTGACTGGTTTGGCTCAGTGGATAGAGCGTCAGCCTGCGGATTCAAGGGTCCCAGGTTCGATTCCGGTCAAGGGCATGTACCTTGGTTGCGGGCACATAACCAGTAGGGAGTGTGCAGGAGGCAGCTGATCGATGTTTCTAACTCTCTATCCCTCTCCCTTCCTCTCTGTAAAAAATCAATAAAATATATTTTAAAAAATACTATATTGTATATTTAAAAGTTGCTAAGATTTCCCATCACAAGAAAAAAAAATTGAAACTGTGTGCAGTGATTGATATAAACTGAACTGTGGTAATCACTTTGCAATATAAACATATATCAAATCATTATGTTATATACCTTGGACTAATATAATATTATATGTCAATTTATCTCAATTAAATTGGGAAAAATGTCAAAGGTCTAAACACTGAATATTGTCTTAAACTTATTTCCTCAAACAAATATAACCATAAATTAAACTGTTTAATGAAAATTCAACTTAAAAAACAATGTTTTTTAAAAGATGACGTATGAGCACATCTGATTATCCTATTCATTATTTCATTCAATCAATATGCTGAGCACCTACTATGTGTCAGGTACTCTCATGCTGTAGCTTCTTTCAAGTGTTTCAAACGTCAAAGACTATGAGAATCTTACCAACATGGCCTCCTCCGATGGTGTATGTCTTCCCAGATCCGGTTTGTCCATAGGCAAAAACAGTTACATTATAGCCTTCAATGAGTGATAACACTAGTGGCTTTATGCACGTATTATAAACTTCGTCTTGAGTGGAACTTTTGCCAAAAACAAAATCAAACGTAAAGATTCTGTCTCTCCCAATGATAATTTGCTGGGTGTTTGGAATAACTCTCACACAAACTTGATGATTATGAAGAACTTCTTTGCATAGCAGAGGTCTAATTCTTACAGCAACTTTTACTGGTATTTCCTCCATGGCAGCTTAGATTTTCCTAACAGATTTTCTACTTAACGTTCAGTGTCTAGTGTGAGAGCCATCCATTTTACATAAGATCTGGACTCCTGTGTATCAAAATAAAAACAAAATTTAATTACTGACTCTTCCCTAATAAATAAATCATCATCTAAAGCAAAGTCAATTAGAACAGGTTTTGTTCCAACATAAGCTAGTTACAAAGAATAAATCTGTCTTGTAAAGTACATCTATAATTTATAGATGAAATGATATGATGTCTGGATTTGCTGTAAATAATCTAGGGGGTAGAGGCCATGAGTTGGCAAATGATGAAAACTAAATGATAAGCACATGGGATTCCATTGTGCCCTTCTTTCTGTAATTATAGTATATTTCCCAGCTCATTAATCTAAATATTGAATAATTGGGGAGTTAAAAAATTAAATCAAGGAAATAACTGGGTAATTGTACACATGTTAAAAGCAAATCCTTGTACTAGGTTTTATAGCTATATATTTAAAAATAACATCTCCTCATTGCCACAAATATTATAAATAAATCCATGAAATAATTTTAAGGATTTCCATAAGTCATTTTTTATTAAAAAATAGTCAAAACTGAAAAACTGCTTTTCTCCTCCTAAATTGTTATACTAATTTCTGAAGATCTCTAGTGGAATTAATACATTAAAAATTAAACTGGGCCCTAACTGGTTTGGCTTGGTGGAGAGAGCGTCGGCCTGCGGACTCAAGGGTCCCAGGTTCGATTCCGGTCAAGGGCATGTACCTTGGTTGCGGGCACATCCCCAGTCAGGAGTGTGCAGGAGGCAGGTGATCAATGTTTCTCTCTCATTGATGTTTCTAACTCTCTATCCCTTTCCCTTCCTCTCTGTAAAAAATCAATAAAATATATTTTTAAAAAATTAAACTGGGCTGGGTTGGGCTGGGCTGGGCTGGGCTGGGCTGCTGAGGCTCAGTGGCTGAGCATTGGCCTATGAACCAAGAGGTCGTGGTTTGATTCCCGGTCAGGGCACATGCCTGGGTTTTGGTCTCAATCCCCAGTAAGGGGTGAGCAGGAGGCAGCTGATTGATGATTCTTTCTCATCACTAATGTTTCTATCTCTCCCCCTCTCTCTCCCTTTCTCTGAAATAAAAACATATCTTTAAAAAAAATTAAATTGGTAGCTACACTTACAGTGAACAACCTGAAAAAATAAATTAAGAAAACAATTCTAACCCTAGCCTATTTGGCTCAGTGGTTGGAACATCTGCCCAAGAACTGAAGGATTCAGGGTTCGATTCCGGTCAAGGGCATGTACCTCAGTTGCAGGCTTGATCCCTAGCCCTGGTTGGGGAGCGCGTTGGGGGCAACTAATCCATGTCTCTCTCACATCGATGTTTCTCTCCCCCCCTCCCTTCCATTCTGTCTAAAACTCAATGGGAAAAAATATCGTTGGGTGAAGAGTAGCAACAACAAAAAGAAAACACTTCCATTTACAATAGCATTAAAGGAATAAAATACTTCGGAATACATTTTTTAAAAAGATGTGTAAAACTGATACTTTGAAAACTACAAAATATTGTTGGAAGAAAGAAGATCTAAATAAATGGAAAAGCATCTCCTGTTCATGGATTGCAAGACACTGTTGAGATGACAAAGCAATATTCCCCAAACCGATCTAAAGGTTCAACCAAGTCCTATCAGAATCCCCAGCTGACTTCTTTATAGAAGTTGACAAACTCATCCAAAAAATTCATATGGAAATCCGAGGGACACAGAATACCAAAAACAATAGTGAAAAAGAACAAAATTGGAGGACACACTTCCCCAATTTTAAAATCAAGCAATAGCATTCAAGAAGGTGTGGTATGGTCATAGCCAGACTTAGAGATCAATGGAAAAGAACTGAGGATCCAGAAATAAACCATCACATTTATAGGCAATTAATTTTCAACAAGCATGCGAAGACAATTCAATGGGGGGAAAACAGTCTTTTCAACAAAAGGTCATGTACAACTGGATATCCACCCTCCAGTTGGACTACTATCTCACATACACCAAAGTTAATTCAAAATGATTCATATACGTAAATGTAAGGTCGAAACTATAAAATTCGTAAAAGAAAACATGGGGGTAACTCTTGCTAACTTTAGATTTGGCAACGGTTGTTCAGATACAACACCGAAAGCAAGAGGAATAAGCAATAAAATGAAAAAATAGATAAAATCCACTTAATCAAATGTAAAAGTTTTAAGCCTCAAAAGATACCATCAGCCCTAGCTGATTTGGCTCAGTGAATAGAGTATTGGCCGGTGGGCTGAAAGGTCTTGGGTTAGATTCTGGTCAAAGGAACATAGGCCAGTTGCAGGCCCAATCCCCAGTGTGGGGAATGCAGGAGGCAGCTAATCAATGATTCTCTCTCATCACTGATGTTTCTAACTCTCTCTCCCTCTCCCTACTTCTGAAATCACTAAAAAAATATTTTTTTAAAAACACAAAACTTGTAGGTCTTGGTAGGATAAAAAGTTTACAAATGTAACAAGCAATCTATAATAAAGTTTAGTGTAGATGATGAAAAATAATCAGTTTGGGAGAAGGGAAGTCTTAAACAATATCATTAAGTAATCTAGTAGACTAATGAACAAAAGTAATATTTGCTTGCTATGGAAATGTTAATTTAGACATATTTAATATTCACTAGCCTTTAAAAACTGTGCAGCAATACTGTGCATTTATAACTTTGTGAGTGAATAGTCTGAAAAGGATCACAATAACAAAAAACATTTACATCACTCTACTAAGAGCCCACTGAGAGTAAAATAGTATCAGCTCCCTTGGACCATAAAATCCCAAAATAGGTATGTGTTTCTCAATCTGATAAAGAGAGTGGGTTTAGACAAAGTGAAAATCAAGAAATTTCTTTCTCAAAATAAATGTGCATAAGGACTCAAAGGGCAGATGAGCAGAGAAAAGCAGTCTTGAATCCCTGTGGCATCAGCAGGAACATCGCTGTCCATGGTTACCAGCCCTAATCAGTGTGCTCAAATGTCAGCATCTTTGCTGGCTAGTGCAGTCTTATTGTTTGTTTTGGTAATAGCATACTTGTGTTTCACATGGAATGCTGATTTAAATCAACGGAGAGGAAGTTCTACTTCTTTTTTAGAAAGTTCTGAATTCTTCCTTTCAAACAGGTTTTGTTTTGTTACTTTTGTCATTAGTTCTGTCCTTTTCTGCATTTCTCTTTTTAAGAAACTTGACCCACAGGAGATACCAATGAGATTTCCAAGCCTTCCAAAACCTGTATAATACTTAAACTTTGCATATTTACACAATTGCTCCTGATTTCTTAACTTTAGATAGCAACACTATTAATTTTCTCAAAGTGGTTAGAGATGTAAATACTCCTCCTCCATTCTTTCATTTCTTTACAATGGCAATATATATAATCAACCATCCTGTCTTTTGGAATTTCACTTTTTCTCATTCCCACTGAGTAGTAGGAGGAAGGACTAAGAAATGTGCAAACCTGTAGAGAATTTTTATAAATGTGTATTTGAACGAGACGGACAGCATGATCTCAAATGTTACCCCATTTGGTTTATTTTTAATATATATAATAGGAATTTAGCTACAAAGGCTAGGACCCATAAACATATGGTTTGCAAAAAAATTAATATATACGAATTTGTTTAAAAATCCACAGCACTTACACTTCTTCAGCTTCTGATCAATTACAGTAATCAGAAATATATCTATTATGTCATCGTTAAATGTAAAGGAAGGTGAAATCTGACTGGCTGGTAATCTATAGGCATACTCAATGGGAGTTTGAAATCTGAGTAAAGACAAGATAAATATTTGACCACCGATGCCATGTCATTAATCAGAAATAAGTGTTTCCAAATGCGGCTGGCATCCTGTGCCCTTGGTTTTTCAGAAGGAGTGGTTATCTAAAAGTTGTGGCTTGTTAATATTTCCATAAGAAACTTCCCAGCAAATGGAAAGTGATTCGCGTAGGGACCTCAGAAAAGGCTTCAACTACATAAAGTACGAGCTGGAGAAGACAGGAAGTAACGAGGGGGAAACATCGACGGTTTAAAAACTTGAGGAGGGCGGTGTTATTGGAAAGGCGTTTTCAAGGAAGAATCTGGCATCCTTTCTCGGTCATCAGCTACCTCTGAGGGAGGGGGGTCGGACTTCAGCGCTCAGAACGCGCCAAGTTTCGACATCCGCGAGGGAGAAAGGCGCCTGCGACAAAGCGAACCCCCAAAGGGGTGGCCCTTCCCACTCCTTCCAGAGCCCGCAGCTGGAAGGTCAAACACGAGAACCACCGAGGGTCCGACTCCAGAGCCGCTCGGTCCCGCGCTCCCACGCATCCTACTCCCCGACCTTCTCAGGGGGGCCTAACTTCCTCCGGGGGGTCCCAGCACCCCTCGGGCGCCGTCGTCGGCCGAGCCGGCTCCCCAACTGTCCCCCGCCCCCCAATGGAGTCCACCCGCGGCGGCCCCCGAGCGCGCCCCTCCCGGCCCGCGCTTCCTCCTCCCAACGGCGGGCCCGGGACGCGGCAGGCGGGAGGAAGCTCCGCACCCGGCCTCGCCAGCCCGGCCCGCCGCCCGCCGCGCACTGACCGGCCAGAGAAAGCCCGTCT
>NW_005871343.1:1120708-1156129 GCF_000147115.1 Myotis lucifugus | reverse complement strand
AATTGTGCCGGACTTGGAGTTTCCCTGGCACGTGACTGACTGAATCAAGGCTAGTTGGTGCTAGTACCATGCCTTGAAATCATTTGAGATGTATGGGGCTTGATTGAGCGCAATATGCTGCCGTCTTTTTGAGATCTTACGTAATGTTGAAACGGGATCTAAGGGCAACCGGCGAAGCCCGACGCCGACGCGCCCCCTCCCGGCCGGGCGTCACGCTGCGCCTTGGGCCCCGCCCCCTCCCCGTCAAGCCCCGCCCCGCCCCGCCCCATCCCACCAAAAGTTGTATGACATGACAGCAAGTTGATAGGACAAAAGCCTCAATGAACAACAGTAACAATTTAGATTTGAGAATTCCTAGGAAGGCTAACCAAAACATTTGTGGCGGAGGATTGTTTGCAGGAACTTAAAGATATGCCAGTCCCAGAGTCTAGATGAATAAAACCAAAGCTTGACCATGTGGACCTAAACGGCGTCTAGGATTAGAAGAAAGCCAAAGTCTGGCTTGCATCAATGTTTTACTCCACTGATAAATCAAACAATGCAAATGAAATGATAAACCATTTTCACCTGTTAAGTTGTCAACAACTTATTGTAATGTAATATCAGCAAGTGAGACAGACACTTTTATACATAATCCAACCTATTGTCATCTCTCCTAAAAAAATAGAGATATTGATAATCATGTACAAATATGTCCATTATGGTATTATTTATAATAGCAAAAACTTGGAAGTTACAGATCTGTTCAATGAAAGGGATTGATAAATTAACGATAGTACATTTATAAGAGAGAATATTATGTCCTCATTGAAATTCATGTTTACAAAAATTTGGTACAAGAAAATACAAATTAAGGATGCAAATAGTGTATAGTTTTCTCACCTGAAGAACTGGGATAAAAATCATCTCTACTTCATAGGGTTGTTTTGAAGTTTAAAAGGAGAAAATAATTGTAAAGCACACAGAACAGTAACTATTTAAAAGTTATTAGGTGGCTAGAGTTATGATAATTTCCTCAAATACACATGTAAAAAACATAAGACAGGGCCCTGGCCAGATAACTCAGTTGGTTAGAGTGTCGTCCCAATACATCAAGTTTGAAGGTTTAATCTCCAGTCAGAGCACCTACAAGAATCAACTAATGCATAAATAAGTGAAACAACAAATCAGTGTTTCTCTCTCTCCCCCTCTCTCTAAAAACCAATCAATAAAAAAAACAACCACAAGATAGTAAAAGTATTCAACAAAATTATAACACTCATCAACACTAAATTAAAGTTCATTTTTAAAATTTTTTATTTGGGTGACATCCTATATAACAAAAGCCCAGTGACCCTTATGGCGGGACGACCAGAACAACCAGTCGCTATGGCACACACTGACCACCAGGGGACAGACACTTAACGCAGGAGCTGCCCCCAGGTGGTCAGTGCACTCCCACAGTGGGAGCACCGCTCTGCCAAAAGCCAGGCTGGCGAGTACAGCGGCGGTGGCAGGAGCCTCTCCCACCTCTGGGGCAGCACTAAGGAGCTGCGAGCCAAGTGGTAAGGAGCGAGGAGCAGGAGGGGGGTAAGGAGCAGGCAGGTGGTAAGGAGCGAGCAGGCAGGCAGTTAGGAGTGAGGGGTCCCGGACTGTGAGAGGGATGTCCGACTGCTGGTTTAGGCCTGATCTAAATGGCAGTCGGACATCCCCCGAGGGGTCCTGGATTGCGAGAGGGCACAGGCTGGGTTGAGGGACCCCCGCCCTGCATGAATTTCGTGAGTCGGGACTCTAGTTGGTTAATAAAATTATATAGGTTTCAATTAAAGGTCATTTTACAAATTGAATCAACTAAGGTATTGGTTCCAAGGAACAGAACCAATTCTGAATTATTTAAGAAAAAAAGACTTGTTTGAAAAGTTTATAATTAGCCCTAGCCGGTTTGGCTCAGTGGATAGAGAGCCAGGCTGCGGACTGAAGGGTCCCGGGTTCGATTCCAGTCAAGGGCATGTACCATGGTTGCAGGCTCTTTCTTGGCCCGGGCCCTGGTTGGGGCTCATGCAGGAGGCAACCAGTTGATGTGTTTCTCTCACATCAGTGTTTCTCTCTGTCTTTCCCTCTCTCTTCCACTCTCCCTAAAAATCAATGGAAAAATATCCTTGGGGGAGGATTTAAAAATATATATATATATAATTAGTTCATGTAACTTGAAATGAAATGTGAAAAGTTATGTTTTAGAATCTATGAAATAGAACATACTCCTATATATTCATTAGTTTATTTAAAGGAGACCCCTATTCTGTTGCATCAATATATTCCTGTACCAATAACATGCTGCTTTAATTACTATAACTTTCTTGTATATTTTGCTATCTAATAGGGTCAAGCCCTTCCATGTTGTTCTAAGTTTTCTTAGCTATTCTTGACATTTGTTTTCCTAAAGAACTTTTGAATCAGTTTGACAATTTTCAGAAGAAAGTTCCATTGAGAGTTTTAAAATTGGGATTGCATTTAATTTTTTTAAATTTATAAGTACATTGTTTTTATAAACATAAAGGACAACTTTAAAAAATAAGAACTTCAATGGCTCTTTATGATAAAGTCCAATCTTCTGACATGGCATACAAGGCCTTCCAGATTCTATTTTTGCCTAGCTTTCTAGACTTATCCCTGCTATTTCTTATCTCACATTTTATTCTTCAGTATCAGCAGAGACCATATATTATTTTTTAATAGTCTGGCAGTTCCTTTTTTAAATATGTTTTTATTGATTTTAGAGAGAGAGAGGGAGAGGAAGAGATAGAAACATCAATGCATCAACATCAATGGGCTGCCTCCTGTGTGCCCCCTGTTGGGGATCAACCCTGAAACCTGGGCATGTGCCCTGATCTGGAATAGAACCAGTGACCTCTTGGTGCATGGGTTGATATTCAACCACTGAGCCACACCAGCTGGACTATTATTTATTTTTATGACCCCATTGTTGAACAATCAGTATTTAATATATAGTAAATATTAAGCTCATTGCATAGATTCAATAAATGTTTATGAAACATTTAAAGTAGTTTTTTTTATATATATATTTTATTGATTTTTTACAGAGAGGAAGGGAGAGAGATAGAGAGTTAGAAACATCAATGAGAGAGAAACATCGATCAGCCGCCTCCTGCACATCTCCTACTGGGGATATGCCCGCAACCCAGGTACATGCGCTTGACCAGAATCGAACCCGGGACCCTTCAGTCCGCAGGCCGACACTCTATCCACTGAGCCAAACCGGTTTCGGCATTTATGAAACATTTAAAAACAGGAAACAAAAATAAATAAATAAAAACAGAAAACCCCCCTAGCTGGATAGAGCATCAGCCTGCAGACTGCAGGGTCCTGGGTTCGAATCTAGTCAAGCGCATGTATCTCAGTTGCAGGCTCAATCCCCAGCCCTGGTTGGGATGTGTGCGGAAGGCAGTCAACTGATTTATCTCTCTCACATTGATGTTTCTCCCTGTCTCTCCCCCTCCCTTCCACTCTAAAAATCAATGGAAAAATATCTTCAAATGAGGATTAACAAAAATAGATAGATTAGATAGATAGATAGAAAGAATATCCTGGGATGAGGATTAATAAAACAAAAACTGAAAACAATTAATTTGCTCAAGGCAATGTGGCTGGCAAGTGGCACAGGCAACCTGAGGTCTGGGTCAAATGACAAAAGTAAACAGTACCTCCCCAAAGACTGTGCTGAGCTCTATAACTTTCTACACAATGCCTACCTCTTTCTTCCCTTTCCTTCCCTTCCCTTCCTCTCAGTTTATTTGCTCAAATTGAGATCCAAACATGGTCCATATGTAACATTTGTTGGATACGCCCCTTAATTCTTCTTTTAAGCAATAATAGTTACCCTCCACCTTTATGAAAATTGTGGTAAAATACACATTACATAAAATTTACCATCTTAACCATTCTTTAAAATTCTTTATTATTTAAAGTATTACATATGTCTCCTTTTTCCCCCCATTGACCTCTCCCCAGCCCCTCCCACCCCCACCCCCATTTTAACCATTTTTAATCATGCAGTTCAGTACTGTTAAGTGCATTCTCATTGTTATGCAACCAATCTCCAGAACTCTTTATCTTGAAAACCTGAAACTCTATACCCTTAAGTTAAACAATTCCCCATTCACCCCTTTCCCCAGTCCCTGACAACCACCATTGTACTTTTGTCTCTAGGGATTTGATTACTCTAGGTACTTCATATAGGGAATGGTACAGAATTTGTCCTTTTGTGACTGGCTTATTTCACTTAGCACAATGTCCTAAAGGTTCATCCATGTGGTGACTACCGCTTTCTGTTGTCTTTTAACTTGTTTCTCTATTCCCTACATTTTCTGTAAATTAGTTGTTAGGTCTAGACTCTTGATTAGATTCGGATTCAATTTCTCTGCCAAGAATAATTCATAAATGGGGTTGTGTACTTCCTATTGCAACACACCAGCAGGCACAAAATGTCTGCATATCCCACTTTTGGTGATGTTAAGATTATTGGTGAGTTCAGGTGCATTCAGCCTAATCCATCCATTAAAAAAGTTCCCCATCAACATTTTACTTAATAGTTTTAACAGCCATTGGTCAATAAATCCGGTCATTTTCCAGATCTATTAATTCATTAGGAATTCCAAAATGGTTATTTTCTAATTCCAATATTCCTTTTTGCATTTATTAGCTGAAATTATTCTATAGAAAAGAGCTTTCCCTCCATCAGATTATCCTGAAATGCAGTTAGTATAGAAATAGCAGGATATATACTTGATTTTCCCCCCTTTTAGTTATTGATTTTGAGAATAATGAATTGATCAACCAATAGAGTTTCTTTTTTTGGAGTTGAACTCATAGATTTTTGCTTTCCAAATACTACTATTTTCATTCCTCAAGGTAAGTATATCTAGATTTCTTATTAAATACCATTTGACCTATTGTTTCTTTTCATTTTAATTCGGGCATCATCAAAGTTATTGAGCCTTAATAATTGAATTCCATTCCTGCAACCAACCCTGAGAATGTCAAAGTAGGAATGGTAAAAGAAGGGAGAGAGTTACTAGGTTTTTCCCCCACAGAAAATTGATTAGTTCTTTCCTTAAATTGAATTAGTTCTTTCATTGAACCAACTCAGACTGTAGCCTTACGCTTTTCCTAGCTCTTCTTCAGCAGTTCCCACCTTGAAATGATCCCCACCTGCCAAAATATTCTGAACATACAAAGGTATAGAAGACAAGGTTGTTTGGGCTGCTGGCCATCCCTTCTTTTCTATAAGCAAATCTCCTCTATTTCTTCAAGAACTGCCCCTGCTCCACTTCATAGGCCAGCCAAGTATGTGGCCTTTGTCCCAGGCCATAGCAAAGGCCAGAGTGGCAGGTGCAGAGGTGCATGGGGCACCTGAGACTCAAGCCAGGCTCATCAGCAAAATCTGATTCTTGCTTAAGCTATTGGCAAAAAAATTGCATTCTGTTGCCTGGACTCATTACCTATTATCTCTTCAAACAGAGCAAAAGAAATATAAGGTATGGTGTCTGGGCATGGCTAAGGCCAGCTCTTTCCCTGGATTTACACTTTTTTTTTATCATTACATTTCCTTTTTCAATAAGCTAATTTCATTCCAGTTTTTTTTTCCCACTAAAAACTAAAATATCCTCCCGCAGGCACCCTGTTCCTACAACCAGAGTCTATAAAGAGAACTAACTATGTGCAAAAACAAAAACAAAAATATCCTAACCCAAAAAAATAAAAACAGAAAGGAAACAGAAAAGAAGGAATGTAGTGCATGAGAAGAGAAACTTAGATGAATGCCACAATAATATATTTCTTCAAATTTCCAATTGCTTTAGTCAGTAAATTTTACATCTGAAAGGAATCTTGCAAGTGATTTAGTTGCACCATACATTTATTATTTTTTGTGTGTGTGTTTTTAAAATGTATTTTTTCATTGATTGCAGAGAGGGAGAGATAGAAATACCAATGATGAGAGAGAATCATTGACTGGCTGTCTCCTGCATGCCCCCTACTGGGAGGGGGGGGGGGAGGCAAATAGAGCCTGCAACCCAAGCATGTGCCCTTGACCAGAATTGAACCTGGGACCCTTTAGTCTGCAGGCCAGCGCTCTATCCACTGAGCCAAACCAGCTAGGGCCATTTATTTTGTATTAGGGTTCTCCAGAGAAACAGAACCAATGGAATATGGAGAGAGATAATGATAGACATAGGTCTATCTATAGACCTATATAATATCTATCTATCCATCTATCTATCTATCTATCTATCTATCCATTTAAAGAGAGTCAGAGAAACTTATTTTAAGGAATTAACTCACATGATTATGGGAGCTGGCAAGTCCAAAATCTGAAGGGCAGGCCAGCAAACTGGAAATTCAGATAAGAGTAGATGTTACAGTCTTCAGTCTAAATTCTGCAGGTCAGGCCAGCAAGTGGGAAACTCAAGCATGATTTCCATATTTGTAGTTATTATGACAAGTTTCCAGCAGATGGCAGGAAAGGGCTTGGGGAAAGAATACCTTTTTGAGTCACACAGTCACAGGGAGCTGGGAGGGTAGGTAATAACAAAAATCAAGATTAGAAAGAAGGTGGGGGTGAAAGTGGGGAATAAGTGAGTGGCAGATAATGAGAGTTCTGAAATATAAAGTAAATAATCAAATTCATTGTAAACCTTTTAAAATTATATCTGGTCAATTCTATTTGAATGAAAGAATACATTTCAGGTTTAAGAAAAGTTTTTAAAATCTTTATTCAATTTCAATGTAGTTACATACTCTGAAAGAAAAATAAAACTGGACAGACTGATATCTTGAATTGAAATCATTATGTAAAAAATCCCACTGTCATTACCAATAAAAAGTTTAAAACAAGCTGTCAAATTTTGTAAGAGTAGCAGCAATTATATAGCAAAGACCTTACCCACCCCTGTCTCATATCTCATGATTAAGGTATACAGAAAATTATACATTGTGAAAAGATACCAATTAAATAGATGAAATACTGTCACTGAAGATTAATTATAAGACATGATTAATTTTAAGAAATCTGAGATTTAAAGCATTAAAGTTCCTTCACTATTTCTGTCATGTGTCCACAAAAAGGAAAAATAGTGTCAAACTAAATAAGCAGAAAAAGGATAAGTTTGGGAATACAGAGTGATATGTCAGGAGAAAATTTTTAAGTGAGGCTGGGTAATCAGTGTTCTTGTTGCTGTAACCCTTCCACTTTCTCTTAATATCAAAGTGAAATTGTATAAACAATTATGTGATATAAAAATGCAAGCAGTTTTCTTTGGGTCAATTTACACTTTGGGTCAATAATATATGCAACGTGTTCGATGAAATGGAATTCCTTTCATATCATCCCTGTGATCACGGGCATAGTCCCATAAGTAATAATCCAGAAGAATGGAATTGATCTCTTCACTTGTTTTTTCACCCTTTTTTTCAATAAGCTCCAGAAGACAATCCCGGATCAGCTCCACACACCAAAGTGAGCACCCTCTGATTTCTACTTCTTGCCTACTCCCATACGAGAGCATTTCTCCTGCAAGGGGAAAAACAGAGCAAGAAGCACCAACAGTCAATGATATGAAATCTACTCAGAACAGTACTATAGAACAAAACACAGTTTTAAAACTGTAAACCTCTGACTTTATTTATTTTTGGTAATTTAAACTATTTCTAAACTCAGGCATTAATTCAAAATTGCAAGTTAAGTTCCACAAGGATGATGTCTGGCTTGTTTGTCTCAATATTCCTAGGACCTAGCATGGCAACTTGCACATACTAGCCCCCAATAAATATTTACTAAAAGAAATATTATAAGAGTCAGAGGTTTGATTTTCATATGAAATCTCCTGTCAAGTGTTGATAACTAATAAAAATTGCTTAAAACACTCTTCAGGCTGAACACATCTGTAGGCCTCTTACACAGATTTTCACAGTACCCGATAAGCACAATGATCCAATGAGACTTAAGAAAAATGCCCCAGCCCCACTAGGTTCCACTCTGTCACCTGGGATCTTAAGTAATGTTACTTACGTCCCATCTACCCATCTCTCCCAAGGGCTTAGGCACTGGTCACTGGGGAAGAACCAGTGGAAGAACAGACACTAGCTGTGCCCCTCCATTTCCTTATTTTGCTCCAGGTGCCAGCATACAAATCCATCCCTTCCTTTTCATTCTCTTGTTTATCAATTCTCCCAAACTTGACTATCAACTTGCCAGAATTCTCAAATCAACCACAACAGTGATCTTGGAGGCAGATACACCACCCAAGTAGAGTCATTTGATGAGTCCACTACCACAGCTGACAGCTTGACTGCCACCTTGACCCACAGGCATCCAGTTAAGCAGCACCCAGACTCCTGACCCACAGAAACCGTGAGATGATAAGTGTCTTGTTTTAAGTCACTAAATTTTAGCATATTTTGTTACCCCCCAATAAGTAACTGTAGGTTGTACTGTGTTCTCCAAAAAGATATCAGTCAAGTCAAACTCCTGGTACCTGTGAATGTGGTCTTATCTATAAATAGGCTCTTTGCAGATGTAATCATATTAAGATGAGGTTACACAGGATTAGGGTGGGTCTCATATGCCATGACTGGTGTCCTTGTAAGAAAAGGAGCAGATACAAAGAGAGGAGACACCCAGGGAAGGCCATACTTGAAGTGATGTAGCTACAAGCCAAAAAGTGCAAAGACTTATTGGGAGCCACCAAAAGCTGGAAAGAGGTAAGGAAGGATTCTTCCTGAGTGCCTCCAGAGGGATTCAGACTTAACTTCCACAGCTGTGAGAGAATAAATTTCTGTGGTTTTAAGCCATCCAGTTTGTGGTAATTTTGCATGTCAGCCTTATGAGACTAATACAGGGGGATAGGACATGGATTTTTGAAAGAGAAAAAAGTGAAACCATTTGAGAGGAATGACAAACATATAGAGTCAGGGAAGGCAATGTGGCCAACATATTAGGCCTAAAACTCAACCCTAGAATCACAGTGAAGAATCTAAATCTAGCCAAATTGCACTGTCAGTCTTTATAATAGGCTAAAAATATATATATGCCTTTGGTGAAGAGATGGGTTAAAGATAAAATAAACAAAAATTTGGGTAGGCTTTCCAAGGACTGTCCTGGAGATATCCCGAAAAGAGGAGAGTAAAAGAAATATAAGTGCAGCACATCCTCAAGTTTGGAGGCAGAATCATTAGAGGTCAGTTAAGGAAATTTCTACCTCATCTAGTCAAGCCACCTGGTTTTAGATTTCACTTAAGATTTTTTTTTTCAGTACATATACCTTTACATTTATAGTTTCTGTTTCTCCTCTAGTTTGCTAATAAAGTACTTTTCAGGAAAAAAAATCCAACTTTGTTTAAACAAACTAGGGGCAAAGATATTTGTTCACCCTATACCAAACTGGTAAGGATAGCAGTCTTCTTTTAGGAGCTGGACAAAATGAAGGCAGTAACAGCTGCAGATGCACATCTGGAAAAGAGCATCTGGAGACGATGAGGATGGCAGGAGAAGTTCAGACAACTCTGTCCAACTATGTTGGATGGATCCCTTCTAACCAGGGTTTTTTTCACAGTAGCAGAGACAATGGATAGAAGGAGATGGACAAATCATGAAGAGTCAGGAAAAGCTATGTGGAAGAGGTAGCACTGGAGCTAAGCCTTTGTGGATGTGTAGGATTTTAACTGAAAAAAGAAAATTTGAATTTGGGTGAGGAAAACCAGGCAAGAAAATGTTTAGAGATAGGAATGAGCAGCATATACATTGGCCAAAAAAAAGATCAGCTGACTATGTCTGTATGCAAAGGAAGCCCTGACTGCTAACAGTTGTCCCTTTTAAAGGTATCCAATAATGACCCGGGACATGAGCATTATGACATAAAATGGCTTGTTATTTTTCAAATGAGGAAACAGAGAGACAAAGTGGATTGCCCAAGGCAGCATTAAAGCCTGGAAGAAGCAACCACAGGAATAATGGTGCCTTTATATTCTGTATTATTCTTGATTGATTAAAATCTATTTCACAAGAGAAAATTATGCAACATAAAAATGACTTTCTTTTAAAAATAAAGAAAAAAGTAGCTGAAAATACAGCACCCAAAAGAGAAATTAACATTAAAATTTTACAATATAATTATTTTCCTTACACAAAGAAATGTTTAAGAAACAAAAAGCTAATTTTCTCACAAACACAATTATTTGTACTCTTATATTATAATAAGGCTTCCACTCTTGAGAATAATCAAATCCAATAATGGTAAATAAACAAACCTAGAAAAGTGAGTGACTGGAGCATTTGAAATCTTGCTTCCTGGCATGTCACCAGTTTGGCTCAAGTAAACAAATAAACTCATACAAATAAAAATTAAAAAAGAAAGAAAACTGAGTGACTTGTGCAAGATAACCCAGTGGCAGACCTTGAAGCCTCCAAACTAAAAATCCACTTCATATTACCTCTCATCCCCTATTTTATTTCACACTGTAGTGTGCTCTTTGGCTTAATACTCTTCAAATACTACACTTGATGAACTGTCTTAGTGTTGCACACCTTCATGTAATAGAAATTTAGATTTCACTCTATTATGATGCTCTAAAATGATAATATCTTAAATAGCGCAATTTCCCACAATATCCGTATTCCATAGTATAACAACAAAAAGCAATTTTCTCCATATTTTAATTGCCCTTGCATTTTTTCTTTACGTATGTTTTTAACAATAAGCATTTCTTTTTTCTAAGGAAAGGAGACCTTTTGTGAAAGAAACTAGAGACTCAACAATAATTCACAGTATAACAAAGAATGTCTTAATTAAGCTGACAAACCTTTGAGAAGCTTCTCCAGTAGTTCTTCAGAGTATTTCAGGGCTCCCAGGTGAACAAGAACCTGAGGTAATCTATAGTCAGCAAACATGGTAATACTGGAGATGTCCTTAAAGCAGCCGTCTCCTTCTCCCTCTAACACACTCCACGTATCTGCCACAAGGATTTGGGCCCGTTTGTAAAAAGAAATTCTTTTCCCCTGATGAGTGAAGAGAATATAAATGTTACCTGGGTATCTCAAAGCTTTATGAAATGCTATAAAAAAAAAGACATGTTGAAAATATTTTTCAAGTGAAGAATAATCTTACTCTGTTGGTAATAGGCCTTTTACAAAAAAAAGGGGGGGTGTAATAAATATTAAATTACCTCTATCACTCCAAATTTACTTCCTATATTTTTCAAGGCACATAAAATACAACTCATGTAATCATGATACTATTTAGTGTTCTTTTTCAATAGTATTACTTCATGTACATATTTCTGTGTCACTATAATCGACCTACTTATTATTTTTAATAGCTAGATAGTATTTCTTTAGAGAGTTTATATATGTTTTTCTAATTGCAACATAATCCACATTAATTGTATAAATATAGAAAGGTATAAAGAAGAAAATAATCATCCCTAAACTCACCTCGGAAGAGAATCACAACATTCATTTTTGCCTGTTTCCTTTCAGATACTATGATTAACTTATTCACAGATAAAGACATAATTGACCAACAGCTAGAATTTGTCTGCCACTTTTGGAAATGGTCAAAGTTAATATGTAACAAAAGTAAACTACCAATTATATTTATACATGGAAGAAAAAAATTAACTCAGCATTATAAGATAGTGGGTTATAATTTAACTCAAAATTCTCTACAAATATAGGATGAGGCAGAAGTAGGTTTATAGTTGTTTGTTTGGAAAATAATACAATAAGTAATAAGTAATAATACAAGAATAAACTCTGTGTTTCGTGTACTCACAACTATAAACCTACTTTTGCCCCCCCCCCCCTTATTTTCAAATGGACCCAGGAACTGGATCCATTTCTTGAAAAACAAGGCTGAAATGATGTACTTTGAAGACAAATCTCAAAGTAACCTCTGCATTAGCAAAATGGTCAGTTAAAACAGAATGAAGTTCAACAGTAAGCTAACCTATGGACTCTTTTCTAAGAACTGTCTCTGCCCATCCACACACCCTGAAAGCCACATCCAAACGGTCACAATCCCTGCCAGTGCAATCAGTCCTTGCACGTAAGTTTTAGAACTGGAACTGAGAAAGTCTCTCTCTCTCTCTCTCTCTCTCTTATCTCTCTCCTCTCCATCCTCCCCCTCCCGTGCTGAAGCAATAAGATGCAAAGTTCATGGACCCCCATGGAAAAAGCTGGTCAACAGTAAGAGAAAAATGGAGTCAACAGAAGCTAAAAGGAGAAACTGAATCCTGATGGCACTAAGCCCTTGATTGATCCTGGATGTGCCTATCCGAAATACCTTCCAAAAATTCTTCTTTTTGATACATTTTTTCACGTTTTGTTTCTGTCATTTGCAAATAAAAGAATTTTTACATACACAATCAGGCCTCCTCTCACTTTATAGTTAACTATTATCTAAATAACCTAAGATAAACTAGTTAAACTTTCTTTTTCAACTGGTTCCTGCTGCAAAGGGGACAATATGCCCCTTTTCCTTAGGCTCTAAAGCAGGGGTCCTCAAACTTTTTAAACAGGGGGCCAGTTCACTGTCCCTCAGACGGTTGGAGGGCCAGACTATAGTTTAAAAAAAACTATGAACAAATTCCTGTGCACACTGCACATATCTTATTTTGAAGTAAAAAAACAAAACGGGAACAAATACAATATTTGTATTTGCATGTGGTCCGAGGGCCATAGTTTGAGGACCCCTGCTCTAAAGAGCAATTTAAGCAATATTATTGGTAATTTTAGTTGCTGAAATGTGACTACAAAAGGGTAGCTTGAACATTTGACTTAAGTATTCATTAACTTAGGCAATAAATCAACAGATTTATATTATGTGAACCTGCTGAAGTTGCTTTCAATTCTTGTCACAGTTAAAATATACACTGATAAGATTCTAAATTTTTACATACCTGGAACGGTATACAAAATGCTCACCATTTTAAAAGTAAATCTCTTTAAACTATTTTGTACCATAAAGCAATAATACTGTCAAAGTATTCTGTCCATGTAAAGGAAAAGACATTATATATATACATATATATCAGAACTCTGCAAAAAATACTTTTTAATAGAGAATTATTTAAAAATTATTAAATAAAACAATTATTTAAATATATTTAAATAAGTAGAGAATTTAATAAAATAACTATTTAAATATACTTAAATAGAGAAATTTAGTATACATTCTGATTTTCCTCTAATGAAAGTAGATTTTTGAAGTATTAAAAGGACCTCTTTATCCCTAAGTGACAACATCATGTTCAAGGTTCAGTGTTGTATTTAGGTTTGAAACATTTTAAAAGGACAACCAAAAAATAAAAAGGACAACAAAAAAAGGACAGAAGAATTATGGGAATATACTGATTAGAAATCACTAGAGAAGTAATGTCTTTGAAACACTACTTAACTTGTTATATTCCTTGTCCACAAGAACAAACTTCAAAATTTAAGTTTTTATTCTCAAAAGGAGTTCCAGAAACTAACAGACTTGACAATGAAAAGATAATCAAGAATTCTAAAATCCCCAACGAAAGGAACTCACCTCAAACTCAGTCACATCTCTGTAAGAGGGAAAGTTTTCAACTACCAGATGCATTAACTTCTGTGCACTTTTTTCACTTTTTCGGACACAGTTAAGAAAGGAGCCTTCAAATTTCTCAAGCAAGATTTTCCCGGTTTCATTGAGAATCCGATGCCTCTCTTCGATCAAAGGCATGGGCACATCCGTGTCAGAACGGAGTATATGCCGAACCTGATCCAGGGACACTGTGGCATAGTACGAAGCACTAGTTATTGGTATCCCTTGGGGAGAAAAGGAAACGCATAGGAACCATGTCATATTTTTATATTTATCAGACCCCTTTCTTTTACAACATAGTTAATATGAAACTAAATGAGTGTTGCAGGAATGAACTAAAAGAGGATGAGTAATAGAAAACCAGACCAGGTGCCTCATTTTCTATGGATTCATCTGTACTGTTTCATCCACTTCTAACAACTGTAAAATTACATCAGGTGTATTTTGGCTGCGTAAAACGTGTTCTCTATCTGTCCCCTTTGTTCTTAAGATTGCATCAGACTGGCTTTTGTGCTTAGCTGCGACACTGATACCAGGATCAGCGCCCACTGAGTAAGGATGTTTAATGACGGCCTCTTAGCATACTTTTACTGTAAGCTGCGGGGCTGGCGAGAGGAACTGCAGGTTCGCCTTATTAGCACATGACTCCATCTCCCACCCCGCTCCTCGGGACCCTCCCGGGAAGCTGACGCCTCAAAGGCTGCGGGTCTGACGGCCCGAAGGGGCACCCACCTTCGTCCAGGGCTCTGTTGATGGCGGCGCACAGGGACCAGTACCCACTGTACGTCTTGCCCCGGTGGCCCACCAGACATTTGTGCTCCTCATGCTCCGACCAGAAGGAGAAGTTGAGTGTGTCTGCCACGAACACCCAATTGACCGCGGCCTCGTCGGCCGCCCTGGGGTTCAGCTCATGAAGGGCCTTCCAGCCGCCCAGGCGCAGCTCGGGGCTCCCGGCCTTGGCGAGCAGCAGCTCGGCCACCCTCCGCACGCCTCCGCCGTCGATGGACACGTCTCGGCTGTTCTCAGCAATGAACTTGGCGGACTCCCGGGGAGGCAGGGGCCCGTCCATCCCGCCCCTCCCTTTGGGACTGGGGAACGACAGCCAAACTCTCTTTCCTCTGCGAGTCTCCCTCCCCACCCGCGGCGGGACCCCTGCCCTGCCTGGGGTCCCGCCCCCTGCACACTCACACTCACACTCACACTCACACTCACACACACGCACACACACTCACACACTCACACTCACACACACGCACACACTCAGCGGGACCCCTGTCCTACCTGGGGTCCGCCCCCTGCACACTCACCCACACGCACACTCACGCACACACACAGTGGGACCACTGCCCTGCCTGGGGTCCCGCCCCCTGCACACTCGCACACACTCACGCACACGCACACGCACACGCACACGCACCGAGGACCGAGATCTCCGCAGGAACCGGTTCTCCTCTCTGCACGCTCGCTCCGCGGGGCACCTACGGAGATGCAGGGCCAAGCTCCCTGCCACGCAGCCGCACTTCCGGGAAAGCCGCCCCGCCTCCTCTCTCCGGGGCGCGCGCCCGGAGTCCGTTTCCGACTCCGCTGGTCCGGAAACACGCCCGGACGGCCCGGCGCGCGCCGGCCCGAGTCGCCCACCCTGCGCCGTGCGGCTGCGCCATTTTGTCCGAGGTCCCCCCTCCCGGCCTCCCTGCGGGTAGGTGGGTCTGAGGTTCGCTTCCAGGGCCGCAGCCGCGACGACTGCAGTGGATGGACTGCATTTCCTCCCCTTGGCTTCCGCCTCTCCTCTCCCCGAGGGCGAGGTCTGGGCTGGACGCCCCGCATCCGGAGCCTGGGGCCGCGCCGAGTGTACGGCCTTCGGTCTCGGTGCGCAGGGCCGAGCCACGCCCAGGCTGCGACCCGGGTCAAGGGTTCCCCATCCCTATCCCCATCCATGCCTCTTCTTTCTTTTCCTAAATTCCTGGCCCATTTAGAAGCCGAATAATCGGTTGGAACGTTTGGAGAAGTGAATGAAGAAGCAAGTGTATTAAATCATGAAATTACCTGGAATTGTGCTTAAATACTGAATCTCATTTAGTGTTGGTCGTGGCAAAATGATCCATAATCCGCGTTTTTCAAGAAGCTGCGAGTTGAATCCTTGGTCACTGATGCCCCAAGCCAAGGGCACTTTCTGCAAACCAAGCTTATCAATCAATGTGAACTGGTTCTGTCAAGTAATGACTTTATCAATGGGCCTACGGAGACAGAGGAAATCAGTATTACTTTACGGCCCCAAACTTTTTAAACAATACTTTTTAGGATGAAGAGAGAGGTATAAAAGTCAATTTCGTGATGATCCACATTTGCCTGCTGATGAAAAGTTAGTATAGAGGCATATTCTTTTTTCTCCTTCTGAGATAAGCCACCATGGATAATATAAAATGTTTACACCTTTGAAAATCAACTATTTTAAAAAATCAGTAATCGTCTCTAGTTACTGACAGTAAAGAACCCCGGAATTTTTGGATGATTTGGAACTTGTAAGTTTGACAACTGCCTCTAGCGAAGCAGAACCTCATCTCCCCGGTTTCTTCATTTTGGCAAGAAAAAGGAACTTTAGGGACTTCACTGATTTACTTTTCCAGAAAAAGTCACTAGTACATCAATATAGTTGTTGAATAAATGTACATCTGTGGGCTTGGAATTTTTCCTGTGTACCCAAGCAGTTCTAAGTTTTGGGAGTCAAAGAAGTTGATTAGCAAGAAAATCTAACAATGTGCAAAAAAATCTAGGAAGCTAAATAAGCCATTTTCTCTCACAGACTTATTGATTTTAAAAAATCAACAATTTGAATTCCTAATATGTTCAGGATTGAGTTAAAACTCTAGTATAAATAAGAGTAAAGCATACTTCACTCAAGAAACTTATTGTTGAGATAAAGCATAAACTGTGTGGGTGTTCTGTTTTGGCTTTTAAGCTTGTCTACAAGATGTTGGGAATACAAAAAGTGAGCTGTTTACATACTCAACATCCTTTCCCTTCTCCCCTTCTAACAGAACCCTGCTGTTATTCGGGAATCCTTCCCTCCTACCCACAGTTGGTGTAGCTCAGCCTCCTGGGTTCCAGGGGTGGTCTGGACTGTTCTAAGGATAGTAGCACCCTCTTGCCAGGGACTGGATTAGGATCATGCATGTACCCCACTGCACCTCAATGAGTTTTAAGGATAGGTTTTCAGGATACTTTCCGGAAAGCTTTTCCAGGGGAACTTCCAGAAGTGATCCACGCTCCCACTAGGCATGTTGAGCTGTGACATATGTCATGAAATTCCTACAGTGCTTATGATGGCAATCTGAATATATGAAGTCAACACACAGGGGAGGTAAAAAATATAGCAGAGAGCCCTAGCTGGTTTGGCTCAGTGGATAGAGTGTTGGCCTGTGGACTCAAGGGTCCCGGGTTCGATTCTGGTCAAGGGCACATGCCCCGGTTGCAGGCTCAGTCCCAGTGGGGGTGTGTGCAGGAGGCAGCCAATCGAAGATTCTCTCTTTTCATTGATGTTTCTCTCTTTCCCTCTCCCTTCCTCTCTTAAATCAATAAAGATATATTAAAAAAAAAAAAAGAATAGCAGAGAAATGGAACTGGGATAATGGGATCATGTCAGCTCTTAGTTCTGTCCTACTTTTGGATCTCCAGTTATGTGAGTTCATAAACTTCCATATATCTTAAAGCAGTTTTGAGTTGAATTTTCTACCTTACACAGGTAGCAAATATAGACATGGTATTTGACATGATGTAGTGAGAAAGGCAGACAATCAAATATCTGGGTAGGATTGTACTTCACACAACAGAAAACCAGACTATCATGACTAAACAAAAGGGATTGTTTTTCTCATTTAGTAAGTCTAGAGGTAGGCACTCCAGGGCTAGTGCAGTTATTTGAGAACTAGGCTCCTTGCTTTCAATAAGAAATATAAATGAGTATGGCCACTTTTTTAAAAAAGAGATATTATTTGTTTTTTAATATATCTTTATTGATTTCAGAGTGGAAGGGAGAGGACGAGGGAAATAGAAACATCAATGATGAGAGAATCATTGACTGGCTGCCTCCTGCACGAACCCTACTGGGGATCCAGCCCCCTTCACTGGAATTGAACTTGGGACCCTTTACTCCACAGGCACATGTTCTGTTCACTGAGCCAAACTGGCTAGGGCACTGCTTTTATCTCTTTATGAGAATAACAGTATAAAGAAAGCTCTCCGGTTGGCCTGAATATATGAAGTCAACACACAGGGGAGGTCTAGAACTCCTAAACACTCACCACCTGGTCAAGGTTAACCTGAATTAACCCCTGTGGAATCCAGGAGCCCCCACTACTGTCATTTTGGAAAGGATCAGCTATCTGGAGTTGCTGCTCTCACTAATCATCCTCCACTTGCCCTGCACCAGGCTGAACCCTAGGGTTTATGAGGGATCAAGCTGACACCTTCTACTCTATTGTTCCTGCCAATCTCTCTCCTTACTATCAAAATGACTTCTCGCTCTTTTGGTCTGATAAGCAGCTGTCATATGCTTTCCCATCCCTACCCTAGAGACTTTTTTGTTCTAGATGAACTGGCTCTTCCCTTCCATGAAGCTTATCCCTTAATGGTAGACTTCAGGAAGAAAAGGGGAAAGAGGGATAGGATGACCAAAAGGGGATAATATTTGATAGGATTTTGAAAGGTGTGATGGTTTGGTGACAATGCCTTTTATTTCTCTCAAAAGAAATACAGGTCTGGGAGTTACAGGTCTGAGTGTGGGGAATCAGGGAGAAATGGGGTGGGACTGTTGAGAGGACAGGAAATCCTTATGAGTTCTGGACAAAAAATGAGGTGGAGACTAGAAAGATTTCAGGTCATAGGATAAGAGAGCTGGTATTTCAATTTACCCCAACTCGGTTGCTAGTGCCAGTTGGCAAACAGGGGAACCCAACCCCACATAACATTTGCATATTGTACATTCAACACCCAGTTCAGCAAATTAGCTTCCCGTTTTAAAATGGACAAATGTATAGTATAACTACCTTGACTTTAATTTTCCAGGTAGTCCCTTCTCTCCTTTTCCTCAGGTCAGAAAAGAGCTAAAGCCTGCCTTGGGCAAATGATGTCCATCTGTGCATACAAACTCTGATGTCTTTTTCATCTGCTAAGAACAGAGGGCAGAATTTTGTATCAACACACTGGGACTTTCCCAGTTTTAACACTTTACAAAGTTGTTTGAAGCAACATAACATGATTGTGAATGTACACATGTACACACATCTTACAGACCTAAGAAGTTTCTTTTTCCTCATTATCAATTTGTTATAATTATTGGATTGTCTTTTCAAATAGACTATTTTTGCTAACCACTGCACCCTTAGGGCCTACTGTCCCTGTACACACTTCAGGAACTAAATACATTCGTATGAATTAATGAAAAGGTATGGAAATATACTTATGGTTCTTACTACATATTACATAGTTGCAGACAAAGGCCCTTTCATCCCATTATCAAAATACTTAAACCCTTTGCACCCAGACTTTGGAAGGTCTTGGAAAGGTGGAGGTGATAAAAAGACCTTTTTACAATTTAAACTGTTAACCCCAGGCATTGTTAAATGTGCAGGTTCTTTTTATTTTTATTGTTGGCTCTATTACAGATGTCCCCCATTCCTGCTCCGCTTTACCTGTCCTACACCCTGTCCCCGGAGGCCTTCACCATATTATTCTCAGTGACCACAGATTATGCATATATGCATGTTTTGTTTTGTTTTTCTTCTCATCCCATCCTTCCCACCCCCACTTCCCCTTTGAGATGTCAGTCTTTCATTTATCCATGCTTCTGGTCCTATTTTGTTCTTTATATTCCATATATAAGTGAGATCATGTGTTATTTGTCATTCTCTGACTGGCTTATTTCGCTTAGCATAACACTCTCCAGGTCCCTCCATACTTTCTTAAAGGATATGAGATCCTTCTTTTTTTTTTTCATCCTCACCCAAGGATAGTTTTTCATTGATTTCTAGAGAAAATGGATGAGGGAAAGAGAGCAACATCGATGTGACAGAAACAATTGGTTGCCTCCTGCACATGCCCTGACCAGGGCCTGGGCCGGGGAGGAGTCTGCAACTAAGGTGCATTCTCTTGACTGTAATCGAACCCAGGACCCTTTGGTCTGCAGACCAATGCCCTCTGTTCACTGAGCCAAACCTGCCAGGGCAAGGAAACCCTTCTTTACTGCTGCATAGTATTCCATGGTACAAATGTGTTTTTTTATCTATTCATCTATTGATGGACACTTGTGCTGTTTCCAGACCTTGGCTACTGTAAATACCACTGCTATGAATATTGGGGTGCATATGTTCTGATTAGTGTTTTGGGATTCTTAGGCTATATTCCTAGAAGTGGGATCAGTTCCATTTTTAACTCAAAAAGGATATCTTTTATATTGATTTTAGAGAGGAAGGGTGAAACATCAATGATGGGAGAGAATCACTGATCAGATGCCCAGTTGTGGGATTGAGCCCACAACTCAGGCATATGCCCTGACTGGGAATCAAACTGTGACCTCCTGGTCCATAGATCGATGCTCAACTGGCCGGGTCATTTTCAATTTTTTGAGGAAACTCCATACTGTTTTCCAGTGGCTGCACCAGTCTGCATTCTCATCAACAGTGTACTAGGATTCCCTTTCTCCATATCCTCTCCAGAAACTGATTTGATAGTTGCCATTTTGACAAGTGTGGGGTGATACATTGTTTTTATTTACATCTGATCATGGGTGACTTTGAGCATTTTTTCATGTCTATTGACCATCTGTATGTCAAATGTGCAGATTCTTGATGCCTCTTTATAGTGACTGATTTGCTAGAACTGAGGTGTGGGCCATTTTCATGTTTAACCAGCATTGTTGAAGATGGTCCTATTAACAGTTTGAGAAACACTGTGATATTGTTTTGTACAAGTTCAGTGTCACCATCAAGAAATTGGGTCAATTTCACTTCAAACTTGCCAGCAAGGGGCAAACATTGACAATAAACAGATGTAAACATAGTATTTAAGATTACTTTAATTTAGCCATCAAGATTAAATCCCTTTCCAAAATTTCGATGGCACTAAACATTTAAAAAACCAAACCAACCTTATGGACTTACTTTCATTGATCTGAAAATAAAATTTAAAGTATAGGCCTGGTTGAATTTCATCCATGCACCAAAAGGTTGTGGGTTCGATTTGGGCAGGGCACATACCTGGGTTGTGGGTTTGATCCACCGATAGTTCTCTCCCTTCCTCTAAGCCTGTTCTCCAGTGAGGATTAAAAAAATAAAATATAGGCCGCTTCAGCAGCAGCAGCAATCTTAAAGCAAATCAAAACCTGTCATGTTTGTGGAACAGTAATTCCATTTTGAGTATTAACATAAGACACTGGAAAACAAACCACTGAAATGATTGAGAGAAATTGTTATAGTTCACTTTTTCCTAAAAGATTCAGTCTCTGTGTATACCAGAGGTATCAGTGATTAAAGATTTAGGAATAACTGGATCATTCAACAC
The DNA here is from genome assembly GCF_000147115.1 of Myotis lucifugus. NCBI lineage: Eukaryota > Metazoa > Chordata > Mammalia > Chiroptera > Vespertilionidae > Myotis > Myotis lucifugus. The sequence goes on along the minus strand of NW_005871343.1, from coordinate 1,134,956 downwards.
AATGAAAATATTTTCCATTATGGTCTCATTGTAAAGGCAAACTAAAATGTGAATAGGTTAAGGTTTCAAATTTATTCCTATGAGTGGGAAATGTCCAGCCCATGGCCTTATATGGCCTGTGAAATCATTTGGTCTGGCCCTGCCAAGGCACTAGGGGTGAATTAAGTAACTGTTTGACCAAATATAGCAAGCTAATTTTTAAGTTGATAATTTTGTATGGCCTCTGAATGAGATTATATCCAAATGACCCTTGGCAGAAAAAGGTTTCCCACCCCTGCTGTAAAACCTTGGTGCAACCCGATTTCTGTTGTCATTTTGGTAATTGTCAAAGTTAAGCTAAAAATGTTTTGAAACCTTCCATGTTTATATTTCATTATTTATAGTGAGGAAAAATATCAATTTGTTGTTCCACTTATTTATGCATTTATTGGTTGTTATGTGAACTGGGATTGAACCCACAATCTTGGGGTTATCAGTACGACACTATCTGATTGAGCTACTCCAACAAGGGCTGTTTACATTTTTAAAGTAGCAAATCAGCACATGTACTACTTCTTATAAAATTTGTTTGATAGTGTTCAGTAATTCTAAACTTCAGAATTTTTTTCAATTTAACTCAAATCCCAGCCTATGTTCAAGTTCAAACACCCTTTAACCAATGCAAAAGGCCTCTCCCTCTCAGTTGTAAACTTATCAATGCCAGATATTCTCCAATTCTTTTAGGTTCAAGTGTTCAAAGTCTGAATTGTTTGTGGAAGGCAAAAATTAAAACTTTCAGCTACTCATATATTTACATAACTAATCTTTGAATGGCTAATGAAAGCTTTGAAAACCAGTGTTCGCTCCAGGAATGCTTTCCACAGGTTGGAATAACTTGACTACATGTCATCCCCCTTTTTTTTGGGGGGGGGGGGGGGGAGGACTCATTTCAACACCAGCAGGCTATATTACCCTAAGCAATCCCAATGTGGCAACTCAGCCTCACTTCACCTCTGGGGAAACCTTACAAGTAGTATTCACTAGTTTTAAGCAATGTGACACCATGTACTTCACTATCAAAAGACTCAATTCCTCTGGCCTAAAAGGGGTGTTACTGAAATACTAATAGCCTTAAATGGCATATTTGCATGTATCATTATGTATTCAAGAAAAACTGCCCACTTCACTTTTCTATTATACACAAATTTCTTTCCTAAATGTAAGAAAGTGGAACTATCTCCATGAACCCTTTTCTATGTAACCGAGTTTTCATGCCTTCTGGATAGTTGGAGGCCAATAGGCAAGTATTTTAGGAATTTATGAATCAGGAACCATATACTAGTTATTTTAATATTCTCAAACATCAAACTAGAGTTCTATAGATAGAAACAAAAGACTCAAAAATTTACCATGTAATGGGAGAACAGGAGCTGTAAAATTGCATGACTCAGCTCCCATTATGCAATACTCCCTCTTTAAGATTAATAGCCCAACTGCCGAAATTCTGTCTTTACCACCCCTACCAGATTCCATTTACAAATGCTAGAAAAACACTTCACACAAAAAATATGTAATTTAAGATTACTGTATTTCCTTACAAGAGGAACGGTTTAACAAATTTTAACAGGTGTCAATCAACCCTTGCTCAAATTGGGCACACGTCAAATCTAGCATTATGGGAATTTTATTCGGAAGTGAACTTAACTATTATTTAATACAAACGTCAAGATACTACACAAAACATCCACAGGAACTTTTTTCCCTTTTTTTTTGACTTGTTCACAAACATTTCCTACATAATCCAACATACAACAAAGAAATGGTACATCTTTTTCTTTCATTTTGCATACAATGGAAAAACAAGAATATATATATATTTTACAAAGTTTAACTAATAGACACTAAGCAGGCTGACAGTTTAAATTTGTTAAGAAATTATCTAATAAAAAATAACCAGAATTTATTTAGCGTCACTTCCATAACCAAGTATTACTCCGATCAATAAAACTTGCTATCAGGCTTCTGGTATACATTTATACCATTACTTAATTTTTAGTACTGCTCCCCACCTTGGTTCTTCACAATTACTAACATAGGAAAACTGTTGCAAAGTAGGGGCATTTAGAAAAACAAAATCCCCAGCTTATTATAAGCATGAGTGGGGTATGATGGAATTTCTTCCCAAGCAATGGACATTCAAACCATCCAGACATCACCAGAACTGAATTTGCAAAGATTATTATTTTTGCCTAAGTCCAAGTCCAACAGAGGAGCTGAAAATCAAACTTAGTGTTTAGTTGGGGGTAGGTTGGGGAATTCAGCCATTTGAAAAATGACCATCTTAAAAAAAAAAATGACCACCAAAAATAGGTTCACTAAATTTATTTTAAAAATCATAAAACGTTTCTTACAAAAGAGCATTACATTCTGCACACTGCTCTGAATAGATGCCAGGGACATATGGACTATTATTACTTTTCTTCCCTGTCCCACCCCCCCCCAAATGTTACAGTGACCACAAAGCAAAGTGTTCACAATAATTACATAGGGGGAATTTTCTAACCACCAACAATGAACAAAAATTAAAATTCACTCACTCTGCTGCTGTTTCAAAATTTCAATGTTAGTTTTTGCACACCCTCCCCCCCCACCCTGTTTGTAAGGAACTAAAACATTACATCTGGTGAACAGCAAAGATTTCACTACACCTCAAATGCAGAACACCTATGAAGCAGAGGAATGTTGGCTTTTTAAACAGAAGCAGATAAAAAAAAAAAGATGCAGGACTCCTTCAGTTCTTCACTAGTCTTAGAAAAACTTTCCAGAATACTGCTTCACACTATAAAAAAGAAAAAATATCTTGCATTAGAATCCTTCAACATCTGCATACTGCTTCACACTATAAAAGAAAAGAAAAAAAAGGACGAATTAGAATTTTTGTTCGTAACATCTTCATCAACATTAAGACAATTTCAATGCTAAATTAAAGCGATAAGCATGTCCATTAATAATTAGAAATAAGAATTAAAACAGCAATTACAAATTAGAGCAATGTAAAATTCAAGAAAAAAAAAAGATTAATAGTGAACCAGACATTAGTAGAGCAGAATTAAGAAAATGAAACAAAAAGTTGTTAATATTTGGTAGAAAAAGACAAGAAATGCCAGTGAAGGTGTGAAATGCTGCATTTTACAGCACCAATCATTTGTCCTGTAGAGGCATGGCCTGTGCCATATGGCAGACTGTGATTTGTTGTCGATTTAGTTATCTAAAAACAACAAAATCACTAGTCTTCCACACAGAACTAGACCAACATCCACTGAATCTTCTACATTTTCTACAGGCTTTGTATAATTTATAACAAGTGGTTTTGGCAGCAGTTTTCACCAGAGAAATGAGAAGTTTGCTTGGTTAAGGCTTCTTCCAGCAAGATTAGTACTGAATGTCTCCGTTTTTAGTAAGAAAGCAGAAGAAAATTAAAGCAAAACTATTAGAATGTTTAGAAGTTAGGTCCCCAAAAGGTTGAGACACCATGGCTTCTAAAAGAAAAATCAATTGAGAAGAAAAGCTTTTTAAAGTTTTAGTATGTGTAGGCTAACATAAAGCTAAACTTAAACTGACCTGTTCTGCAGCAAATACTGTGCATTCTGTATCTGGTCCTGTGTTCCTGTAATGGTAATGATCCGATCTTCGGACCCTTCTAAAGGCTCATCAATTTTGATCGAAGCTCCTGACTCATGACGAATTTGTTTAATCCTCTGACCACCTTTGCCAATTATAGATCCAGCCAGCTGAAAAGATTTTCAAAAACAAGCGTTTATGATATACTTAAAAAAAAAAATCACATCACCTATATTTTAAAAGACCTTCGAGTTTAACTTTGCAGTTATTTATTCTGACTTTTAATCCCCCCTGCCCCCCCAAAAAACTAGTCAAGATTTGGGTTACAATGCAATTACTTCAACATTTTCTTAATGAATCAAGGGCTCAAAACCATCTAACAGCTTTTGATAGTAGTGGACACCTGACAAATCCCAAATTGGAGGACACCCCACTGAAGTCCTTAAAAAACACAACTTTAATCCTAAAATGGAATATTTGTTAAAATCTCTTATTATAAGTTAGAGGACTTGAAATAATTCATTAAACGTTTATTGTAATACAGTAAAGATACTTACATCTTTGGGAATAGTTACTTGTGTTGTAATAATAGGTCCACCAAGATCACCATATGAGCCACGACCCCCTGCATAGGAATAATCTGATTTAAATAATGAGCATTAAGTTCTTTTAGAAAACATGAAATAATATTTGATTTCACAAAGGAGAAAACTTACCATATCCAGAGCCACCCTAAAAATGGAAAGAAAAAATAGAAAATTACTTTGCTTTCAAGACTATTTTTCAGATATCTTAGTATTCCTAAAACTCCTCAGTTTAGGAAACCAAAGTCCCATATGCTCCCTAGTAAGTATATTTCAGAAGAATCCTTAGGGGAAGAAACTACTCAGGTACACAGCATTTAAAGAAAAATATTAAGGTGAAAAAAAGACACTTAGTGGTGAGTAGGCAAACATCTTAATTATTCCTGATATGAGTGCAAACAGCCAGGATACTCAACCTGTGGTTCATAAGCCATCTGCCATTCTGAAGGGCTCCATGTATCTATTGCAGAGTCCCATGTTTCATCGGCACTGAAACCAACCTGTGTTGAGACAAAGAACTGTTAACATGAACCTGGCAGAATACTTTTGCCATAGTTACTACTTTTATATGCCCAATTTATATTTCTACATTACATACTTTGGGGAATAATGATGGCTCAATAAAGTCTTACTAGTCTGGCAGAGAACAAAATGATGTAAGTGGCTATCTGAGGAGTGAATTTGTAAGACAAGCTTTTCCAGCAACATTTTCGGGAACAAAAATGTTCACTATACCATACTTGTAGATGCCTTACGCACTGAAGTATAGTTGATGATAAATGAAAATTCTTACCATGCCATCATAACGATCTCCAGGTCTTCCTCTCCTGTCATAGGCCATTAGATCCCTGCAAAAACAGTACTGGTTGTAATCTCAGTTTACTGACATCACACACATCAAATAAAGAAAAGTCTAACCCTGATCACCCCCTAAACTGCAGCCTCTTGTATGTTAGTAATATGTAGATGAAAAGGAACTTACCCTCCTCTAGGTGGTGGTGGTGGAGGAAGAGGAAGATTGCGAGCTCTGCTACCACCCCGGCCACCTCGTCCAGGAGGAGGGGGAGGAGGTCCTCGCCGAGGGCTCATATCATCATAATCTCTTCTAGATGGAGGCATGGGGCGCCCACCCCGACCAGGAGGCATTCTGTCAAAACCACCTCTTCCCCGCATGGGAAATCCCACAGGACGGCCACGGCGGTCATCGAACATCATTGTAAAGCCACCATAATCATAAGTTTCATCATAAAAGTTGGGATCATAAGGCTGTGCACGTCCTTTGATGGGCGACTAAAACAAAAACAGCAATATTACACACCAAAGAAAAATAGACTTGATAACCACTCTTTTTACAAACAAAATATCTAAAGTCCTTTTATTTTTCCTGGGAGGTACTTCAGACGGGACAGGAATATAGGAAATAACTGGAAAAAAAATGCATTATTTTTTGTGAGTCCTAAACAAAAAGTGAGCTTTACTGCTTGGGGGAAGAAGTAGCAGCTTGCTACTTTTACCAGACTATCTTAAGGGACTACAACCCCTTTTATGTTTCACAATGGAGTCTATGAAGTGACCACTCAGAGGGATAAAAGGTTCAGTATCTTGGGTGAGCCTGTAACCCATACGAACACTACTGAACACTATCACTTGGAAGCTCTGTGCAATGTAGTACTGTAGAAATTTCCTTTGAAGGACTAAAGGCTATAAAAATCACACCAGCAATCAAGACAGTTCTCCAGTCTCTCAAATTATTTCTAAATTAAAGTAATAGCTAGCTAAAGATAGGGGATTGAAAATTGCTAGGGAAAGGACAAAAGACATTTGTCTAAATATTCTGAAATACTTTGACATCTGTTTTAAGAAGTTAAACATGCAGATAAACATTCTTAAGGTACCTCTGATATAAGATCAAGGATGATCTTTATGCACTCTACAACCCTATCAGGTTTTCCTCCAATAAGAACGACTCTGTCAGTGGAATGAGGACAGCATTCCTGGAAAAGCTTGATTGTTGTCTGAGTGTTCTGTATTAAAAAAGAAAAAAAAAAGCATTAACCAAAACAAACAAACAAAAAAACCCACCCCAACAAAACAAAAACAAGGAAGTACACTAAAGAGGTTAGGAAACCTAGGAAGGTTCAGATAAACGTATCGATCTTAAGTAAACCCACTCCTCTCCACCCCAAATTTTGTTGGTAACCCTAGGACTTTTTTTTTTGGGGGGTGGGGGGGTGGGGGTGGGGGGGAAGCACACCAAAATAATGTGGTCAGGCCTTATTGTGGTATTTCAACAGCAAATGTGATGAGGAATCTCAGGGAAGAAACTCAGAAGGGTAACAGAAGCCAAGCCCACTACACCAAGTCTATATGAAAAAACTATTTTCCAGTAAAAGAAAAGTGACTTTACCTCTCGAAGTTCTTTGATTTTAGCACCTTTGACCCCAATAATCCCTCCTGCCAGACTCTGATGAATCAACAGTCTCAATTCGCAGTCAAAGTCGCTTCCTTTATAGTGTTGGTACTGCAGAGGGAGAGTTATAAAATTTTAGTTCCAAATTAAGGATTTCCCCAATACACACTTATCTGCTATAAGCATAACATACTGTTGCAGTGAGCAACCTGAATTTATATTTCAATAACTTTACCAGTTATGTGCTTATTATCCTCAATAGCCAGGCCCAAAAAGGACATTCTGCACCACCTTAAAAAACTATTTTATTTTCAGGTCCTGCAACACCATACCCACACTGCAGCCATTTAGCATGTCGCTGTTACTACAATATTATTATTAACATTCAAATAACATCATAATATAAATGACTGCAAAGCACTTTGCAAATGTAGTTAATTCCCACTGCAGCATGGAGCAGGGTCAACAGTGAGTTGTAAGACCATTCATTTATCATGTTTTTAAGCCTTTTTCTATAGAGACCGGAAAAGCACACTATGTTAAAAATAAAATTAATCCCATGGGCCAGGCTCCATACTTCAGTGGGGTTCAATGGCACTATGACATACATTTAAGCATTCCACAGCATCAGATTCGAGCGGGAGCTGGCTGGTTGCAGTGGGTGATGGCAACTGCAGGCCCTGAAAGTAGAAAAATAAGAGTAATAGGTTAAGTGTCTAGTGTGATCAGGCTATTGTCGCATATATTGGTAAAGCTACTATAACATATTTCACATCTACATCATTACATAGCGAGAAACTACACTAATCTACACTAAGAATGTACAATGGTTTTCTCTATATACTACAAATAATTACAGAACTTAAAAATCCTCAAATTTAACGAAACAAAAACAAAACAAAAAACCTCCTCTAAAACTAAAGCCCATAAAATATATGCTAAACCCATGAAAATGCATGACCACAGATATTTTTAGTTCAGATTTACTCCGTTGTGGTCAGACATTTTAAAAACAACGTGAATACAGCAACCCTGTATACTATAAAGCAGGTTGTACGATGCTGCTACTACTACAAAATGTTATACCCACTGTCTCTCCACCTCCCCAATTAGGCCCCAATAAAACACACTTTAACCCTCCCCAATCAACAAATACATAAAAAATGAGCCTACCTCTTCCAAGGTAGGGATGATTTTCTTCAGAATTTCTCCAATTGTTTCAATATCAGCACTGATACTCAATATGCTGTCAAACATCACAAATACCAGATAGTACAAAAAAGTTGGAAAAGAAAAATGAGTTTTGTGTTTATCACTAGCATTCATACAAACTTTTCCAGAGAAGTAACATTTAATACTCCCCATTTAAAGTAGCCTATTTATAGGTTTACACATGCATTTTTGTTTTATGCCCAATACAGACATAACAATATTAGGAGACTTGGAGAGAGACAGAGAGAATGGGCTCTTGGAAGGGCTCAGATTAAGTGGGCAATAAATTGACCAGAACTGAAGCAGAGTTGAATATTTATGTTCCCCGCCACCACTAAGTTAATTAAGGATACCCTCGCTGTTACATTGGTAAAACTGGCACACCTTCTCTTAGGCAAAGTGGGGAATATGCAAGTGGTGAACATTATATTTGGAGTAAGGTTATGGATACCAGTTAGAAATTAGATCACTAATGGGCTCTGCAAGAAAACAAATACAAATGCAAGACAAAACAAAGACAATACAAATGAGAAGTGAAGGAAAGTGAACCAGAGTTAGCATTTCATCAGAAAAAATTATGAACAGGCAAATGTTGGGAAGCAAGGTGGGCCACAAAGACAGAGCGAGAGACTATTTTGGTAACAATTTGATTTACAATGCAGCAAATATGCAACACTTGAAGCTGTGCTCCTTCCATCGAAATAAAATTAGTGGATCGTTTGGGTGGGCAACTCACGGTAAAAGTTCAGTGACAAAAAGACTTAATGGGGAAAATAAGACAGAAACTTGAAAAACAATACACCGTCTAAAGGGGATACTATTTAATTATATAAAAGGCAGGTAATAAAATACATTTCTCTCTTTCTAATCAGGCAGTGAGGCATAAACTGTTGGGACATACCGCTCGGGGCCACTGCTGTCTGGGACTGAAACACTGGCATTGTACTGCATTGGTCATTGGCGTTCGTGGATGTTGGCATTGGGCATGGGCATTCAATCAGAAGTTGTCAAGTATGGTACCCGTTTGGCAACGAGCACATTTTTGGGCATAGCCAACCAGGGTTTTCACATGGGCGTTCAGGGGCGGATGGGCCAACGTCATGGTGGGCAACGCAGGGGTAAGTCGATCCAGTACATGGGCAACGGAGATATATGGCCAAAAAAACAAGGAGAGGGAAAAGGGGGAAAAGCAATAAATTTTAATTTAATACAAACTATACTCATACTCTCAATTAATGAAAACAAGTTTAAGTTGTTCTGAAGACTAACACAATAATGGACTCTATATCTGACTGTGGCTTAACATTTAAGGACCTTAAATGACGGTACTATTTTTTTTTCTTTTTAAGAAAACAAACGATGTTTCAGTAGCAGGCTGGCTCATGAGGGTAGACACAAAACCTGTCATGACTCTGTTTACTTAAGTTCTTGAGGAACGGGGAAATTAATAACCCAGATAATTATACAGAACATCTGGATTAAGAGGAGAGAGGTTTATAAAAGACAAAACAAAAATTCCCACACCACCAAAAACCCTAACTCTTAAAAGACTAGTTGGTTTCCTGGAGGTTTAAAAGGCATTCCTAGATCCTAACAGGCAAGTTTGTAAAATTTTAAGCAAATTTTCAAGTTCAGTTTACAGTACTCAAGAGGAACATACAAAGATCTGCGACCAAGAGAGAAATGAAATACTATAAGTATTCAACACAAAGTTATTATTTGCCTCCATTTCAGCAAGAAAACATTTAAGAGCGTGTTCACTATGAGAAAAAAAATTTAAAGGAATTTAGGTGTAGCCAAGTCCTATAAATATGCTTACTTCTGGTGATACCAACATTTAATGTGTCTAATCACAAGAGTCAACCCACTATAAAATATTAAGACTAAAATCAATGGCACTGACATAAGGTTTCCCAATCTTAAAAATAAGTGCCTTCTCTTCTTTACCCATATTTAAATCATGCAAGCTCAACATTAATTTGTTTGTGTTCCATGTGCAAGCTGTTAAACAGATGGACAATTAAAAACAGGGAATAAAAATTTGTGTTTAATCAGCCACCTGCAATGGCTTTCAGTAACACTGTAATTGATTCACACACGGGAAATGATGCAATTAAGGGTCTTTACACTGTCGTTATTTCTAATTAAGATGTTATCCTGCCTGAAGTGAATAATTTGGTGCAAAGTTATTAGAAAGTGAAGAGGTTTAATATAGACCTCACCACCCAACCCAATCCAAACTTTGTTAAATAAGGAATGGCAAACCTTGAAATTATCTATGAAATTATTATAAATGGCATGTATCTAAACTATTAAGTGATTTCTATGATGCAACTCTTTAAATTTCTACGAACATAAACTGAAGCTGGAGTAGTAGTTTTAAACTCTTTAATACTTACGTCTGTACGCAGAGCCTTAATATTCTTGCCTCCTTTTCCAATCACTGCCCCAGCATTCTGGAAAAAGTAAAAAGACAGATTAATTTTGCCCCTTCCTTCCTGTGTTCTCAAGCTTTAAGCAAGAAAAAAATAAAATAAATAAAAAATTTAGCCCTCCCACTTTTTCTTGTTATAGGGCTAAAAATCTATTCGGGGTATTAAAAATAATACAGTAAAAAACAAACAAAAAAACCCCCACCAAGGCAGAAATTTTAAATATTTAGAATGTCAGTATACACTGAACTTATTAAAACTTTAGCACTGATTAATTTCACAGTACCCATCTGTAAAACAAATAATATAAATATTAGTAGTAGATACTTTTTCATTGTTACCTGATAGTATCAAGTGAACTGCCAAACTGCTTTCTAATAAATTTGCAATGCAATCAAGACCCATTAATGCTTTAAGGATTACCCACACCCTTCTCCTGGTTTAACCTGTTAAGTTGCTCAATATATTAAGGGATTTCATTTTAATTATTACGCAAACAAACAAACAAACATACATAAACAAAAAAACAAAGCCACCACATGGCCTACAAGTCCTTGTGGAGCCACACAAATCTTTCATATTCTTCAACCTTTAAGGCTTTGAAGGCTTCCAAGAGGGCCAAGCCAGAACTTAAAACCCATTTTCAATTTTCCAAGAATAAAATGAATACCTTGCTCTGAAGCAGAATGCGTAATTCAACCATCTCATCAGTGTTCCTAGATCTTTTAAAAGCTTGTTCCTCTTCCATATCTTCTGCAGGGCGTTTACCTAGAAATCAACAGTTCCAAATTTCAAAGAAAGCACATCATCCTCAAAAGGCACCTTTAATCATAAAGTTTTAATTTAACTAACTTAAGCTTAAATTAGAGAAAGCAACTATATTCTATCTTAAGAGATTTGTTGCTAATTGTTAAGTTTGTTTTAAAAAGGCTGAAGGCACTCGGATTCTTTGACTTTTAAATATGAATCAAAGCATGCTCCCTTTCAAGTTTTCTAAACACAAAATATGGGAGTAAGGATTACTTTTAGTTCATAAATAAAAGCCAAGCTGTAATTCACAGGGACCTCAGACTAAACACAGATAAAAATATAAAATTGTTAAAATTAAAATGTCTTCTTACCAAATTCACCGTTGGTTTCGGTGTTGGGGAAGGTTTCCTCTGGCTGTTCAGTTTCCATTTTCTTGGATTATATGGACACACCAATCTGTTAAAAAAATAAAGAAGCTAGTCCATTTGGCTTATTGAAAAGTAACCTGTAGCTAAATATTTTTAAAAAGCAAAGACAGGACTGTTTCTAGAACGTACCAATTATATATCCTTGCAGAGCAGAACTGAAGTGTTCTGGGCGGGACCAACTGACACCCTAGTGCTGCAGTAGCCTACAAAAACCAACACAAATCAGTTTTGCCTTTGGTTGCCGATTACTAGATACAAACAAACACTGATCTGAACACAACAAACTAAAGAGCCATTTCTTCATTTTAGGGTCTTAAGTCCTCCAATAATTGCCTTAAAAATCCAAAACACTATTAGTTTTTTCTTTTACAAAGGAAAGAACACTAAAGCCACTGGATCTAGTCCCACTTCAGAAACTACTTATTTATTTTACATAATACACACATATAAAAACAAAGGCACATGCATCAGCCCACGAACCTCAATTCTGTCCCCGAAAATGTAACTTATACAAAGATATATAACAAAGCTAGTTTTATAGCGCTGCCCCACTCCGCCCGGACTACTCGATTATCTGCGTTAACCGAGTCCTTCAACACTAACTACCAAGGTATTTTACGCGACGTTAAAAAGGGCGCAACCTAACAATTACACATCTGCAACCAGACTGGCGACGGGACTGCAAACAGCCTTTTAGCTCCCCTCGCAGGGCTGGCAGAAGACATGTGGCCCCCCAATTAAAAAAAAAAAAAAGAGAAAAAAAGGCGGGGGGATACCTAGGCAGCCTAACGCTTAAAAAGGGCAGCACTTATGCTGCCCATAACGTTTGCCGACAAACCATTCTTCTAAGGACTCACTGAAACCCTCTCTTTCGGGGCCGTCAGTCAGTTATATACGGAGGTATGGCGGCAGACTTGGATAAAAGAATGTAAAGATCATCTATAAAAAACACCACCACCACGCCGACGCGGGGTCTAGCTACAAAAAAAACCCCCAAAACCACGTTGATGCGGTCCTTCGATCACCATTCCTCCGGCCGCCACAATCGCTAAGTACGCGCGTGACGAGCCGAGGCCAACATGAACTCCCCTCCCAACTCCCGAGACCGGGATCGGCGGGGACCGAGTAACAGGAGCCGAGAAAGCCGGAGGCGAGCGCAGAGGCGCCGCACGTCAACTCCCGGATCCGACAGGAAATGGCCGCCCTTGTAATGGCGACTACGTGCTACTAGGCGGAGCCGAGCGCCGACCCCCTCCCCCACCCACCACGCGGCCCCGAGATCTCGTCCCCGCACCCTCCCCCCACAGCGGGAGAGACAAAGCAACGGAGGCAGCCCCGACCACCCGACCTTCCCGCTCCAGCCCCAAGCCCAGGCCCGGAGAGCCGGAGAGCCGAAGCGCGGCGGGACCCACCAGAGACTGCGGCGATCTGTACCGCCCTCGGGTGCCGCCCGCCGGCCCCTTCTCCTTCCCCAACAAGAGGCCTAGCCCCCAAGACAACAAAACTACAGCTCATCCTGCAGGCACATGCCTCGTAGCGCCCCGAAGCCTCCAGTACCCCAACGCGGACTGCGGATACGCTCAGGGAAATGGCGGAGGTGGGGGGAGGGGAACCGAGCAACGTTTCCTCGCTGAGAACCGGCCAACCACCAAGCAGACCCCCAAACGCCTCCCTCAAGCGGCAAAATTGGCCTCCGACTTTCGCCCTCACACGCCGTCCGCCCAGCCCCGCTCCTCACCGCGCGAGGTCGTCGTCCCTATGCCGCCGCGCCGCCTCAACCGGTCACAGCTAGACAGAAAACGAGCGCAGGGCCCCGCTCTCCCCCGCCTCCCGCGCTCTCCTACGCCGCCGCCGCGCCCGATTGGCTGCTTGGGCTTCAGCGGTGGCGCCTAGGCGAAGCGATTGGTCTAAGGCCGCGTCAATCAAAGCGCCAGAGGAAGGCGACACCCCCGCCTCCCACCGGCGCCTCCCTTCAGGCTGTGAGGCCGCTAAGGGCCCGAGGAAAACCGGACTTGGAGGAAGTCAACGCAGCCGTTAGGGAGGCCAATCCCCTGCCTGAGTCTGTAATACCCAAGTCCCAATAACCCCAATTACCTATAGGCTGTAAACAAGCGGGACGTAAGCAAGACGTAGAGGTTGGTGCAGCAGAGAAACAGAGGATAATGGCGTCTGCAGCGCTTTCGCCTGGACCGCCCTCCTCCTTTCCCGTTCGCGCACTCACTAGCTGGGGGAGGGGAAGGATCTCTCGCGAGAACTCAAGCCGGTCCCGTTCACTAGTACAGGGAGGGGGCGGGAAAGGGGCGTTTTCGGCCCGAAGAAATCTTTTGGGTTTGGAGGAGGGGCGTGAGCTCCCGGCAAATCGGGCGGGAAGAGGCCAAATAGGATTAGGGCGCGCGCCGTTTCGGTTCCTGTTTTCTGAGTCGCGCGGCCAGGGAGCTGCTGTTGCACGAGGGGGAAGGCGAGAGTCCCAGGTCGGTAGTAGGCTCAGACGAATGCCACCGTTTCCTCGGGCCACACTCGCGTTTCCCCCGCTCTCCACACCCCCCTCCCGCCCGGGCTGCCCGGCTGCGGGGCGAGCTGCGGGTCGGTAAGTGCAGTCCGCCCGCCCGCCCACCGGCCCGGCCCTCGCCGCGGACACCCGCTGTTGGTAATGGGCCGCAGCCCCCGTTGGGCGGGATCCCGGGCGACGCGGGCGGGTCCGCGGGGTTGTGGCGGTGAGCCTCGGAGTCTTGGAGAACTTGTCCCTCTGGTTCCGACCTTGAGCCCGCACGTCCGGGGGATCCAGGCGTCTCTACAGGGCTCCCCGTTATGAAGAGACCTTTCATTCTATTC
>NW_005871343.1:1030196-1120548 GCF_000147115.1 Myotis lucifugus | reverse complement strand
CAAGTTGAATGCAAACATCAAAATCCGCGTTCCTGGTGGCTCACCTATTAATGAGCTTACGGGTGTGTCGAGGTATTCGGCGGTGATCAGACCATCCAGAACCTCGCCCAGCGCCAGTGTTTCCGGTTTAGCTGTCCATCCAGTTTACACTCGCTTTGTGTTAGGTCACTTCTGGGCCCCCTGCGCTAAGCTTTGACGATCTCCTTTCTGAAGGTCCCCCCGAATCATGCCAAACCCGGGAAATCGCCCGGCTTAGTGGTGCCCAGTTCTCACATCACCACTCCTCAACCCCTCCTGGCTTCCTCTGCAACCCCAAACTCACACTTTAAAAGTGTTGTAATTTACACATAAAGCTAGATCCACCATTAGCAGAAGACACTCATCTATGTATATATTTGTAACGACAAATTTGCGCTGATTCATGATATTGTAACTTGATTTCCCTCTTGAGTAATTTACAAAATAGATGTAGCCAGCACCTATTTTAAATGGCTATGATTTCGTCTGTCCTTTATCTTTCTTTTACTTGCCTAATCAGGAAGAAAACTCAGAGGGAACTGAGGACTCCGTGAAGCAGCACTTACTGGCTGGGAGGACAGTTAGCTACTGCGAGAGCATAGTTTCTGGGATTGTGGAGTTTATTAAAGGTCTCTTTAAGTCAGCGGTTCTCAACCTGTGGGTCGAGACCCCTTTGAGGGTCGAACGACCCTTTCACAGGGGTCGCCTAAGACCATCGGAAAACACATATATAATTACATACTGTTTTTGTGATTAATCACTATGCTTTAATTATGTTCAATTTGTAACAATGAAATTGGGGGTCACCACAACATGAGGAACTGTATTAAAGGGTCGCGGCATTAGGAAGGTTGAGAACCACTGCTTTAAGTGGTAGTATAGTTTTTCTAATGGTCCCCACCAGGAAGAGTGTATCATAAGTCTTGTTGAGAGGTAAAACTTAACTCACGTTTTGGTTCTATGATACATAGTTTAGATTTTCATTAAGTGTACAAGAATTGATGAGTATGGGTTGGCTGGGAATACTTGGGTTGTAGACATCTGTCCATTGGGATTAGGATTTGCAACATTTAATTGAATCTGTCACTTAAAATCTGGGACATTTCCCTAATACGAATGGGCACTTTTAGGGGCACTGTACTAATGATGCTTTCTTTCAAACTAGTATTTCTGTCGCAGCCATCATTTTCTGCCTTGATAAGTAGAGATGAGGAATGAACAGGAATGCAAAGTGAGCAGCCCTATCCAGGAACTTCTTCCAATTTTACTGTCTTCTCACTGGACCCTAATTGGTGAAAGCTGTTACCTTTTCTAAATGCCATTGTTGCATGTTTTTGTTTTTTCCCTTTTCCACTTGTTTTCTTTCTTATCTCTTATAATTTATTGTAAGTTTACCCTTTAAATTACAGGAAAATCTGTCTTTTCACTATCCTTTCATCCTCTCTGTTTTTCAGCCAAACTATATCATTACCTTTGCTCAGTCAAGGACTTGTCAAATTTATTGATACATTCAATGGCTCCTGTTTTGTGTAATGAACTATATGATCACTTTGGACTCCCAATGAAATCAGAGCTACTATTACTTAGGTGGGATTTACTTTTATTTATTTATTTTTAAATATGCTACTGATTTTGAGAGAGAGAGAAAGAAAGATGTGAGAGAAACATTGATCTGGCTCCAACAGGGATGAAACCCACAACCTGGGTATATGCTCTGACTAGGAATCGAGCTGGAGACCTTTTGGTGCACAGACTGATGTTCAACCAACTGAACCACACTGTCCAGGGTGGGACTTACTTTAGATAAGCTAATATAATTGAGATTGTACATTGTCTGTCTGGGTGATTATTTAAAATATAGCATTTCCTGAATTCCCCACCATGTGCCAGATCTTGTGCTGGCAGTTTAATCATTATTTCAGTTCTGTGGGTAGGTTGTGGTTATCTTTGTTTTATGGATGAGGAAATTAAGACTAAGAGAAATTAAAGAACATGCCTGAGGTCACATAGCAGACTTGGGATTCAAACTCCTAAACCTATTCTCTTTCTGTTTTTTTTTCTTATATTAGGTTATGGAAGATCCACAAATAGCTTCACTGATTACTTCTTTCTGATTTTAGTCATTACATGTAGTCGAGCCCCCCCCCCTCCCCCCCAATTTTCAGAAAGTATCTTCAAGTCATCCCAAATGAATTAAAGCACAGATTACCTTTACTTTTTAGATGAAGGTAGTGGAAACATTGAATGATTTAAGTCTCAGCTATTGGTTGAATGCTATATACAGTGCCCAAAAGGATAGCACTTCTGCCTCTTTTTCTATTTTTTTAAAAAATTAAAAGCCCTAGCCAGTTTGGCTCAGTGGATAGAGTGTTGGCCCTCAGACTGAAGGATCCCGGGTTCGATTCGGGTCTAGGCTTTATCCTGGCCCTGGTTGGGGCTCATGCAGGAGGCAACCAATCGATGTGTCTCTGTCACATTGATGTCTCTCTCTGTCTTTCTCCCTCCCTTTCACTCTCTAAAAATCAATGAAAACATATCCTTGGGTGAGGATTAACAAAAAAAACCTTGGAATATCTTGAAATATGTGAGGCTCATTGAAAATTAATCTAGAAATCAAATATGCTTAAGTCTTAGTGATGAGTGATAGAATTTTCCTATTCTTTTCTTTCTGCTCCGTTCCTGCAGTCAAGATCTCAAATGTAGATTATTGTGGTCAGCCAAGTTTAACATGCACAAAATATCAATCAAAGTGTGTTTAAAAATTTTTTCATGATTACAGAATTAGTCGGGATTAAGATATGTGTAGTTTTATAACTGGCCTTTTCTCTAACAAAATAAAATATGAACATGTCATTAAACTGGCCTTAAAATGTTTTTTAAAGATGCTATTATCTTACATTTCTTAGGTCGTTGCTGTTTTTTTCCCCCACACTATAAAAACAATGATAAACACTCCGGCACATAAGTCTGTAATTTCATTCCTGATTGTTTTCTTTTTAAAAAAAATTAATTTATTTTTTATATTTTTCTTTTTTATTTAAAAAAAATCTCTATTGTTGAGATGATTACAGATGTCCCTCTTTTCCCCCCCATTCTCTGCCTCCACCCAGTTCCCACCCTAGGCCTTCACCACCCTATTGTCAGTGTCCATATGTAATGCATATAAGCATATAAGATCTTTGGTTGATCTCTCTCCACCTCCATTCCTCCCTTCCCTCTGATTCTTTTTTTTTTTAATTAAATCTTTATTGTTCAGATTATTACAGTTGTTCTTCTTTTTTCCCCCCATAGCTCCCCTCCACCCAGGTCCCACCCCACCCTCTGCCCTTACCCCCCTCCCCCACTGTCATCCATAGGTGTATGATTTTTGTCCAGTCTCTTCCCGCACCCCCCACACTCCTTCCCCCCCCCACTGAATAGTCAGTCCACTCCCTTTCTATGCCCCTGATTCTATTATATTCACCAGTTTATTCTGTTCATCAGATTATTTATTCACTTGATTTTTAGATTCACTTGTTGATAGATGTGTATTTGTTGTTCATAATTTGTATCTTTACCTTTTTCTTCTTCTTCTTCCTCTTCTTACCTTTTTCTTCTTCCTATATGAAACCTTTCAGCATTTCATATAATACTGGTTTGGTGGTGATGAACTCCTTTAGCTTTTTCTTATCTGTGAAGCTCTTTATCTGACCTTCAATTCTGAATGATAGCTTTGCTGGATAAAGTAGTCTTGGTTGTAGGTTCTTGCTATTCATCACTTTGAATATTTCTTGCCACTCCCTTCTGGCCTGCATAGTTTCTGTTGAGAAATCAGCTGACAATCTTATGGGTACTCCCTTGTAACTGACTTTTTTTTCTCTTGCTGCTTTTAAGATTCTCTCTTTGTCTTTTGCTCTTGGCATTTTAATTATGATGTGTCTTGGTGTGGTCCTCTTTGGATTCCTTTTGTTTGGGGTTCTCTGCGCTTCCTGGACTCGTAAATCTATTTCTTTCACCAGGTAGGGGAAGTTTTCTGTCATTATTTCTTCAAATAGGTTTTCAATATCTTGCTCTCTCTCTTCTTCTGGCACCCCCATAATTCGGATGTTGGTACGCTTGAAGTAGTCCCAGAGGCTCCTTACACTATCTTCATATTTTTGGATTCTTTTTTCTTTTTGGTTTTCCGGTTGGGTGTTTTTTGCTACTTCGTATTTCAAATCTTTGACTTGATTCTTGCGATCCTCTAGTCTGCTGTTGGAACTCTGTATAATATTCTTTTTAAAAAATATATATATATTTTATTGATTTTTTAGAGAGAGGAAGAGAGAGGGATAGAGAGTCAGAAACATCGATGAGAGAGAAACATCGATCAGCTGCCTCCTGCTGGGGAAACATCCACTGGGGATGTGCCCGCAACCAAGGTACATGCCCTTGACCGGAACCGAACCCAGGATCCTTCAGTCCGCAGGCCGACGCTCTATCCACTGAGCCAAACCAGCCAGGGCTGTATAATATTTTTTATTTCAGTCAGTTTATGCTTAATTTCTAGTTGGTCCTTGTTCATATCCTCGAGGGTCTCACTAGATTTCTTGAAGGTCTCACTAAATTTATCGGCGGTTTCTAGAAAATTCTTGAAAAACCTTATAAGTTTGGTTTTGAACTCTATATCCAGTAGTTTGCTTTCCTCCATTTCTGTCATTTGTGACCTGTTTCTTTGTCTCCACATTTTTTTTATGCTTCCCTGTGTCGATAGAGTGGCTTTGTGTGCTAGGTGTCCTATAGGGCCCAGTGGCTCAGCCTCCCCAATTACCTGAGGTGGACACTCTTGGTGCACCCCTTGTGGGCTTTGTGCATAGTCTTGTTGTAGTTAAGCCTTGATTGTTGTAGGTATCACTGGGAGGAATTGACCTCCAGACCAATTGGCTGTGAGAATCAGCTGTGTCTGCAGTGGGAGAACTTCTGTGCTGAAGACACCCTTCTGGGGTAAAACTTGCTTCAGTGGGGCTTTGGTGCTCACTGAGTCTGCCCCCTGAGTGTGTCCCTTATGGATCTGAGGAGTTGTAATCTGGATGGTCCCACTCTGACCACTGGGTACACTGGCTCTTGGATCTCTAAGGAGGTGCTAATTTAGCCTCTGTCTGAGGCTACCCAGCAGGAGCTATGGAGAGATCTGCAGATTCCTCTTCTTTGTTTGGGGTTTGGAGGTGCCCAGATGAGGCCTAGCTGTGAAGCAATGCAAGCTGCTGTGGGGCCTTGGGCCTTCTTTTGGAAGTTATGGGTCTCTCTGACCCAGCTGCAGTTTGTTAGGTAATTTTCAGATTGCAAAGGGCCTGGCCTTTCATATGCAAAAGCCTCTGCACACAGCTTGGGTGGGGTGGGGTCTCAGGGGATCAACAGGGCAGATCAAGCAGCTATTGCTGCTCCCCAGTCCTACCCTAAAAAGCCCCGTGTCTCAGTGTCCCAGTAATCGCTGCAAGCACCTCTGAGAGAAAGCCGCCTGCGAGTTCTGACCGATGCCAGACGGTCCAGTTTCTCCCCATATGAGTCTGGGTCCCCAGAGATTCGCCCGGAACTGGAGTTCAGAGCAGTCGGGAGCTTGAGACTCCCTCCCGATTGAAAAAGACAACCGTGTCCTCAGTTGCCAGCCCTCTCTGCGTGCGCCTCTGTACCTCTGCACTTTACTTCTGTACCTCCTCTGAGTCACAGTATGCTTTTCTCTTTCCTTCTAGTTGTAGAATTTCCACTCAGCCAGCCTTCCTGTGGTTCTGGATGATGTCCGTTTTGTCTTTTAGTTGTATTTTTGAAGTGGTTGTGCGAGGCAGCAATTTTCGGTGTTTACCTATGCCGCCATCTTGGTTTCTCCTCCTGATTGTTTTCTTAAGATTAATTTTGGAAAGTAAAAGAAGTGCATTATATGGTACGAGCATTTCTTAATGTACAATTTAAAAATATATATATACTTTTGAGGATTAAAAGCTGTTTTTTGTATGTGTGCTGATGGGAAATTGTACTGCCTTCGCTAACATCTTCCCTCTGAGTTGCTTCTACCTGCAGTAACTATGGTTACTCAATTTCCTGAGAAAGGTAGAAATGAAAACCTTAGGAATTACCTGAAGGGGAAGATGAAAATAATAGGATTTACTAAATTATTAAAGGGCTCAGTTATTGAAATCTAGTCTAAATATAATACAGATCCCATATGTTAATACTTTTTTCATTTGATTAAAAATTTTAATAAGCTTTTCTTTGTAACCTGTAGAAAAAACAATCCTAGTATACATAGAATTATTTATTTTTTGTTAATCCTCACCCGAGGATATTTTTCCATTGATTTTTAGAATGAGTGGAAGGGAAGGGGAAAGATAGAGAGGGAGAAACATCAATGGGAGAGATACATCGATTGATATGAATAGCCTACTTCTAGACCAGTGATGGCGAACCTATGACACACGTGTCAGAGGTGAAACGCAAACTCATTTTTTTTGGTTGATTTTTCTTTGTTAAATGGCATTTAAATATATAAAATAAATATCAAAAATATAAGTCTTTGTTTTACTATGGTTGCAAATATCAAAAAATTTCTATATGTGACACAGCACCAGAGTTAAGTTAGGGTTTTTCAAAATGCTGACACGTGGAGCTCAAAAGGTTCGCCATCACTGTTCTAGACCATACTATATATGCTATACATGTTATGTAGGCCTCATTTCCATTCTCCATAGGCCATAGGTAGGTGGTGGATGAAACATATTTTGGCCCAATTTTAGCAAAGAGTCTGTTTCTAGTTCTACCCTATAATTGGCATGTTGAACCCTTGGAGCTTTGGAGCTGTAGCCTACACACTGCTTTTAGTCCTTTCTTCTTTAGGGTTTTAGTACCCACTCAATGTTTCTCTGTTTTTGGCCCACAAAGATCTTATTCTTTGTTATGGAGTGTAAGCTATGTATTAAAAGTTTTATTCTTGTATATCCTTCTAGAGGTGATTTAGGCATATACAAGGAAATAGAAATATGCTTGTTTTCCTTTATTTTGTACACAAAAGTTAGCACACTGTTTTGCTTTCCTTAGCAATAAGTTAGGAAATACTTCCATTTAAATCTGAGAGCCAGTAATTATAATGATCTTAACTCCTTTAAAATGTTATTCATGTAATTCTCACAACAACTATAACTACTACTTTCAATTTTAACCATGTGTTAATAATATGACCACTTGTTTAGGGTGACAGAGTTTGTAAGTGAAAAATAATTGGCACCACCCTAACTGGTTTGGCTCAGTGGATAGAGTGTTAGCCTGTGGACTGAAGGGTCCCAGGTTTGATTCCGGTCAAGGGCATGTGCCTTGCTTGCGGGCACATTCCCAGTAGGGAGTGTGCAGGAGGCAGCTGATTGATGTTTCTAACTCTCTATCCCTCTCCCTTCTTCTCTGTAAAAAATCAATAAAATATACTTTAAAAAAAATTGGCACCATAGTTGTACTCTGAACCACTAGATTACTTACTAGTACTGGCTCTCCTAGCTCTTGTATTTTAAAAAAATTTTTACATAATAAAGAAACTTTACTTTTTAACCAATAACATGAAACAAGTTCTTGAGTTGTCATCTAGTAATTTTGTGTAAGGGAAACTAAAAGCAGCCCAAATAATTATACTACTATTCATTGTTCTAACACTTAGACAGAAAGTATTATTTTAGGCTGGCTGCTGCTTAATACAGGTTACAAGTAACTATTTACTCCTTTTTTAAAAACAAACAAACAAACAAAAATGTATGTTTTTATTGATTTTAGAGAGGAAGGGAGAAGGAGAGATAGAAACATCAACAATGAGAGAGAATCATTGATCTGCCGCCTCCTGCATGCCCCACACTGGGGATCCAGCCTGCAATCTGGGCATGTGCCCTGACTGGGAATCGAACCTTGACCTCTTGGTTCATAGGTTGACGCCCACCCACTGAGCCACCCAGCTGGGCTATTTACTACTTTTTCATAGATAAAACCCCTGACCTCCAAGAGAGCTGTAGGTGGAAAAAATTTAACCCCTTTTTCTTTCTTCAAAAAATTGCATGTTTTTTTTTAACTACATCTAAGAAAGAAAAAAATCAGTACTGATATGTTACTTGAGCTAAAAGACATAAGGAACCAGACAATGTATATATTGATTAAATTTCTAAGAAATACGAGGTAAAAATTGAAATCTTTGGATAAGTTTTAAGTTTCTACAAAGAAGTAGCATTTGCCATTCGACATAAAATGAAGACCTACCATATATAATATACAGAAATAATACCTTTCACAAGAAATAGCTCGAGCTTTGCTAATGGTTCATATCCCATTAAGGCATCTAAAATGCCAATCCATGGAACAAGTACTTCTCTCTTCTTATCTATTTATGCAGTAGTTTTCATAAATATCTGCCTGAAGTCCCAGGCAAGGCCAAAAGTTATCCAGGACTTCATCCCTGTTCTGCCAGACGTAGGTCTAGACCAGTGGTTCTCAACCTTCCTAATGCTGCGACCCTTTAATACAGTTCCTCATATTGTGGTGACCCCCAACCATAAAATTATTTTCGTTGCTACTTCATAACTGTAATTTTGCTACTGTTATGAATCGTAATGTAAATATCTGATATGCAGGATGTATTTTCATTGTTACAAATTGAACATAATTAAAGCATAGTGATTAATCACAAAAACAATATGTAATTATATATGTGTTTTTCGATGGTCTTAGGCGACCCCTGTGAAAGGGTCATTCGGACCCCCAAAGGGGTCGAGACCCACAGGTTGAGAACCGCTGGTCTAGCCGGTTATCTTTTCCTGGTTATCCTCCTCCACCTCAGTGCTGCCACTGTGGGATCCCAGAGCCCCAGCTTCCTTGGCCTTGAACTCTTTCTCCCTCTGCAGGCAGTGCTGTTTAATTTCAGCCTCAGCTGCTTTGGCCTGCTTCAGCCTCCAGTCATTTGTGGGCCTTGGACACCTTCTGGGTGGTCCACTTCTCCGCCTACAGATGCCTTGTGACAGAGTGGCCACAGAGGTGGTAATTCTGAGGCCTAGGTGAGCAGCCTAACTGGGCCAGATTTGTCCTGGGTCAGCTGACCTAACTGCTTAATATTTGTACCTGGGCTGGTGCTCTGCCCTCTATCCTCTCCCATCTCCTTTAATTTTTAATAGTAACCCATGAAGTAAGTACTATATAGACAAGGAAACAAGTTTAGAGGGTATAAATTTCTCATGGTCACTTGCTTTTGTTCATCTCACTCCAAACCTCATTTTTAAAATTCTGTATTACCTATACTCTACCCTGATTGATAACAGGGATCTGAAAAATCATGCCTTCAAACTCTTACACTTAGGAAAATAGGCCAGTGATTCTGCAGCTTCCTCATAACCTTTACTGCTTCTTGTCTTAGCTCCTGGGGCTATTTCTGAGCAGTAGAAGTTACAAGTACCCCACTGAACAACCAGTTCCAAGTCCTATCATCAAATCCTATGTTCCTGCTCCAAATGGTAAGTTTTCTTATGGATGTATTAAAACTTTTATAAATTTTAACTCTTAGATATTTTTTTTAAATATATATTTATTTCAGAGAGGAAGGGAGAGGGAAAGAGAAATATCAATGAGAGAGAATCATTGATCGGCTGCCTCCTGCACACTCCCTACTGGGGACAGAGCCTGCAACCCAGGCATGTGCCCTTAATGGAATTGAACCCAGGACCCTTCAGTCCTCAGGCCAATGCTCTATCTACAGAGCCAAACTGACTAGGGCTAACTCTTAGATATTTTTATCTGTAGAAGGAAAAAATAATACTTTTGTGAATATAGGGTTGGTTAGTCTTTACTGTTTTGCTTCTGTTTTATCATACTGAGAAAATCAGAAGTATATTTACCTCATAGGACTATTGAAATTATTTAGCTAAACAAATAAGTTGCTTTATGTCAGCTCAGAATTTATTGTTATTTGTTTTAACTTTATCCTTAGACTACATATTTAAGTGCTGTATGGTCATGAACAATGGTATGTTTAATAGAGTATGAATTATAGCTATGAAAATAATCTTAGTGAATATTGTTTCTTTTTTTTCTATTGCCTGAATAGTTAGGAGGTTGCTTTTATTAGAATTTAGAATATTTCTGAAACCCAAACTCAGATATTGTTTTAAATTATTAAAATCTGATAATTATATTAACAATAATTACTATTTACTGTGTGTCTTTCATAGATCTGACATTATGCTTTAAATGTTATGTAATCCTCACAACAACCCTGTAAGATAGATGGTGTTATTGTCGTATTACAGATGAAAAATCTGAGCTAGAAAAGTTAAGAAATTTATAATAGGTCAGAGAAGTAATTTGGCTAAATTAGCTTTCAAAGCTTTTGCTTTTCTCATAATATACTTGTTGTATTTGAATTTTGGATATGTAGAAAGTGAAAGAATTTGAAGATGCTGAAAGTGAGAAAAATCAAAAGGGTATGGTTATGCCTGTTTGGGCATTGTGCATAATTAGGCAACATTTAAGTTGAACTATAATTCTAAACACTGAATTATAATTCTTTTGCTTTTGTTTTTTGTTTTTAGGTAACAGATGTATAATATTTCTTTTATTTAAAAGAAATGAGTGTAACTAGTGTTGCATTAAGAGTTGAAACCTGGCTTTTAGCTACATGGCATGTTAAAGTACCTGTAACGTGGTTGGAAGCTTGTATTAACTGGATCCAAGAAGAAAATGATAATATTAATTTGAGTCAAGCACAAATGAATAAACAAGTTTTTGAGCAATGGCTCCTTACCGATCTGAAAGATTTAGAGCATCCTCTTTTACCTGATGACATTTTAGAAGTCCCAAAAGGAGAGCTGAATG
Organism: Myotis lucifugus; assembly: GCF_000147115.1. NCBI lineage: Eukaryota > Metazoa > Chordata > Mammalia > Chiroptera > Vespertilionidae > Myotis > Myotis lucifugus. The sequence goes on along the minus strand of NW_005871343.1, from coordinate 1,109,688 downwards.
GATTTTTTGCTCTGCAGATTAATTCATTGGTTGATGTAAGTCAGCCTGCATATTCCCAGATGCAAAAGTTGAGAGGAAAGAATACTATGAATGAGTTAATTACAGCTGAAACACAAGTAACCCAAAGGCCTTGGGAAGCCAAGCCTTCACGAATGTTGATGCTACAGCTAACTGATGGAATTGTACAAGTGCAGGGAATGGAATATCAGCCTATTCCAGTTCTTCATAGTCATCTTCTTCCAGGTACAAAAATTTTGATATATGGAATCATTTCTTTTCGTCTTGGTGTTCTCTTATTGAAACCAGAAAATGTGAAGGTGTTGGGAGGAGAAGTAGATGCTCTTTTAGAGGAATATGCTCAAGAAAAAGTACTTGGAAGATTAATTGGGGAACCTGATCCTATAGTTTCAGTCATACCAAATAATTCTAACCAAAACATCCCTAGAAACACAGATGATCTAGAGCTTGAATTAGAACCTTCTGATGAAGAACTCTTGGCAAGTCTTGATGAAAATGATGTGTTTGCAGCAAATAATGACACCTCCTTGGAAAGAAGATGTTTCAGCATAGGTAGTTCCTCAAATACTATTCCCACAGGACAGTCAAGTTTTGAACCAGGACTTGTTATTTCTCCAAGACCAAAGGAGAAACCACCAAATCAATCTGTGCATTTCACTGATGGGGAATTAGATGACTTTTCCTTAGCAGAGGCCTTGCTTTTAGAAGAAGCTGTCCAGAAAGAACAAATGGAGACTAAAGAATTGCAGCCATTGACTTTGAACAGAATACCAGATGACAGTATAGCAAGATCTTCATATAAGCCTAATACTCCAAATAATTTTTCTTTAATTGGCAAAAATGGAAATGATAATTGGAATGAAAATAATTTATCTGAACAAATGACTGATGAAGACCACAACAATGGTGTTTTTTCAGTTAATCATAATGTATCCATAACCCATGGTTTTTCAAATAAAGATAAGAACTCAGAGACAGATAATAAAGTGAAACAAACTATCATCAGTTCAAATGTACATTCCTTAAATAATACAATATTAAATAGAGAACTGGTCAGAACTCCAAAAAGAAGTTCACAAATTTATAATGGAAATGATCAGCGTTTACGGAATTATTCTTTAAAATCATCAGAGAACAGCGCTAAACTTTCTAACACCATGGATTTGTATTCTCCACCCTTTATCTATTTGTCTGTTCTAATGGCCAGCAAACCAAAGGAAGTTATAACAGTGAAAGTCAAAGCCTTTATCGTAACCTTAACTGGAAATCTCTCAAGTTCTGGTGGCATTTGGAGTATAACAGCAAAGATTTCTGATGGAACTGCATATCTAGATGTAGACTTTGTAGATGAAATACTTGCTGGTCTGATAGGGTTTTCAGTAGCAGAGATGAAAAAGTTAAAAAAGGACCCTCTTCAATATCAGAAGTTCCTGGAGGGTTTGCAGAAATGTCAGCGAGATTTAATAGATTTGTGCTGTCTAATGACTATTTCATTTAATCCCTCCTTGTCTAAAGCAGTGGTACTGGCATTGGAAGATATTAATGTGGAACACCTTGAGAACCTAAAGAAGCGATTGAATAAATAATTTACTAAAATAATATTAGAAAACATCGAAATATCTAGAATTATATTTGTCCTTTTATTTTTGAAACTTTCTGTTCATAAAAGGGAAAAGGAAGTTTCACAACTTATTTCAATTTAAAAGTGTTTAATGTTTGTTTAGGTTTTTTAAATAAAATTTTTTATTAGATGAACTTGACTCCTGTTGTTGAGAAATTTGTTTTCCACTTATTTCATATAAGATGATTGCTAGAATATTGTATTAATGTTTACTGATGTGTCATATTGTTGAAAGTTAACAATTTTAAATAGATAGTTGTATTTCTGATATATTGAGTACTCAAAACTGTTTGTTCAGGGGTTGGGAATATCTGGCCCACAGGTTGTATGAAGCCCACGAAATCAAGGCCAAGCCATGTAGGGTGAGTTAATTAAATGTTTGACCAAATATGGTAGGCTAATTTTTAAGTTGATAATTTTGTATGGCCTGCAAATGATGTTATAAATATCCAAATGGCCCTTGGCGGAAAAAAGGTTCCCCACCCCTGGTTTATATTATTATATTTAGGAAAATATAAACCAGTAAATCAGAATGTCAGGCTTTCAGATGCAAATTGTCTTACTGGTTTTTATTTTGCTGATTTTAAATATTTGTCTGGTATATCTAAGTTAAATATTAGGTTAACAAGATGCCATTTCAGAGAATATATTGAAATGTTAAAAAAAAAAAACAACAAACCCTTACTTATAAGAATCATTTATTTTTAAATGACATGGAAAATTTCATTAAGGTCCAGTAAATATTTCCCTTTTTTTGGATTAAAATAAGGTATTATCCCCTTTCTGAATTAGCTCTACATATTTAAGCCTCTCTAGTTATTTTTGGAAGTGCTGACTTTTTTTTTTTTTAATATATTTTATTGATTTTTTACAGAGAGGAAGGGAGAGGGATAGAGAGTTAGAAACATCGATGAGAGAGAAACATCGATCAGCTGCCTCCTGCACGCCCCCTACTGGGGATGTGCCCTCAACCAAGGTATATGCCCTTGACCGGAATCGAACCTGGGACCTTTCAATCCACAGGCTGATGCTCTATCCACTGAGCCAAACCGGTCAGGGCCATTTTATAAATTATAATAAAATATAAAATAGTCTTATAAATTACATATAGCCAATTGATTCTCCCAGGATACTCATTTTTGTCAAATTCTTTTTAAAAAAATATAGTTTATTGATTTTTTACAGAGAGGAAGGGACAGGGATAGAGAGTTAGAAACATCGATGAGAGAGAAACATCGATCAGCTGCCTCCTGCACACCCCCTACTGGGGATGTGCCCGCAACCAAGGTACATGCCCTTGACTGGAATCGAACCCGGGACCCCTCAGTCCGTAGGCCGACGCTCTATCCACTGAGCCGAACCGGTCAGGGCTCATTTTTGTCAAATTCTTATATCCGTAGCCAACCTATGTTTGCAACCATGATTTGACAATATTTATGCTATTAAATGTACTCTTTTCCTTCTTGTGTTAGGGGTATTTTCACATGCTGTTCCCTCTGTTTGGAAAGCTTTCTCCTCTCCCATTTCTTTTTAAAATTTAGATAGTTTCTACTTATGCTTCATATTTATATTTAAAAGTCACTTTCTTAGAGATATTTCTCTGCCTCATTGCAATAGGTAGGCCTTATAAGTACATGTTTTTTTTTTTTTTTTTTTTTACAATTTTGGTTCACTTTTTTTTATATAGCTGTCCCTTATGTATTTATCTGAATGGACATGGTCCTGAACTGCAACAAAACAAGGTATTCACCTGAGGGTGCACTTAAGGTGTGTAAAACATATAGATACCCAGTTCTCTTACTCTTTACCATGGGAGATTCTGACTCACCAGATCCCTGGAATGGAGCCTGGCATCTGCAGGTTTAACAAGTCCAGATGGAGATTTGGAATCTCCTTGGAACTACCACTGTGGGAATTATAGTTATGTCTGTGCAGTGCCTGAATCATTAGTTTTTTTATATTGCAGTTACTGGGTGTGTGTATATGGAGAGGCCCAAGTAAAGCAAAACAAAATGCCATAGAAGAAGATAGTATCTTGCCTCTTATGTCACTTATAGCCTAGTTAAAAACCACTAGAAGACAAAAAAGATTCTGACAAAGGGAGACCATTCTGGATTTGGGTTGGTTCAGGAGGGCTTCAGAAGGAGACCAGTCCCAAATGGAAGTCTGAAAGAAGTGTTTGGTATTTGGATAGTCTTTGGACAAGTAGAGGAAAGGAGGAGAGAATGTTTTGTAGCAGGGGAATAACATAAGAAAAGACATGGACACATTTTGAACCTGACTTTTTCAGGAGATGTTAAGGAGACTTGGCTGCCTCATTGGCGAGGAGGATTCATTAGGAAATTGCTTAGAAGGGGGAAGTCCTGTGATGAAGATTGCTGGATGCCAGGTGAGATGTTAGCACTTGAAGTCAGACATCCCTGGACTTGAATCCTGCCTCCAATACTTGCTGTAACTGATTGTAGACAAACTTTAGATGTTTATCTTCCCTGAGTCTGTTTTATTATATAAAATGGAGCTAATACTTGCTACCCCTGAGGGGTATCGAGGGGCTGAATGAGACAGTAGTGCTTGGCACAGTGTAGCCCCCAGCATATGGAGTTATGGCCATTATTGATCCAGCATGCTGAAGGTCACTGCTGAGGGTCCTGGAGCAGGGCAGTTGCAGACTAGCAGTGATAGGCTGTGAAGGTGAACACAGACGTAGAGAAGGATGGACATTCACTTTGGTGAGAAGGTAATTCAAACTGGATTTTTGGCATCTTTAAGAGTAGTGTGACAATCTAGCCTTCCCACTTCTATTGGGTGTTGTGTGTCACTGCCTGGGACCGCATAAAGCTGCTGAGTACCTGTCATGCTTGGCAAATCAATGCTCTTGCTACTCTTGTTTCAGTTTTCTAAAACCCTCATAGGACAAGCAAGTGGTGAGTTGGAGGCCCATAAAAATAGATCCCTTTTATTGAGTACAGGCCTGTTTTACTTGCATTCCACGTGATTATGAAAATAAAAAATGAAAACTAGGATTTTCAGACTGATTAACATACCTATTGTTATATCTTTTCTGAAATTTGTTTTCATTGAATAATGAATAGTTTAACTACATTTGTAAGTTTAAAGAATGATGGTACAGCCCTCGCCAGATGGCTCCATTGGAGCATTGTGTTGTACACCAAAAAGGCTGCAGTTTTGATTCCCAGTCAGGGCACATACCTATGTTGCAGGTTCGATTCCTGGTCGGGGTGCACACAGGAGGCAACTAATAGATGTTTCTCTCTCAAATCGATGTTTCTCCAACCCACCCCTCTTCACCTCTCTCTGAAATCAATGAATATACCCTTGGGTGAAGATTAAAAAAAACCAAAAACAACAACTATGGTACAACAAATATTGGTGGCCCACTCATAGCTTAAGAACTAAAATGTGCCCAGTACTTTATAATCCCCCAGAGTGCTCCTTCCCAATTCCATTTCCCTCCTTCAGAAGGAACCAATATTCTGAAGTTTGTATTTAACATTTTCTTGCTTTTCTCTGTAATTTTACCACTCTGTATATAAATGATATGTTGTTTAGTGTTAATGTTTTATAACTTTATATAGATGGAATCATGTGATATATACCGTTCTATTTTGTGCTACCGCCACTGCATCCCCAACATTGCATTTCTGAATTTCATCCATGTTAATACACGTAGCTATAGTTTACTAATTTTGCTGCATAATATTTCATTGAGGGAAAAGACTACATTCTATGTATCCATGGACATTCAGGTTGTTTCCAGTGTTTTGCTTTTACAAATGTTACTGTGAACATCCTTCTACATGTCTTGGTGCACATGAGCAACCTTTTTTTTTTGTGGGGGGGCTATATGCTATGTGTCAGTTAGGATTAAGTTGGGCTGTACCTTCTCTTTATGATAATGAATAGGTATGTACAAAAGATTGGTAGAAAAGATTGAGTAAAATTCCCAAAGGAGAGAATGTAGAGAGAAGAGAAATGGACTGTGGACATAACCAAAGTGAATACTTACATTTGGAGTCAGAAGGATAAAGAGGAATGAGAATGAGAGGTAGATCTGAGAGTGAACAGCATTATAAAAAAATCACGAGAGAAGATAATATGAAAACTTGTTGACAGTGACTTGCTGTAGAGTCTGAGGAGGATGAGAACTGAGAAAAAGCTGTTGGATTTAATCCTTTAGTAATTATCAAAAGAGATTTTTTTGCACATGATTAGATGGTGAGGAAATGGAGACCATGAGAAAGAAACTTGGTAGTGAAGGGAAGGAAGGAGGAACAGAAATACAGTTCAAAGAGTAGCTTGGTGGTGGAGGTGGTGTCTGTGTGTGTGATTTTAAGATGGGAAACACTTTTAAATACTTATTACATTGGCAGGAAGAGGTCACAGAAGAAAGAATGAACATGTAATGAAATGTAGCCAGGTTGGGGGAATTACTGATGGAGTAAGGCCCTAGAGCAGGGGTGGGCAAACTTTTTGACTCGAGGGCCACAATGGGTTCTTAAACTGGACAGGAGGGCCGGAACAAAAGCATGGATGGAGTGTTTGTGTGAACTAATATAAATTCAAAGTAAACATCATTACATAAAAGGGTACGGTTTTTTTTTTTTTTTAGTTTTATTCATTTCAAACGGGCCGGATCCGGCCCGTGGGCCGTAGTTTGTCCACGGCTGCCCTAGAGAATGGATGAGAATGAGGGCCACCGAGGGGGGTTTTGTCATGAAATAGAGAAGGGTCACTTATTAAAAACATTTTTTTATATCAATCACTTCTTTTTATTTCAGGACATAATATGCTGTTTAGACCCATGGATGGTACAAAATTATAACCCTGTTTAAATATATGTAGGATATTTATTTTATTTCACAAAGATAGATTCTAAAAATAATAAAACTGGAGAAAATACTGGCTCTCATTCATTCCATCCTACTGTTAAAGATTTTCCAAAGATACATATTTAGGATACCACCCAGCTATTCTCTCATGAGGCAATATTCAAGTTGGCAAGAAGTACCTTAACACCATAGGCATAGCTGTTATCAAAAGGATCTGTGATTTTAGCAAAGAGATACAGTCCAAATTTCATTCTTTACTAGAGGCCTGATGCATGAAATTCGTGCAAGAGTAGGCCCTGGCTGCTGGCACTGGCTTCCCTCTGTCACCGGGGACCCGGGCTTCCCTTGCAGCCCCGGCTTCATCCGGAAAGTCGTCCGGAAGGATGTCCGGTCTAATTAGCATATTATGCTTTTATTATTATAGATAACTGCTGACATGATTTAATTACATCACTGGCACGGCACATGGTATTACTATTTCTCCAACATCAAGTTCACCTTTTTTTAAGGCTTTTGCTCAACCTTTCTGGAAATAAAGCTCATCATATATTTTAAACATTTAAATTTAAATGTTACCCTCATTTTACATTACATATCCTTTCTAGTTTCAAGCTAAGCAAAGATAAACATTTAGAGCTGTATTCATGTATCAAAACAAAACATAACCCAACTTAATACTATGAGAAATTGTTACATTCTATTTAGTGTTTGATAGAGAAAAAATTGATTTTGACACATATTTTATTAAGATAGCAGTCTGTTCACACATGGTCCAAGAGCACTAAACTAATAAACCAAATATAATCAAATGTTAAAGATTGGTTTCTAAACTGCCTTTTAAACACAGCCAATGATGCGTGCTTGCCTTTGATCTAGCAATATAAAACCTTTATTCCTTTATTCCAGCCCGGCCTGCATGCTCAGTGGTTGAGCATTGACCTATGAACCAGGAGGTTACAGTTCAGTTCCCAATCAGGGCACATGCCTGGTATTCAGGCTCAATCCCTATTGGGGGGTGTACAGGAGGCAGCTGATTGATGGTTCTCTATCATCATTGATGTTTCTCTCCCTTCCTCTCTGAAATTAATAGAAAAAAATATATATATATTTTTAAAACACCCCCCAAAACCACATCCACACTTCCAAACCATTCAGCACAGCTTTCTTAACTGAGCTGTTAGAAGCTGCTAGTTTGAGCACTAATTACAGTTTGAATAGCTTGTGGCGATCTCAGCAGGGATCAGAGGAACCAGCTCAACTCTGACAATATAGTGCCAAAATGGGGCCAGTGAGACTTCAAGTAAGTCACAGCAGCGTTCACCAGGGCTGGAGCCTCTGCGAGGTTATGGACAAATTGGGCCAAGGTTCTAGGGTGGGAAAATCTGTCACCCAGAACCTCTTTCTCAGTGACAGTAGTGAAGAAAGGGAGGGTGGGGAAGAGGCAAAGAAGTGTTGATGCAGAATCATCTCCACATTTTGATTAAAGGAATAAACAAGATTATCTGCAGAGAATAAGGAGATGGGAATAGAAGGGCATTTTACATATATAGAATAGTCTTGTCAATTTTGTAATTAGAAAAAAAAATGAGGAAGGGTTTTTCTTCATTTAGTAGCAGGTGGTTTATAGCAGCATGACTTAATGGAAAGAACCTTATAACTTTGGAGACAGAATGGCCTGAACTTGAGTCCTGGCTTTTTTCCTTTTTATCAAGTTACCGAACTGATCTTTCTCAATTTCTTCAAAATAAAATGGGAACAACAGTAGTTATGCACATTCAATGATAGGACACTTAATTTTAATTCCAGCAAACATGTATTAATCTCCTATTGTGTGCCAGGTATTCCACTAGGTTTGTATTCTCAAGGAGTCTGAGGTCTAGGAAGGAATTCACTTCTCTTTTATTCTCTTTTGGGAGGAAAAATAAACTTTTGCAGAATTGTGAGAGGACTTACTAGCGACTTCCCCGTCTCTGCTTTTAAATAGATCAGATCTGGCCACTCATGCTGGGTGAGTCACTTCTCCAAGGCAGCACGCGGATATTCTGATCCCTTGTCCTCTTGCCAAGGGGCTTGGAGGAGGGAGCCCTTTGCAGCTGCCAATCATGAGGCATGAGTGGTCTTGGACTACTGGCCCCTTCAATGGTGATTCAGCCTGTCTCATTCTTATATCTGTAATAAAATTGATGTGCATTATTTTTTGTCTTTTGTGTGTGTATTGTTAGCAGCTAAATGAAGTTTAGCTTTCAAACAGCCTCCCAGAGGGAGATGGTCCCAGACAACTGACCACAATCATGAGCAGTAATGAAACCCATCCATTTGTAACCTCTATGCTTTTTAGGGAGACTAATAAAGACATGCATCCTTGATTAGGGAGATTGGAATTAATTGTAATGATTGAACTTGGAGTGTGAAACTAAAGAAGTATTAAACTAAATTCTAAGAGAAGTGCTTTGGCAACAGGATTATAAATTAAGACGTTAGTATGTGTACTCTAGCTGCTTAAGGGATTATAAACATCATTTAAGCACTTAATGACAGTGAAATTGTTCCAATGTCATCTGTGATTTGTGATGGAGATCAGCATGTCCAGATCAGAACAGAACTTCATAACCAGGGAAAGGACAAAACATTCTGACCAATACCTGGATTCTACAGGGTGAGTTGAACAGAACTATATATGTAGCAACCCCAGCTCCTCTGTGCATGCAGCATTTAAATTCTGGCTATGAGTACACCATTTAAAGGAATGTTGGGAAGTGGGGTTCAGGGCTGCTCTTCACTCCTCACTGCCAGGGAAGAGTGTTGGCTCTGCATAGCAATTCCCTAGGGTAGGCTCATTCAGAACATGACCTCAATCTTTCAGGCAGCTGCCAGTTTGCAAGGCTGTGCTGACTCAGCAAAATTCCCTGGAATTTGGAGTAAGGCTTCCAGGGCTGCTGACTGTGTCCTATCACCTTCATCATCAGGGCAGCCAGTCCTCAGAAAAGAGGATGAATATATACCCTTCATACCACTGAGGTTCAGAGTAAAAGATGCTCATGAGGACCAAAGTGAGAGGAGGAGGAAATAGGCGACATTCCTTCCAAATAATAAAAGTAATGGTAATAAGAGCACTGGTGTTTATTGAGCACTGGCCCGGTACTGAGTGCCTTTAATGCTTTCACACATTATCTCACTCAAGCAAGTCCATTTCTGGTCTGCCTTGAATAAAATCACAAAGTGTCTAAAGAAAATTGTTGTTAATCACTGAAGGTACCTTTGCACGTGCCAATTTTTGTTTTGTTGTTGTTGTCCATCTTTTCTCAAAGGCCTAACAAAGGTCAGCTGGGATATTCTATTGATACCCATGACACTGCCACACTTCTCATGCAAGTCTGACAACCAGGACAAAAGAGCAACCTGTGCATAACAGATTTGCCTGCCTGGGAGAACTGAGAGGTCACATATTTGAAAAAGATACATCTATGAACCTATCACCAACTCTGAAAGGTTGATATTCATATGGTCCTAGAAATTGGAGACAATTTAATTCTTACTGATCCAACATAAGATTTATTTTTTTTATTTTTAAATTTAAATTCTTTTTTGTTGTTGAAAGTATTACATATCCAACATAAGATTATAAATGCTCTGGTGCATTGGAAAATGTCTATTATACAGGGTACATAGACGAGGAGAATTTGGAACTTTTAGTTTCAGACCTCCTTATTTCTATTAATGCCATCACCATTACTATTACTGAGAGGTTGGATATGTAGTGGTTAAGAATGAGGGCTTGGGAGGCTGACTGCCTGGTTTCAAATCCCTGCTTTGCTACTTACTAGGTGTGTGGCCTTGGGCAAGTTATTTGACTGCTTGTTGCCCTAATTACCTCATCTGTATAATGGGGATAATAACACTCCCTCATCAAGTTGTGTTAAATTGCTTAGACCAGTGCCTGGCATGTAGTCAGTGTTCATATGAGTTTGGTTGTATCAGTCTGCAAGTAACAGGACACCAGTTAACAGTAGGGTAGGCAATAAACACATGCAATTATCTTACATGACTAAAAGTTTGGAGTGGGTAGTTCCGGGAGTTCAGTGGTGCCACCAAAAACCCCATCTCTTGGTGTCTTTCCCCTCTGCCATCTTTAGCATGTTGGCTTTTCATCTTCATGGTTATCACATTATGGTCACCAGGCTATTGCAGCCCCAGGCATCACATTCACATTCAAGACAGGAAGAAGGGAGGCGGGCAGGGCCAGCATCAACTGTCCCTTTCATCCAGAGCCTCTCAAAGGAATTCTCCCTACATCTGATCATCAGGACTAAGTCACATGTCCAATCTTGTATGTGAAAGAGGCTGAGAAAGTGACTATCCAGTTTTCTAACATCTGTGAGGGAAAACGAGCAAAAAAGAAGAGGGTTGGGCATGGTTGTTGAGGCAGCCAGGTCACAGTGATTATACATGTTAGCTGTTATTATTATTATTCCAGTTCCTTAAATTAGAAATATTGAAGTTATTTTCACTCCTTGTCTTCTTCTTCCCTGGCAAACACTCAGTTACCAAGTTTGGTGATTCCTCTTGCTCATTGTTTTCAATGCCCAACCCTTCCTTTCCCTTCATACTATTCTTTTTTTGTTTTGTTTTGTTTTCAGTTTTGTTCTTGTAATAGATAGTAATAGTCTTAAAAATATTTCTCTTCATCAGATGTTTGGCCCCCTTGCAAAACTTTTGGTCTCTAAGCTTGAATATGGAGTTTTACTCCATCAATAGCATGACTGTCATGTTGTAGTGCATTCTGAAGTTCTGAAGAAAAGTGAATCCAACTCATACTTCTATGAAAGCCAATCTCTGTCAAAAGGTACAGTGCACTTTCATATATGGCCAAAATGTGCAAAGTGTTCTCTCAGTTCACTCGAGGAGGTGGTCCAGGGAATTTTTCTGACAAAGGCAACGGGCCAACCAGTATTGGCCCGGAGAGCCATAGTGGACTTCGCTGCTAAAGCCGCCATCTTTAGCTTGAGGGACCTCGGCCCCTTCATACTATTCTTAATGGAAAAATGCAGCATCTTTTGTTCTATATCCCTCAACCTCCCGTTTCTCCATGCTCTGCTCCATCTTGTACTCTACTAGGTGAATCTTCATCAAACATCTCTATCATGGCACTTTCTTTCTCCCAATCCTTCCCTATTGTCTCCAGTAGTGATTCTTAAACTTCTTTGCACATCAGAATCACCTGAGAAACTTGTTATAAATCAGATGTCTTTTGAAAAGTAGGTGCCATGGTTACAAAATAATGTATGGCGAGATAAATGGGTAATAGATTTTCATCATGTCACCATGTTCACTAGGTCAGCATCAAAGGGATTTACATAAATGCTCAGAAGGCAGAACAACAGAATATGGGAGGGATAGCTCTCTTGGCAGATGTTTATGGAATAAGGTAAAAGGAAGGCCTTGGTTTTTACATCACATAGTGAGTCTTCTTTTAGCTGTGTGATTTTATTCTTAGTTTAACATGTATTAGTCCCATGTTCAGAAAAAGACAGCTTTAACTCTTATGTTGGAGGATAATATATCATTTATTCCTCTTCAAGGTGAAATATGAGCTTTCAAAAAAAAAATCCTGCCCTGTAGTTGTTACAGCATTTTAATGTGCTTTTATATTTAATAATTTTAATGCAGTACATTAATTTTGATTATAAATGTTCCCACACACATGCCTATTGGTGATAATATTTTATGTTTACCCTCATTTGTACATTTTTTGGGGGTAATGCATTCTGATAACTCATTAGGATACATGGCTGGAAAATTCTCATTTTAAAGTAGAATAGTTGTTAAGTAACATTAAATTATAATTAGAACTCTTCACTGCATTTCATTATGAGGTTATTCTGTAATTTTCAGCAACTCCTGGTGTTTACTAATGCAGAAGTGACAGCACATAATACCGCTACATTATTGCCACATCGCTGGAGAGGACAATTGGAAAATAGGGAACACATAAAGGCATTGTTTATAGAGCCACAAGGGAAAACACAACCTCAGAACATAATGCTTTTTTTTCCCCTTTAAATACCCTTTTTCATGTCCATTTTGGCAACATATAGCATGTAGATCTCCCCTACCATAGGTTGAGTAGCCTACGTATAATATCTCTAGTTGCAATGTTCACATTTGCATGAAACCTTTTCTTGCAAGAGCAGGTGTGAAGTGGGGCTTGGTAGATAATAGTTCTAAATTGCTCAGATACATTATTTGTGGGAAGAAGAAAAATCTCCAAGTAACTGCCATAAACTAATATTTCTAAGAAGCTTTATGCTTTTTAAATAATCAGATTTTAACCCCTCTTTAATTAGGATGCAGATATTAAACTATGACCAATGAACATAATGGTGTTAGGAAGCTCCATCTAATGTACCCTCCACAATATGGCAGGGATGTATGGGTTGCAATGTTCATATATGAGCACACTGAAATTATTTTTCCATTTAAAATTTTCTTTATGCAGATCTCATAATCTTACTGTTAATTTGATATCTGCTCCCTTCCCTCATTATGCCCAAGAATGCTTCTGTACACTCAAATTGAATTGAGGCAACTATTATAATAATTTGGATGAGAAATAGCTTTAACAAAGACATTTAGATAATAGGCGTAATTTGTGTTTGTGTGTGTGTGTTTAGTTGGTGTTGGAGTTGTTTTGATGAGGGGTAGTTAAGTGAGGGGATGAGATAATATATATGGAATAGATTACCTTTATAAATAACTGAATTCTCCTCTTTTTTTTTAAATTAAATCTTTATTGTTCAGATTACATTTGTTCCTCTTTTTCCCCCCCCATAACTCCCCTCCTTCCAGTTCCTGCCCCCCCCCGCCCTCACTCCCCACCCACTGTCCTCATCCATAGGTGCACGATTTTTGTCCAGTCTCTTCCCGCATCCCCCATTCCCCTTTCCCCTCCAAGAATAGTCAGTCCATTCCCTATCTATGTCCCTGACTGAATTCTCCTCTTAATATGCCTTTTCAAACTAGAGTGAGAAAGCAGACATTATTGTGTTGTTCCTGTTCTTGGAGTAGGGGTGGGGGAGCACTCAGTCTTTCAACCTTAAATATGATATTAGTTGTAGTACACGTGTTATCTTGTATTACATTGGGAATCAAGCCTGCAACCCATGCATGTGCCCTGACTGGGAATTTAACTGTGACCTCCTGGTTCATGGATCAACAGTCAACCACTGACACCCAACCACAGTGGCTGGGCTAAATTTTAGTTAGATTTTGTTGTCTGATGGTACTGTTCAGTTCTTTTCTATTCTTGCTAATTTTATGTCTACTAATCTATTGATTACTGAGAGAATAGTATTGAAGTAAACAACTATAATTTTGGATTTGTCTATTTCTCCTTTCAATTCTTTTAGTTTTTGTTTCATGAAGCTTTGTTGTACATGCATATTCATTTAGCATTGCTATGTATTCTTTTTGAATTGATATTTTTATCATTATGTAATGTCTCTATTCCTGTAATTTTCTTTTCTCTGGTTTACTTTGTTATTAATATAGCAATGCCAGCTTTCTTGTGATTAATGTTTGCATGATATATCCTTTCTATTCATTACTTTAATCTACTATCCTATATAACAGTGGTTCTCAACCTTCCTAATGCAGCGACCCTTTAATACAGTTCCTCATGTTGTGGTGACCCCCAACCATAAAATTATTTTTGTTGCTACTTCATAACTGTAATTTTGCTACTGTTATGAATCGTAATGTAAATATCTGATATGCAGGATGTATTTAGGCGACCCCTGTGAAAGGGTCGTTCGACTGCCAAAGGGGTCGCGACCCACAGGTTGAGAACCGCTGCTATATAATAAAGAGCTAATATGCTAATTAGACTTGATGGCAGAACAACCAGTGGGTGGGGGGCGGGGCCACGGGGCAGCAAGGCAGCTAGGACTGTGAGGGCCTATGCTTGCATGAATTTTGTGCATTGGGCCTCTAGTACCATTATATTTGAGGTGAATTTCTTGTAGATAGCACATAATCTCATGTTTTTATTCATCCTAAATCTATTTATGTCCATCTGACAATCTCTGATTTTTGATTGGTGTATTTAAAAAATTTACACTTAATGTAATTATTGATATATTTGGATTTGGGCTTATCATTTTATTGTGCTCTATTTCTCCCCTTCTGATTTTTATTCCTTTGTTTCCATTTCCTTCCTTCTTTTGGCTTATTGAACATAGTTTAGTATTCTATTTAATTTATACCTTGTATCTTTGACTGTATTTTTTATATTTATTTTTAGTAACTGGTCTAGAGGGCAAAAAGCAAATACATACTACTTAGAATCAATATTTTACCACTTCAAGCACAGTCCGTAAGGATGAATTCAGCTGGCTTGGGATATTCAAGCCCTGTACATTCCAAAGGATTGGCCCTTGACAAATTCATGGGAAATAATCTCTAAATCCTTGGAATATCCTGCCTAATAAGAATGTTTTTGTATACCAAGGGTCTTGGGTCTTGCCAGATAATTTATGCTAACAATGTGATTATTGGGGGTCTTTGGACCACACTGTATCAGTTTGGCATCTTGAATAGGCTGAGGATTAAGTAACAGATCAGTCATGTGGGTGTTTTGTGATTATGTGACCAACTCTTAATAAAAATCCTAGACACAAATTCTTGGTTGGGTTCTCTGGTTGGTTATACTACCAATGTGTTTTTATATACCACTGCTGGGAGAATTAAGTGCTGTTGGTACAATTCTATTGGGAGAGGATAGCTGGAAGCTTGTGCCTGGTCTCTCCTGGACTCTGCCCTATGCACCTTTTACTTTTACTGATTTTAATCTATATTCTTTTGTTGTAATAAACTTTAACCAAGAGAATAATAACCTTTCTGAGTTCTAGGAGTCTTTTTAGAAAACCATTGAACATAAGTGTGGTCTTGGGGACCCTGACACAAAGTGGAATGTAGAATCTTACCACTGTGTGGGTCTCTTTTACTCTTCTCACTCTATCTGGTAATTGTTTTATGTAATACAACTATATACACTGAAAACCCCATCAGGCATTATAATTTTTGTTTTTGGCTGTCACACATATTTTAAAGAACTCAAGAGGAGAAGGATTATCTAGATTTATCCAGATATTTAGCATTTCTTTTGCTCTTTATTCATTCTTGATATTCCAATTTTCCTTCTGGTATCATTTTCCTTTTGTTTGAAAAACTTCTTTTAGCAATTCTTTTGAGTGAGTCTGCTGGCAATGCATTACAGTTTTTCTTATCTGTGATGTTCTTTTTCTTTAAAATATACTTTTATTGATTTTAGAGGGGAAGGGAGAAGGAGAGAGAGGTAGAAATATCAATAATGCAAGATAGCCGAAACCGGTTTGGCTCAGTGGATAGAGCGTCGGCCTGCGGACTGAAAGGTCCCAGGTTCGATTCCGGTCGAGGGCATGTACCTGGGTTGCGGGCACATCCTCAGTGGGGGATGTGCAGGAGGCAGCTGATCGATGTTTCTCTCTCATCGATGTTTCTAGCTCTCTCTCTCCCTTCCTCTCTGTAAAAAATCAATAAAATATATTTAAAAAAAAAATAATGCAAGATAATCATTGATCAGCTGTCTCCTGCATGCCCCCTATTGGGGATGGAACCCGCAACCCCAGGCATGTGCCCTGGGAATTGAACTGTGACCTCCTGGTTCACAGGTTGATACTCAACCACTGAACCACACTGGCCAGGCTGAGATGTTCTTTTTAAATATTTATTTATTTATTTATTTATTTATTTACTTTTAATCTTTATTGTTGAAAGTATTACATAGGTCCTCCTTTACCCCCCATTAACCTCTTCCAGCCCATCCCTCACCCCCCAAGCCCTCATCACCCCATTGTCTGTGTCCATGGGTTATGCATATACTCATACATGTTCATTTGTTGATCTCTTCCCCCTCACTCTCCCCTGCCTTCCTTCTGAGGCTCAATAGTCTGTTCATGTTTCTATGTCTCTGGATCTATTTTTCTTCATCAGTTTATTAACAAAAACAAAACCAGTTCTAGCCAGTTTAGCTCAGTGGATAGAGCATCAGCCCCTGGACTGAAGGGGTCCCAGGTTCGATTCCAGTCAAGGGTGCATACCTCAGTTGCAGGATTGATCACCAGTCCTGGTCAGGGCGTGTGAGGGAGGCAGCCAATTGATGTGTCTCTCTCACATAGATGTTTCTCTCTCTCTGTCTCTCCCTGTCCCTTCCACTCTCTCTAAAAATCAATGGAAAAAATATCCTAAGGTGAGGATTAAAAAAACAAAACAAAAACAAATGATCATTCCTGAATATTTTCACTGGATATATAATTCTTTCTTGACTTTTTTTTTCTTTCAGCACTACCAATTAGAAGAGCTGATGGACAGGCTCAAAGGGCAGAGTAGGCTCAAAGCACTGACCAGTCAATTGTGCCAGCTATTAGGCAGAATGCTTAGCATTGTCGGTGCCTGCTTTTTTTAAAACTTCTTCCAAAAAATTACTCCATTGACTAAGACCCAGGGGTTGCAAGTGCAGTCTAAGGAGTCTTGGCTTCCACATCACAGGCAAGGGAAAAGCATCTGACTGGGAAGAGCTTAACTGACCCGGATATATGTAAGCCATCATAGACGAGTGTTTATAATGATGGCTCTGGAATAACACACACTTAGCTTTGAATCCTGGATTTACGACTTATTGTGGAACAGGGTAAGTGCTACTTCTCAGAGCCCTGGTTTCCTTATCTGTTAAAAATAGGATAATGATGTTTACTTACTTCCCTCTCTTGGTGATTGTGGCAACCAACTTATGTAATCTGAAGAACAAAATGTACTCAGTGAATGTTAGCTTTTTATTCTTAGATTGTGTTGTGGGTGTCAACAGTCACTGTTCAACTTGGTCCTTCTAAAAGGGCGCAAGCAAGGGCAAAATCGTGGGCATGACCTTTCTTGCATGAGCAAAGGAGTCATCACATTTTCCATGCTGAAACTATATCAGTTCCTTAAGTCAAATGTTATCAGAGCTAACAATGATTTACTTAAAACATTTTTTAAAATCTTTATTGTTGAAAGTATTACAGATCCCCCCGCCCCGCATTGATCCCTTCCAGCCTGCTCCCATCATTTCCCCAGGCCTTTCCCACACTATTGTCTGTCCATATGCATATATGCATATAAGTTCATTGATTAATCTCTTCCAGCCTTTCTCTGAAATACATCAGCCTGTTGCATGTTTCAATGTCTCTAGATCTTTTTTGTTTATCAGTTTATTGTATTCATTAGATTCCACATATAAATGAGATCATGTGATACTTGTCTTTCTCTGACTGGCTTATTTCACTTAGCATAATACTCTCCAGGTCCCTCCATGCTGTCTCAAAGGATAAGAGATCCTTCTTTTTTAAAGCTGCATAGTATTCCATTGTGTAAATGTATCACAGGTTTTTAATCCATTTATCTACTTAGCTATTGTACATAACGCTGCTATGAACATAGGGGTGCATATAGTAGTATTCTTTCTTATTAGTGTTTCTGGCTTCTTGGGATATACTCCTAGAAGTGGGATCACTGGGTCAAATGGCAGTTCCATTTTTTAAAAGCTGCCATGAAATTTAGAACAATTTCTAATGGAGAGTCTCTTTCTTTAAAACAAAAAATTCATATAAGGAAATGCTAATATTTCAAGAAAGTTATTGGAAGGATCTTAATTGACATGTGTAAGTGCTATAGTTCAATTTGAATTCAAATAGGAATTCTTTATTTTTTATCCTTTGGAGGATATGTTTATTGATTTTAGAGGGAGGGGAAGGGAGAGAGAGAGAGAGAGAGAGAGAGAAAGAGAGAGAGAGAGAGAGGAGAGAAACAACAGTTCAGCCACCCCCACTTGATCCCCTGGGGGACTGAACCTGCCACCTTCTGGTATATGGGTCCATGCTCCAACCAACTGAGCCACCTGGCCAGGGCTAAATAGGCATTCTTAATATTTCCTTTTAAGTGGGCTTTATTTCTCTCTTGTAAAACTAAAAATTGATTTCTCTTTTTTAGCAAAATGGGTGCCTACTAGGGTTCATGGTTAAGAGATGTGGTACAGCTGTTCTTTTATGGCTTCCACTCCGTGTGGAAGCAGCCTTACCAGAGCAAGGCAGAAGCGAACAATAGGAATCATTAAAAAAAAGTGCTTCTGCAAAGGATTGATCGGTGGTTTAACAAAGATTGACATCAGCATGACATTCTCTCCGTAAATGCACAAGGCTGCACAGAAAAATCTCCCCTATTTACAAATAGTCAATCTTCCATCTCATTTCTCCTTGGTATTCTCTTAAAGTGCACTGCAGGAATGGGATTTCTTTGCCTTTCCTCCCTCTATACTGGGATGGGAAAGTTCCCTGAAAAAGCCCCCCATAATGGAATCTTGTGAGATAGAATTCTCATCTGGAATTTATTACCAAAGTAACTCTTCAACAGGTGTTTGGCACATGTTCCTAGTCTCCTGAGAAGGGGATTCACAGTACGGAGCTTGGAATTTATTGAGGTCTCTTATTCAAGTCTTTTTCTAGGTCTGCTAATAGTCTGTGGCAGGAAATACTAGGGACTCATCCAAATCCACATTCTTCTCTTCATTCTGGGTACACAGCTGGACCACATTTCCCTGCCTCCCTTGTGGCTAGGTATCGTCATGTACTTGAGTTTTTTCTGAAGCTGATATGTCCTCCTTTCAGGTTTGGTCTATGTAAACCTCCCATAAATTCCTTTTTCTTTTCTCCTTCTTGCTGGTTAGAAGGAGGTGACGCCCAGGGCAACCTCAGAACCCAGGTGTTGAAGATGGCAGTGGCTCCGTGAATGACTGCTCTGCCAACCTGTTCACTTGCCAACAGTATTGCCAGTACTGTTCTGTAAGCAATAAATAAACTTGTATTAAGTTTGAGCCATTATACATTTATTTGCTATAGCAGTTATCCTCACTATAACTTACTTTTTTCTACGCTTTCAGTCGCAGTATACATCAGGGCTATGAGTTCTGCTGACACAGGACCAGTACTCTTTGAAGCTTCTGTTATAACTTTAATCCTCACACATCCCCTTCTCTGGGAATCTGTGGTCCAGGTTATTGTGCAATGATGCTAAAGTCATTCTTTCTCTTTGAAAACAGTTACTATTTTTATTCAGTCACTCATTCATTTCACCATCTGGTGAATAAATCATTTATTCATTTGATTATCTGTTCTCAAAAATGTTCCAGACATTTATAAGATGAATAAATACAACAAAATTTCCTATGAGAACCAGGAGTGAAAAAAAGAATGGAAAACAAGGGTAGAATCAACAAATGGAGCCAGAAATGTTAGCCAATACACATAGGAGCTCATCTCATTAGCTCCTGCCTTCTCTAACATCTTCCTCCTGAAGCTGCTACTGGTTGCGACCCCATATCTCCTTTTTCACAAACCCTAATTTCTTGCAAGACCATTTCTTTAACCATTTCCTGATGGCCCCATCTCCTCCTATGGGATCTTTGGTGGCTTCTCATTCCCTTAAACTTCATCTAGGCAGTTGCACAGTGATGAGGGAAGCATTAACTGGGGAAGTCATTGTTCTTATCATGAGGCTGAGTATTTTTTCATATATTGCAGTTATTTTTCTTTTCTGTTTCTTTTGTGAGTTTTTATTCTAATCTATTACTGATCTTTCTATTGGATTTCTTTTTTTATTGACATATAGGTGTTCTTTACCTTTGAACAATATCATTCACATTTTATTTTATTTGATTTTTTTTCCAGATTTCTGCTTTATTTTTTATTTTTTAAAATTTTGTTTTATTGCTTAAAGTATTACAAAGAGTATTACATATAAATATTTATGTTACAGATATTTTCCCCAATTTGCCTTTCATCTTTTGAAATATATGTATGCAAGTTATATAATTTTTTGAATTTGTTCCTTTTTTTCTATAAACCTTTTATTTTGAGCAGTTTTAGGCTGGCAGCAAAATTGAGGGGGAGGTACAGAGATTTCTCATAAACTCCCTGCCCTCAGACATGCATAGCCTTCCTCCTTATCAAAGTGGCACATTTGTTACAACTGATAAACATACACTGACACATTATTATAACCCAACGTTCATAGTTTACATAAGGGTTCACTCTTCGAGTTGTACATTCTATGGGTTTGGACAAATGTTTAATGCAATGTATCCATCATTATAATATCAGACTGAGTAATTTCACTGCCCTAAAAATCCCCTGTGCTCCACCTATTCATCTCCCTCTGCCCAACCCCTGCCAGCCACTGATGTTTTCACTCTCTCTATAGTTTTGCCTTTTCCAGAATTTCATATAGTTGGAATCATATAGTACATAGCCTTTTCAGATTGGCTTCTTTAACTTAATTTAATTTCCCTCCATTTCTTTTCATGGCTTGATAGTAGCTTATTTATTTTAGTTCTAAATAATGTTACATTGTCTGGTGAAACAGTTTATCCTTTCACCTACTGAAGGACATCTTGGTTGCTCCCAACTTTTGGCAATTATAAAAAAACTGCCATAAACATCTTTTGAAGGTTTTCGTGTGGACATAAGTTTTCACATTCTTTGTGTAAATACCCAGGAGAGTATTGCTGGGTCATATGATAAAAGTATGTTTAGTTTTGTAAGAAACCACCAAACTCTTCCAAAGTGGCTGTACCATTTTGCATTCCCACTAGTAATGAAAGAAAGTTCCTATTGCTTCACAAACTCACCAGCTTTTGGTGTTGTCACTGTTCTGGATTTTGGCCATTTTAATAACTATGTAGTAGTAGTATCTCATTGTTTTTAAAATATATATTTTTATTGATTTTCAGAGAGGAGGGGATAGGAAGAGAGAGATAGAAACATCAATGATGAGAGAGAATCATTGATCGTCTGCCTCCTGCATGCCCCCCACTGGGGATCGAGCCTGCAACCTGGGCATGTGCCCTTGACCAGAATTGAACCGCAGCCTTTTGATGTACAGGACCCTTCAGTCCACAGGCCGCCGCTTTATCCACTGGGCCAAATCAGCTAGGGCCTCACTGTTGTTTTAATTTGCTTTTCCCTAATAACATATGTTGTGGAGCATCTTCTTTATATGCTTATTTTTCATGTATATCTTCTTTGTGAGGTATCTGTTAAGGACGTTGGCCTGTTTTTTAATTGGGTTGTTTGTTTGTTTTCTTATTGTTCAGTTTTATTTTATATATTTTGGTTAACAGTTCTTTATCAGATGCCTCTTTTGCAAATATATTCTCTTTTTTTTAAATCCTCACCTGAGGATATGTTTTATTGATTTTTAGAGAGAGAGAAACATTTGATGTGAGAAACATCAAGTGGTTGCATTTGGTAAGCGCCCTGACTGGGGATGGAACTCACCACCTAGGTATGCACTCTGACCAGAATTGAACCGCAGCTTTTTGGTGTACAGGATGATGCTCTAATCATCTGAGGCACCCAGCCAGGGCACGTTTGCCAATCTTTTATTTTTTCATTGTTGGTTTGAGAAAATCTTCCTTACCACAGCTCACAAATATATCCTCCTAGTTTTCTTCTGCATAGAAATGTATAGATGAGGCAGAAACAGGTTAGCTGCTTAGCAAACTCTTTTCCTTTTTCTCCCAAGTACAGAGCCAGACTTCATATCCCAACCTTCCTGGCAGTTGGGTGTGGCCATGGTATTGAGATCTGGCTAATGGAATGTGGACAGAGTCGAATTGCCATCTTCCAGGACTTGCCTGTCTGATCTTTTATCCTCTTTTCCCTTTGGGTTGGCTGTAATGGATACAACCTCCAGGGAGAAATGGGGAGCTATGTATTGAAGATGGTGGAACAATAATTTGGAAGGCTTGGGTCTGAATCATTCCTTGGAGAAGAGCTACTCAATCAGAAACAATTGTTTTGACTTTTATATGAGTTTTAAGCCACTGAGATTTGGGGACTTATCTGTTCCAGCCACTAATGACCTTAACTAATATATATATATAATATTTACATCTTTAATATGATTGCTAAAATAACTTATTTTTGTGGTTGGTATGAGAGAAGGATCTAACTGAAATTTCTTGCCCCCAAATGGATAGCCAATTTTGAGGGATCATTTGTCTTTTGTCTACCTTTATAACATGCTACCCTTATCATATATTTGACTGTGCTATACACAATCACCAATTTTCGGCCATTTTGACCTCTAAAGATAACAGTTTCAGTAGATTTAATATTAAATTCCTCTTATATATATTAGAATGTTTATAGACTTTCTATCTTTGTCCACCAATCTATGTTTCTTTACCAGTAGCTTACTGTTTTAATTACTGTAGCTTTATAGTATATTTCATATCAGGCAGGGCAAGATGAACTTTAAAATCAGTCAGTCAAATTCTATAAAAAAATCCCATCAGGATTTTGAGTGGATTATATTTTGCATTATATTTATACTGTATAGATTAATTTTTAGAGAATCAACATTTCTATAAAATGAAGTTTTCTCAATTGGGAGTGTGAACATAAACAAGCAATATGAAACTTGTCCACAAATAATTAAAAATGTGTAAGTCTCAGCTCTAGGGAAGGGGTTTAATGGCCACCGCTCAGGTTGTTCTAAAGTATGGGTAGGATGTGTAATTTACCCACTGGGACATTTTGAATTAAGCTGTACCTGCTCTCCATGGTTTCTGTGAGGGAAAAAGGGATGCTGTTATTTATTAATTAATTAATTTTCTGCATCTCTCCACTAGGGTGTAAGTACTGTAGAATTAAGACTTTGCCTCCTGCACTCTTCAGTTTTTCCATTGCTTAGAACAGAGCCTGACCCATCACAGACCCTTAATGTTTGTCAAAAGAAAGAATGAATATGAGGTCTCAAGTCCTTAATGAGGATGATGGTTTGCATCTGCAGATAATATATAAGATGTACATCACAGTAAAAGAGTGCCTATTTCTTCTGGCTCTTATGAGTACCCACAGCTGCATCTATTGAGCCATGCTGAATTGTTATAGAGAAATGGTGTATAAAATGGCAGTGACAAGTAAAGCATTCACAAGCATGATGTTAGCATAAATATTGCAATGAATCAACTAGGTTACTCATCTCAGCATTGTTTTCAGGAGAGAAAGATAGGGAAATGGTTTAAAAAAAACTATGGCATATTCATACAATAGAATACAAACAAAAGAAGAATTGATATGGAAAGATTTCCAGGATAAACTGCATTGTTAAGTTAAAAAAAAAAGCAGAATAGGCTATATGATATGCAACATTTTGTGGGGAAAAAGAGAAGGAAATAAAAGTACATATTCATGTTTGCCTCTAGATTCATAAAGAATCCCTAAAAGCATTAAAAGAAATTAACAAAAGTGATTTCTTGTTGGAGTAGTGATGGAAACTGGGGTGAGTGTGACACTTTTCACTTATACTTTTATATATTGTTTGATTCTGGAACTATGTGGTTATATTGCCATTTAAAAATTAAATAAAATATAAAAATTATTAGAATAACAATCATATTTCATCTAAGAAATAGTCTCTATCCATTAGTTGGTACAAGAAAGAAATGTAAATTAGTTCAGATTAGTACACAGGGGAATTTGTGTCTTTGAAAAGGCTGTGAAGTGTTTGTAGAAATAACATGTAAGGCAGTGGCAACAGCATAGGGGAATCAGACACATTCCCTACTTGGTTACATCTCATTCAGGGCGCTTTTCTCGCCCAGGCAGTTAGGGTTAAAGTGCTTTTGTTCTTTTCAGTGAAATTTCTGTTTTAATGCAAAGTGTTTCAGCCTTGTCCTCTCAGTTCAAGATAAATCAATTAAATATCCTATATAATAAAACCCTAATATGCAAATTGACCAAATGGCAGTATGACCAGTGGAATGACCGGTCGCTATGACACGCATTGGCCACTGGCGGGCAGACACACACTGACCAGTCGGGAGCAGCTCCTGTGTTGGGGCATGTGTTGTCATATAAAAATAATATGAAGGTAGAAGTGACATAAAGGATGAATGGGCAATTCAGGTGGGGGAAGATGGATGAAAGTGCTTCTAATAAACATAATCAGCTTTCAGCTAGGTAAAAAGCCCCCACAAATATTCAGGTTATTAACTGAAACTCACCAACCCCTTAGTACTCATGCATCTAATGAAAGTGAGTGCTAATGGCTCAAGGAACTAGGAGTCAAATAATGAAGTTTTATTAAAATGTTTTCTCCACCTGTCTTCAATTATTTAGATCCAATCTAATTTTTCTTCAAAATTAAAGTCTGGGGCTGAAGCTAATTTACGTGACAGGACATTTAAAAATAGATGTCCTCTGTACCTGTATGTAAATCACTGAGACAGAGTACGGTATGTTTCCACAGTGCTGTTGTTGAAACACATTTCTAAACTTATTAAAATAACTAGTAGCCCTGCGCACGAATCCGTGTGCCAGTAGCTCGCTGCCTCCCTCCTGTAGCTCTCCGCCCGCTGTCCCGCCCTCCTGTAGCTCCCCCTGCCCCTCCCTCTTAGCTTGCTGCCCTGCTCCCTCCTGTAGCTCTCCCCCACCCACTTATAGCTCACTGGCCCACCGTCCTGCTGATCTGTGATCCGGTCATTACACAGTCGGTCATTATGTAATGACCATTTGCATATTACATCTTTATTATATAGGATGTGCAATGGAAAGAGCATAATGGAAGCTTTGTCCCTGAGCACTGAAATTTAGAGGGCCTCCAAATTACATTTTCCTCGCTTATATCTCACCTACTACCAACTATTTCTTTTTTTTTCTTTTTTTTTATTTTTATATATTTTTATTGATTTCAGAGAGGAAGGGAGAGGGAGAGATAGAAACATCAATGATTAGAGAGTATCATTGATCAGCTGCCTCCTGTACACCCCCTACTGGGGGTCAAGCCCGCAACCAGAGCATGTGCTCTTGACCAGAATCAAACCCAGGACCTTACAGTCCACAGTCCAATGCTCCATCCACTGAGCCAAACCAGGTAGGGCCTACCACCTGTTTCTTCAGTAGCTGTGTCAAGCACGCTTCACTTTTACTTAAACCCCTTGACATACATAGAGAAAGCCAAGAATCTAGGTCAAAGACTAAGAGAACGAAGCATTCATGGTCTGGAGTAACAGTATGTATTTAGCTTCTTGGAAAATTTTCGCAGAACTGTTCCTAAACCTGGAGTCTCAGGGGCCATTCAAGAAATAGCCCCTTTCTGGGATCTGGGTATCTGGGACTTATTTTATTTGACTTACACTTATTTGATGTATAGCCCCTGGATATTATTCATCATTGTTCAGGAGCCAGGTACCTGTAAAAGGATGCATGGTGAATGGCTGGCTGCCTTTCCTGGTTGGAGTACCTGGGACTTACAGCCACCCTCAGGCCTGACCACTGTTCAGCCTTCTCCCCCTCTCCATCTTCTATTGTTTCTTTTCTCTCTGGCTCTGACCTTCTTTTCCCGTATGTCTTTACTAGTATTTTCCTATACAAAATTTACCTCTCTTTTAAGGCCTCATTTGTATATCATCTTACTGTGAGAAAAAACTTCCACATTTTGATAGAACCAGCACTAATGAATTAATAACTTATCAGTGGGAATGACTCAGGGTAGAGTAGTTATGAGTATACCAGGTAGAGGGACTTTTTCCTCAAGGGGTAGGTATTGTCCCATTTGAATTCCTGAATGTATGCACTGCTACAGCATGCAGTTATTTCTTAATCCTATATAATAAAAGCCTAATAGCAAATCGACCAAATGGCAGAATGACCGGTGGAACGACAGTTGCTATGACATGCACTGACCACCAAGGGGCAGACGCTCAATGCAGGAGTTGCCGCCAGCCCTCAGTCCCCAGGCCAGCCAAGGTGGGTGTCAGTAAGCACCCTCTCCCCCATTGCCCTGCTGGTTGCCCCACAGATTGGCCCTGATTGCCAGCCAGGCCTACGGACCCTACGCATGCATGAATTTCATGCATCGGGCCTCTAGTTATCTCATAAGAGGCATTGACCAAATGAATAATTCGAAAATATTTGGCACTGAAATACACAGTACATCCCCCCGCCCCTGAAACTTATTTGACTAATTACATTTGGCTTGAACTTGTATTAAAATAACTATTTCTCTAGAGTACACACCAAACTGCTTCCAAGGAGAGGCAATCTAGAAATAGTTGGGACATGGGCAAGGGCCAAAGAGAAATGAAAAATGCTCAGAATCAGAAGATTCAACATTTTAGTCAATTATTCATTTATATCTTGCTATATTCCAAAAATGATTTTGAGGGGGAATAGTAGCTGCGTCTCACACTGGGAGCATTGTGCCTTTCGAGGCCCACATGTAAGATTCCAGCTCTGTCCAGTGTAGCATTATGCTGTCTGATGATAACAACAACCGTAATCATTCCTGGATGGCCTAGAGTGTCAAGTACTCTGCTGAATACTTAACATGGCGTATCTCATTTAATCCTCATATTACTTGTTGTCTCATTTTACAGATGAGGCTCAGAGATTAATTGCCTTGCCCAAAGTTACAAGGTAGTACAAGGCAGAAGCGTCATTTGGAACCCAGTTTGTGTGGCTCTGGTTGATACCTGTGTTCCTACTACCTTTGCCTTGTTGCCCCTGCTTTTGTTGAAGATAAGCTATGCAGCTCTGGCTGAAGCACTGTCTACACCAGTGGTTCTCAACCTTCCTAATGCCGCGACCCTTTAATACAGTTCCTCATGTTGTGGTGACCCCCAATTTCATTGTTACAAATTGAACATAATTAAAGCATAGTGATTAATCACAAAACAGTATGTAATTATATACGTGTTTTCTGATGGTCTTAGGCGACCCCTGTGAAAGGGTCGTTTGACTCTCAAAGGGGTCGCGACCCACAGGTTGAGAACCGCTGGTCTACACTGAACACGAGGAACCAGCCTTTGTATATGTCAAAGTACGCCATCTGAGAAAGGGGTTGTATTCATTTACCAGGACAGTTTTGAGAAAACTAGTGGAACCAAAACTTTTGATGATTGCCCAGACACATTGGTTCCAGACAACTGTCAAGTCTTGAGATACCTGTATATGTCTACATGGTCTTGGCTTGACCAAAGGACCTGGCTGTAGAACACCTTACCCAGCACGGCACCTTCCTGTTTGCCATTGCATTCCTTGCCTTGTATTATCCCCTGCCAAGTGTTCTCCCTCAAGCACAAGTCTTCATTCAGCCAGGAGCTGTGGGATGGGAAGTACCAGTCAATGGGCCTTACAAACCATTGCATTGAGTAGGCTCAGCTGTCCAGGGGTGAGCCATCTTGCCATTATCCTCCCGGTACAACATCCTGCACTTAGCTGCCACTCAGCTCCCCAGTTACAGCTACTGAGAACTCAGTGGTGTTTGACCCCCATCTGTGACTGTTGGTGCAATCTCAACCCAAGTGTACCCTCTCAGAAGAAAGTTCCTCAGTGCGAGCTCTTTACCTGCACCACTTTTTCCATCCTGCTGCCTACCATCCTCCACCCTCCTGTATTTTAATAGGTCAAAGTCAAAGATCAATAAATATTAAGTTTTAGCTCTTAGCAATTAATGTCAATGCTTCCTACAGTGGCGAAGCTTTTGGTAGTTACTCAAAACCGTTAGAATCAATTATATGCAGTTTTGTTTTTTAATGAGAGAGAAAAAAAAATCAAATCGAGCATGAATCTTCCTAAGCACACGCTCTCCCACCTTGTGGAAATTACTTTGCAGAAACAGAGCACAATATCTAAGTCATGTCAGTGCAAATCAAAGTAAGGACTTAATGCTTGTGTTATTTTAAAATTGTTTTCAGCCTGAGACTGACATACCTAATTGCTTTTTAAATATACCTGTTAAAGCATCAAGCGTGTTGTTGACAGTATTCAAGCATCTTTGGGTGGGCTGCTGTCGTTAAGAAGCAAGGTTGGCATTTTCCTCTCTAACCTCAAACTTGATGGTTTTAATATCTAGGCTATTTAATTTACAGCAGGAAGAACTCTGGCGGATAATTTTTTTTACCAAAGCAATTTAAGTAAACAACAAAAAATAAAGAAAAGGGTAAAGCATTTAGCTTTCAGATAACACATCCTCCAAGGACTGTCCTCTGTTTTAGTGGCACTGCACAGATTTGTTTGAAGCTGAAGATGCTATATTTAAGGTTGACTTTTTAAGGAATCAGCTTCTGAATTCAACCCTAAAGCAAATGCTTTGACTTCAAGTGTAGTGTTGATGAATTACTGAACAGATTTCAATCAGAAGTAAAAATCCTAAATTTTCTTTTATTATTTCTTTGTTGGAGGTCAAGAGTAACCCCCTGGGGGAAAAAAGCAGAAAAAAATAAAATTCACTTAGTTTGTTTCATTGAAATATATTGCTTTGGTCTTCTCCCCACCATCAAAGTTCATCCTTCATTCAGCAAATACCAATGGGCCATCTACTACATTTGAGGTACTGTTCTCTGCACTAGGAAGTGTAGTGACCATACCCCAGAAAGACACATTACTGGGAGCATCTCTGTACCAGTCTGATGAGGATTTACCTGGGGAAACCCTGGCTGAAACGAAAATGTCTTAGGAGAGTTGTGAGAAGTAAAGGCACAGAATTTCTTCTTCTTCTTTGATAGACATTTCAATCTGGATTTTACTTGAAAATGCTTTCTCATTTCTTTTTGGTGAAATATAAGACAAAGGAGCCCAGGCTGTTTTTGGAGAACCTGCCTGCCTTTTGTTGTGGAAAGCAAGTTTTACATGAAGTAAAAGCACTATTCAAGGCTGGGACTATTGGTGACAAACACAGTGCTGTTTGTGCTAGAGGAGATATGCAATTTTCCCCCTCTGGTACAATGTGCGTTTATCAGAGCATTTATCAAATAATTTGGTCTTCCACTACATTATCAGGAATTAGCGAGTTTGGTTATGGACTTAATTATGCTTTTGTAAAAAATGTTTTTAGTCCGCTCTCAAAAATTTTGAAGTGGACCTTTATTATAGTTACCAAATTGTATGAAAGTGCATTGCCCTGGTCACATGAGGGTCACAGGTGGAACGTAGCAGGGCTGAAATGAAGGGTAATGGAGAAATCCAGTACTTGTGTTTGCTACTTAAATGTCAGGGCTGAGTAAATGGATTTCTCTACTTCCTAGGACTCGGCTCTTACTACATTAGTCTGACAGCAATTAGAGAGAAGAGGTTGCTCTGCAAATTGGCTTGGCGAATCACACAGTTCATCTTTTTATTGTGCAAACCAGAAAAAATGGCTTCTAATCAACCCACTTCGACTTTTAGTCAAAAAATTATTTACCATCCCATCAGCTGAAAGCACCTATGAAATGTCCTATTTGAATTAATTGAAGGGGAGAGATATTTGTACCAATAAGCTAATCACGATTGTGGGGGCACAGTCTTACTATGGAAACAATAAAGAGATGGCATTCTTATTGAGATGTCCTTGCCAAATTGATTCATGCTTTTAGGAGAATTAATCTACATTTCAAATATAACTGGACTCTTATCAACTAAATCAGAAATGTACCACTTCATGACTATGATGCTCAAAAGAAAGAGGTTTTCCTCTCAAATAGAACATGATTGATTTTGAACTTTTTGTAATCTTTGCATTTGATTCACATGATAGTCCCTTTGCTTTGTAACTGCTCTAGGATGTAACATTTGGGGGTGTTAGGTAAAAGTTTATTATTCGTACTTTTTAAAAAGCATAAATTAACAGAGAACCGATGTGAGGCACAGGGAAATTTCCACTTTGCCCATTAGCACACTCAATGATTTAAAAAAAGTGAATGAATGAATGACACTTCTAAGTGAAGTGTAATAATGAATTTAAGGTAGTGCAAACGATAAGAGTAGGCGCCTTTAAGCTGTGCCTTAACCCAGCTACCTTCATTGGGAAAACACTGAGATTCAGGCGGCCTGTGCCGGGAGCTGGGGGGTGGTAGGCTGAAAACCTTGGCCTATTTGAGGAGAAACTTCACTTTGGCATCTCAAAAGACAAAGATGTCTTATGCAGTATGAGTCCAAATTTCTGAACAACAATATCTTAGCAGAGAAGAAAAAAAGTCTCTTGAAACCAATTTTTTTGATAAGTCCTAATTCTTCTCATTAACTAAACCAAAATCATAACATTTAAAAAAAAAGGTTTTTTTTTAAAACAAGCGTTAGTTCTTTAAAGAGAAAACGCCCCTCTTTTAGATGAATGTTACACAATGGAGGATTAGGGGATATCTGCAGATAATGTCATGTCTTATTTGGGGTAGTGGTTCCAATCCTAGGCTTCCATTTCAAAAGAAGCCCTTTAATCTTTCAAAAAATAAATAGAACTCCATCGGGGAGGCGTCCCTTCTTGTGTTTCCCCCTGAATTCCCCTCCTGCCTCCAAACAGCTGGTTTATGCCTGCAGAGAGAGAAGAAGGGGCAGCTGGCTTTTGCTTTGATTTGAGCTCCATTGCCCTCACTCAGTTCGCTTCTCATTACCAGGGCCACATATGTTGTTAATACGCAAATAAAGCTTGCTACCTCTTGCAAGCTAAAAGGGTTTAGCTGAAGTAGACATTGTGCGTTTGGTACATATGGGACTGCCTGAGCGACAGCATCCGATTGCTTTAGACCTCCATTCCTACCCAGACGGGGCCTCATTAGAAAACTGAAGGGCCAGTATGCAGGACAAGGGAAAAAGAAAGGAGGAGGGAAGGATTCCCAAATGCAGTGCTTTGTGGAGACTTAGGGCTCTTGGGTCGCCTGGTCCCTGGTGGGAGGAGGGCTGCCTGGGTGATTTTCATGTGGCAGGCCTGCTACTTGCTGGTTAGACCTGAATGTTGGCTTCCAGGCTTTCCTTTGTCTTCAAGGGTTGTTTATATCTTTTGAATTTAGTTCCAAGTAACAACCTCTCAGGGTCTCCATTCCCTGATGGCAAAGATGAGAAGGTTGACTCAATGGATGACCTTCTCGGGTCCCTTTCAGTGCTAAATTTAATCTTGCAAAAGTCCCCCACCAATGTATCAAACATATCCCAAAAAACACAAGGTGTGGATAATTAGGGATGAACAGAAGGTCCCAAATCCATGTGGAACAGAATAGTACATTTTTTTCTTTAACATTCTCTTTTTAAGCCTGTATACACAAGAGGTTGAAATCTTACTTGCATCCAATTCAGGCCTGCCCAATTCAGACCGGGTTAGCTCTCATGAGGCAATTCAGAGGTAAGAATCCCCCAGGGCCAGGATTTACTGAGCATGTTCATAAACACAACTGGTTTCCCACATTAAAGAAATGAGCACTCATTCTCATATCCTTGCTCAGATGTTTTGTTTGCTGAGAAGTGGAGGTGGCAGGCTGGGGGTTGTGGTGCTATAGGAAGTTTCATGGGAAATGTGCAAAAATATAAAACAAAGATTTCTGTGCTATTCATTTTTTAAGAGAGACTATAATTAAATTCTACTGGTTTTATAGATTCCTTTCTTCCTTTTTTTCCAGAAAAAGCAAAACAAAACAACCCTCTGGCAGCAAATGCTTAGGTACTTGTAAAGGTCAGGACCTTGGTGCAGATTATTAAAAAGAACGCTGTAAGTTTGCCTTGAGAATTAACTTCCTCAGGTTTCTATTATTTTGTGTTTCTCCTGGGTTAATTAAAAACTTAAAGTGGTTACTAAAATTATTGTCTAGCCCTGGTTGGTGTGGCTTTGTTGGTTGGAGCTTCCTCCCATACACCAAAAGGTGGTGGGTTGATTCTAGGTCAGGGCACCCAGGTTGCGGTTGGATCCTTGTGGGGTGTAGGTCAAGGTGCATATGGGAGGCAACAGATGGATGTTTCTCTCTCTCTCTCTCTCTCTCTCTCTCTCTCTCTCTCTCTCTCTTCAATAAAAAGCATATCATCCAATGAGGATTAAAAAAAAATAAAAATTATTGTCCAACACTTCCTCTCACACACACCGCATCAGGAGGGGAGCTAGCTGGAGGAGAGGGCCCTGATTTAACATTACAGATGGCCACAAAGCACAGAAACTTACGGGCACATTGAAAAGGCCTCTTGGCTGGCGCAATTTGTAAACCTTTACCTAGACAGGAAGCATTGTGAACTGGGAAACTGACACTCAGCTGGGATCTTGCTGCTCCCAGCAGACAGGGACCCTGTAAATGTTCTGTGAGCTTGGAAACCCCCCCCCTCCCCCGGCCCCCTGGAAATCACTGGGATTGTGCAGTACAGTTTTGGGTTCTTGAGAGCAAAACACCTCCTTAAGTCGTCCAGTTAGAGCGTTTCCATTTTCCTGCCCTTTTCCAGCCTTCAATGTGCCTGCCCTGCCTGGTATGGGGCAGGTTATTCTGGGCAGACCTGGAGGGGGGTGGGGTGGGGGTGATATTTACCTACCGCGGCCCAGAAAGAGAAGTGCCCAGGGATCGCATTTCAGATGGGGACCTTTGTGCCATTTTTTTAAAATTTTAATTTTTTATTCTGATGTTACAGACAGTGGGGATGGGAAAGGGTGGGAAGGAGGGAGAAGGGTTCTGTACCCCCGGAGTGCGCCTAGCGCGCATGAGGGCCGCCACCCGCCGCCCCGCCCCCAATCAGGCAGAGCGCCCTGACATTTACCCAGCCCCTTTCATAGGTTAAAGAGAAAACCGCTTTCACAGACCGAATGAAGAAGGAGGAGGGGTTAGGTTTGCTAATCCAAGAGGAAGAGGAGAGAGGGCTTGTGATGAGATTTATGGATAAACGGTCTTTGCGTGCCTTTTTGGAGAGGGCATTCATAGCCCTCCTCCCCTTTTTGTTCCGTTGACACTTTCAATTTTAGATTTTTGTGTGTGATTTTAGAAGAGGGACATTTCCTTTATAAAAAAAACAAAACAAAAATATCTACATATAAAATATAGGTAAATAAACTACATGGCATATTACATTTAATTAAACATTGGATAACATTTTTCAAGTTTCACGGTGTTAGCACTGGAGAATTTTAACCTAATATTTAACCTAACAAAATACCGTGATACTTTCTGATAGGATGGTTTTAATTTTGAAAAAATCTCTTTTTTTCATTTGGTAGGAAATTTCTTAGTGTTTATGAATAAACTTATGGTAAGGATGGAGAATTCTGATGACACCATCCTATCGTATGCTTGGAACCAATTAAAATTTCTATTATAATACGTGTTTGTATATATATATATATATATATATATATATATATATATATATATGTGTGTGTGTGTGTGGGTATGTGTGCATTCATCTATCTATATTTATAAATAAAATCTTAGAATTCTAGAATATCAGGGCGAACAGTGCCCTTTGCACCCAGTGAGCAGCCTGACTCCTTTGACAGGGGCTGATCCCACAAAGCAGTTCTTTGTGTTCTTTTGAAGAGTGGTGCGCTTCTATTCTCTCTGCGGTGAAGTGTTTTCTAAGAATTGTTTCATGCCAAATCACCTTTTTCCCTCCCAAATCACTTTGATGACATGTTAGCAGCATAGAGTATTTAAGCAATGTCAACATACGTTTTATAAATGTTTAGAACTAATTTTAACCTCTACATTTCTATTTTCCAAAGAAACACACACATGCACACACACACACAATCCTGGGTTCAGAATTTGCTTATGGGCTGCGTGAGTCAAACAGGAGCATGAGTTCTCTTGCTTAAGGGTGCTTTTGTTCCTATTCTTTCCGTGTATCCAACAGGAGACACTGTAGTTGGTGGGCTGCAGGCTCTTTCCAGCGGTCTGTGAGGCATTTTAGACTGCATGGGTTTACGATGATGGTCTTGGGAAGAGGCTGCTTAATGAGGACAAATTCACAAGTGGAAAGACTTTCTGAGAAGGTTTCTCATTTCCCTGCAGTTGCTGAGCAAGCACCAGTGCTCATTTCTGCCTCGTCCTCTGGGGACGTGAAGAGCTCTTATGGCAGGGAAATTTTAGTGCACACACTCATCACATTTTCCCAGGTATTATGAAGATATGGTGAGGCTGCGATTTACACACTTATGTCAGGGCTAATGGTGAGCACTCAAAATTCCTAAATACGATTACATTTAAAGATACCATTCCACTCCTGTTCTTTATTATTTTATGGCAGTGGATAAAGCTGTGGGGTTGTCAAATACCCTACCCCCTTTTCCTGTACAACTTCTATAACTGATTGTCAACGTTAGTAGGAATAACAATACCACCATCCATTGAGTATGTTCTGCTCCAGACACAGTGCTAAATACCTACATGCATTATTTTATTTAGTATTTACAACAATCCTATGAGGTAGGTAGGTGTTTTTATTTACAAATGAGCAAATCGAGGTTCAGAGTGGTGAAATAAGTTGCTTAAAATGACACTATTTTAAGGAGCAGATTTGGGTATCAAATCTAAGTGTTTCTGACTCCAAAAACAGAGTTCTCAGTCTTTTGTTAAATCCCTTGATTCCAGAGAAATTTTAGTTTTCATTTACCTGGTCAAATTAGAGCAATCGCTCTTAGTTCTCAACTGTTTTCTAAAAGTTTCTTCTTATCTTGATATAGTTCTAACATTTGAAGAAAAACAATTTCTTTCCATAGTAACAAAAGAGATTTATTTAGCAGTTAATTTTTAAATTCCAGTCCTTCACTTGTTCTCACTAATTCTAATGTCCATCCTGCAAGGAGAGATGTGGAAAAGATGATGCCTACACCACCAGTATCAGATTTAGAATTCCCTGGGGAGCTAGTTTAAAATGCAGATTTCTGGATCCCCCTGGGACTGGAATAAGAATCTGGGCAGTCAGATGGGACTGAGGAAATTGCCTTTTAATAAATTCTCAAATACATGAATGTCTAGACAAAGAAAAATGAATCTTGGAATCAAAATTTATTTATATCCCAGTTTTTGTTTTTTTGTTTTTTTTTTTTAAAGAGAGAGAGACAGGGATAGGAGGGAGACAGAAAGAAACATTGGTGTGAGAGAGAAACATCAATCAGTTGTTTCCTCCATGCACTCTAACTGGGGATTGAACCTGCAACCTGGATGTATGCCCTGACTGGAAATCGAACTGCTGACCTTTCAGTGCATGGGATGATGCTCCAACCAACTGAGTCACACTGGCCAGGGCTTTAGCTCTTTTTAATTATTTGACTTTAGGCAAACTGTTTATAGAGCTATAGTGAAGATTAAATTAGGTAGTGTGTGTGTGTGTGTGTGTGTGTGTGTGTGTGTGAAAACAGTAATGTTTAAGAGTACTAATAGTGATGAAAGCTAATACTCTGAGCGCTAACTTACCTCGTCAAACACTGTGCTAAGCACTTTGCATGTATTAACTCATCCAAGCTTCACAGAAACCACCTAAGGGAGGACTACGATTATTTCTAATTTACAGAAGAGGGGACTGAAGCACGGAGTTTAAATCAAGCCAGGTTTGGTATCAAGGAGTCTGGCTCCAGGTCTGTGCTCTTCAACTCTGTACCCAGCTGTTCCTCATAGTAGGTATTTACTGACTGTTAGTTCCCTTTGGACCATCTTGTAAAAACAACAGCAACAAAAACTAGGTGCTAGGTGCTAAACAATAGAGCTTTTTCCTTTTGACCCAGACAGGTATGCACTTTATGGTACATTTCTCTTTAAGATTTATTCATTCAGTCCAGGATCAGATATGTCTTTTCAATAAGATCTGTTTGGGTTATCCGATGGCTTGCTTTGTACAGGGCTACTCAAAATCTGGCTTGTGGACTTGCAGCATTAGCACAGATGGATGCTAGTTAGGCAAAGTCTTAGGGTGCACCGCAGATGAATATACCAGAATCTCTGGGCATGGCCCAGTGATCTGTTTTGACAAACTCTGCAGGTGACACTGATGCATCCTAAGGCTGAGAACCAATGGTTTAGAGCAGAGAGAGAGAGAGAGAAATTTTTTTATGGTTTATAAAAACAGTAAAAAAAGTTGACATGTCTTTACTCCCTGGTGATTTAGTTAGAATTATGGTTGTTCTTCTTTGGAAATAGGGTATTCACTCAGGGAACACAGGGTGCCTGCTAATGATGGACATACAAGTAGAAATCAGATACCGTTCTGGTGCCAATGAGGTTGCAGCCTAGTGATAAGGAAAGATGAGTACATCAGACCAGAACACGGTACAGGCAGGGCTGTGATGCAGCTTGCACAAAGCACTCTGGCTGGAGCTGAGGTTGGGCAGGGGAGGCTGTCATCAAGGTGAAATCTGAGTGGTGACTTGAAGGATAAAGAGACTTGCTCTAGACAGCGATGGTTATCTGAAGCTTACTGAAAAATTGAGACTAACTTCATTTAAGAGTAGAATAACAACAGTTATGAAGACTTTGCCCTCCAAATAAGATCTAGTCGGGGAACTACTTACTAGTGGCTACATATAACACTATCCAGTGTACACACAATCTAGGTGCAGGAGGTGTTTTTAGACTTTAGAGAAGTATCTAACCTATTCCAAATGGTGGGTTAGATCAGTTCAGGGAAGACTTCCTGGAGAAGGAAGTCAGATAACCAGAGCAGAATCTGAAAATATGGGAATAAATTACACACATAGAAGTTTTTCCAGACAGAAAGGGCAACTTTCTGTGCTCTTCAGAGTCCAGGAACACTGTTAAGGGCAGTGCTTCCTAACTTTTAGCAACTGATACATTGAGAAAAAGGTAACATTTGCAAGGCACCCTGGGCAATGCAGTGCACTGGTGGCACACAGGTTGGTGCTTTCTGGTTTAAGGAGTGCGAGCTGTTCAATAACCAGAGTGTACAGGAAGAGGCTGAGAGGGAGGTTTGGAGAGCAGAGAGTGGGAGAGGTGGCAGATGTCATCTCCTAGGAATTATTTTATATATAAAATGAGATAACAACCACTTCAAAGGAAATTAAATTATTATTATTATTATATTTTTAGCCCATATTTCTTACAAAGCATTGGGAGACAGCTGGCCTCTCCTCTAGGAGGTAAGGTGCCAGAAGAATTTTAATGTTGCCCCTTCGGGTGTGTCAGGGAATGAGGTTTTCCCTCTCCTTGGGTCCAGAGGGGAGGCTGTGTGTTGTTGCAATCAGAAGATCAAAATCCAACGGAGCCGAAACCGGTTTGGCTCAGTGGATTGAGCGTCGGCCTGCGGACTGAAAGGTCCCAGGTTCGATTCCGGTGAAGGGCATGTACCTGGGTTGCGGGCACATCCCCAGTAGGAGATGTGCAGGAGGCAGCTGATCGATGTTTCTCTCTCATCGATGTTTCTGACTCTCTATCTCTCTCCCTTCCTCTCTGTAAAAAATCAATAAAATATATTTTTAAAAAAATCCAACGGAGTGAGAACTGAAATCATTGTTTCCATGAATGAAGATGGCTCCACTATTCATTTTCCTCTGTGTGGGATGAGACATGTCAAACCCTCCTCCATTGAAGACAGCTTTGCTCGAACTAATTTGGGCTTTAATTTTAAGAGCCACACTTTCTGGAAAGTAGAATTGGTACAGTTTAAATATAAATCTCATCTAAAAGTTGTTTCACAAGACCAGTGGATCTTAAGTATTTCTGTTCATTTCCCTATATGTCTCTCTTTTATTAGAATCAGAACTTCCAACCCAGTTTTTTAGGGACATTCCATCTGCCCCCCAAAAGAAAACCAAGGCCTTGGCCACTGAACAATGTCCTCTGCCTCCTTTCCCCACTGGGCCTTATTTTATAAATTTGAACAGGGAGAGCAGAAGCAGCAGGAGAGGCTATAAGATTTATGTTAGAAAAGCTTAAAAGAAAGACGTTTTTGTTTGGGATTTGAGACGGGCATTCATGGGGAGAATATGACAGCAATGGAGAGAACATATTTTAAAGATGTTCTGTCAGCACAAGAAGTTACCGTCCTCTACTCCTGGCACCGTGTTCCTGAGAAGGTGCTCCGTGAAGCACTGAACTCAAGGTGTCCTTGAGCTGCACAAGCATAATTTTACTTGAGCTTCAGAGAAGGCTCCACTTATCAGTCTTTTAGAATTCAGTATGTCCTCTGGCTTTTCACTGCAAGGTCACTGGTGAGGTTTACAAGAATTGGTTGGGCTGAAAAGAAGGGGGAAAGGACATAACCCAGGAGCTGGTAGTAAACAAGGTTCTATGGGTGCATCATGTCCTGAGACTGGCAAAATAAATGAGGGGGAGCTTCTAGAATGACTTTAATTTCTTGCCATTTAGTTTATAAAATGGTAAAGGATGATTTTATGTGTTCTGTTTCTTCCTATTTTAAATAGAAGTTGGTATCAGAGATACCAAGAGAGTTGAGATTTCTTTTAAGGAATTCAGGACAAAATCTTCATGTTGTGAGATCAAGTTTGGCTGAGAAGAGATGAGAAGCTGAATAGAGAGTAGGGGATTTATATCATAAGCTTTAAAAAAACTATGGTAAAATAGACATAATATAAAAATTGCTATCTTAACCATTTGTTAGCAATTTT
Source organism: Myotis lucifugus (assembly GCF_000147115.1). Taxonomy (NCBI): domain Eukaryota; kingdom Metazoa; phylum Chordata; class Mammalia; order Chiroptera; family Vespertilionidae; genus Myotis; species Myotis lucifugus. The sequence goes on along the minus strand of NW_005871343.1, from coordinate 1,070,769 downwards.
TAAATGCACAGTTCAGTAGTGTTAAGTACATTGTTGTGCAACTAACCTGCAGAACTCTTGCTGTCTTGAAAAACTGAAACTCTATACCCATTAACCAATTTTTTAAAATATATTTTATTGATTTTTTTTTATAGAGAGGAAGAGAAAGGGATAGAGAGTTAGGAACATCGATGAGAGAGAAACATAGATCAGCTGCTTCCTGCACACCCCCTACTGGGGATGTGCCTGCAACCAAGGTACATGCCCTTGACCGGAATCGAACCTGGGACCCTTGAGTCTGCAGGCCAACACTCTATCCACTGAGCCAAACAAGTTAGGGTGCATTAACCAATTTTCTATTGCTTCCTTCCTTCAGTCCCTAGCAACCTACATTCTACTTTCTGTCCATGAATTTGATTCTTCTAGGTATCTCATATAAGTAGAATCATAAATATCTAAATATTTATTTATTTATGTTAATTCTCACCTGAGGATTCCTCCCCCCCCCGCCCCCATTGATTTTTATTATTTATTTATTTATTTATTTGAGAAAAACTGGCTAGGGCTAAAATAACTTTTAGTTTTGGAATAATTTTATATTTACAGTAAAGTTACAAAGGTAGTACAGAAAGTTCTTAAATATCTTTTACCTAGTCTCAGCTAATGTTAACATGTCACATTATCATTGTACATTATGTCAAAACTAAGAAACCAACATTGGCCCATTACTATAACTAAACTCTAGACTTTATTTGCATTTCACCAATTTTTCCTTTGATATTCTTTACCTGTTCCAGGATACAATTTAGGAAGTTACATTTCATTTAGATAACTATACTTAAAAAAAAACCCACTTTATTTTTTTATAGCACTTGTAGGTTCACAGTAAAATTGAGGTGAAGGTACAGAGATTTCCCATATACCTCTGGACCCACATATGCACAGCCTGGCTCATTATCAACATCCATCACCAGAGTGATACATCCTATATAATAAAAGGCTAATATGCAAATTGTCCCCTCAACTGAGAGTTCAACTGGGAGTTTGATCAGGGGGTGGGGCTGGCCAGCAGGCCAACTGCCCTCGGCCCCCCCCTTGCCCCCGCCGACCCCTCCCCTGATCAGCACCCCCCACCTCGATTGGGGGGCAGGGCTTGCCAGCCACCCGATTGGCCCCAATTGGGGCAGGCTAGCCAGACCCCACCTGTGCATAAATTTGTGCATCAGGCCTCTAGTTTATAATAATCATGATCCTACATTGGCACAACATAATCACCCACAGTCCATAGTTTACCTTAGAGTTCATCTTGGTGGACATTCTCTAGGTTTGCACAAATGTATAACGGCATGTATCTACCATTATAGATCATACAGATTAGTTTCACTGCCTTAAATGTCCTCTGTGTTCCACCTATTCATCCTTCCCTCAGACTCCCCACCCCCTGGCACACAGAGATCATCTTACTAGCTCCACAGTTCTGCTTTTTCCAGTTGGAAACACGTAGTAGGCACCCTTTTCAGATTGTCTTCTTTCACTGAGCAATCTGCATTTAAATTCCCTCCATTTCTTTTCATGGTTTGATAGCTCATTTCTTTTTAGTGCTGAATAATGTTCCATTGTCTGGATGTACCACAGTTTATTTATCATCCACCTACTGAAGGATGTCTTTGTTGCTTCCAAGTTTTGGCAATTATGAATAAAGTTGCTATAAACATTCATGTGCAGGTTTTTATGTGGATATAATTTTTCAACTGCTTTTGGTAAATACCGAGGAGAGCAATTGCTGGATCATATGGTAAGAGTATGTTTAATAAGAAACCACCAAACTGTCTTCCAAAGTAGCTGTATTATTTTGCATTCCCACTAGCAATGAGTGAGAGTTCCTGTTGCTCCACATCCTCAGGAGCATTTGGTGTTGTCAATGCTCCAGATTTTGTTCATTCTAATAGTATGTGATGACTCTCATTATTGCTTTAATTTGCATTTCACCAGTGACATAGGATGTGGAGCCCCTTTTCATATGCTTATTTGCCATTTGTATGTCTTCTTTGGTGAGGTGTCTGTTAAGGACTTGGGTCCCTTTCTTCAATGGGGCTGTTTGTTTTCTTATTGATGAGTTTTAAGATTTCTTTGTATTTTTTAGCATTCATTTGTCAGATGTGTCTTTTGCTGCTATCCCACCTCCCCCCACCAGCCTGTGGTTTGTCTTCTTGTTCTCTTGACTGTCTTTCACAGACTGTTAAAAATTCTCAAACTGAGTAGTCGCACCAAGATGAAACTGTTCTTTTCTTAATTGTTAATGATTTATTTTAGCAAACAAAATGGACATATGCTTTGGTTTATTCATAATACTAAGGAACATGCTCGTTAGTCCTGCACTGAGTTAGGGGGATCGCAGCTTTCAAGGAGTGTGCTTTCTGGAAGGCACATGCATAACATCTGAGCATCAGAGAGAGAAGAGCATGTCTGCTGAGATATGGAAAAACCTCCTGCAGGAGGTAGCATTGCAGCCCGACCTTGAAGCTTAAGTTGGATTTTATATGTAACATTTGTCGCTTTAAGAAATTTTTCTATTATGGTTTACCTTCAATATGATTTTTTATTAGTTTTAGATGTACAGCATAGTGGTTAGACAATCATATAAGTTACAAAGTGGTCTCCCTCATGTTTCAAGAACCCACCTGGCACTGTACATAATGATTAACGTATATGGACTATATTCCCTATGTTGTGTGACTTTCATAGCTACCAATTTGTACTTAATCCCTTCACTTTTTTCACTCAGTCTCCAACCTCCCGCCCCGCTGGCAACCATCAGTCTGATCTCTGTGTCTATGAATCTGATGACAAAACTGTTCTTGATGAAAGATGCTTTGGTCGTTCTGTGGGAAGTCCTCCAATCGAAGTGGTTCATTGTCTCAGATCTTAGCTAACTCTGGCCACATTTTACATTAGTTGATTTAGTCAGGCTCAGTCTGTTGCCTCTGAATGTGTTGTGGCAGGAAGGAGTTTCTTTCCTCCTTTCCAAGCTTCAGAAATCCCCCCTCTTTGCTGAGCTTCCCTTTTTCAGGGGTCCTCAGGCTGTGTTCTCACATCTGGTGGGTGCTTTCCTCAGCCCCCATGAATCCCTTTCCAAGCCTCTCTTTAAATCATAGAATTAAGCATATATGACTGTTGGAGTCATACTCCACTGGGTGGACATGACCATTATGAAAAGTTGACTGCTGCTTGGGTATAGCTGTGAGTCTCATGGTGGGGAGGGGGTAAGTGAGAGGGGCTGCCAGGGTGGGGACTGCGGCTCTTTCACATTCTCCTTGTCTTCCCTGCTGGCCTTAGAACAACCGTTATTCATGTGAATATTATGCACCTTTTGTTAAATCCAAAACCAGAGCAAACAAATAAATAACCAAGCAAAAACACTGGTTATGGGGGGAGTTGGTTAAATAGTTATTCTTTTTGTCTGATTACAAATATATAAACCCGTTCTTCTAGAGACAGAATCAGGCTTATGTTTGTATCCCTGGTTTGTTCCATTTTTGTTCTGCAGGGCAATCAAAGTCCTTCCCCACTATCTGACTTCAGGGCCTTCTCCAGAGTCATAAGTTAGTCCAGGCCTGTGCTGTGCGTGCCAGACATGAGCCACGGGGAATGGAACTGATGGAGGGCTGGTCCCAGAGGCCCCGGAGCTTGTTTTCCTGACCAGTCCCTGATGTCAGCTGGCCGGCTGGCCATTTGCTGCCTCCTCAGAAGGTAGAGTGAGGCACGTACAGCTGCCTTGCTGAGCTGGATAATGTGCCTGCCTTTCTAGCAAACTAATTAGAAAGACTAAGGCAGGAGCAGTTTCTTCCCCCCAAGTGATTTCTTCTTCCAGAAAGTTATTATCTTCCTGGCTGTACTCAGTGACTCACCTCATGACTTGTCAGTACCATTCAAAACATTATTTCTGTCCACATGACACAATGCCTGTGCTCCCACTTAGGGTTCATATTTTCATTGCATGCACACCTGTAAACACCCAGCCCATCCCACCCCCTACACACATTCTCATGTGTGCAAGCTGGTAAGGCCTTTCTGGATTTATGTATTTCTGTAATAAGCAAATACAGGGTTCTTTGGGGTCACAAGATCTTAAATGAAAGCAAATTATCGCTTTCTTCAAAACACAATAGAGATTTACAATGCAACTGAAAGAAATCTATAGAACTCACTATGGAGATCACTAGGTAGTTAACTCAAGTGTGAATAACAAAGTAAGCATGCCAATCCTTTTTTTTTTTCCCCACCACATTGGTAAAGGTTTCAAGTCTGGAGAGTTAGGTATATCCCAGTCCATTTTTTTCTTTTAGTCTGGATTGATTTTCTTCCTAAATATTTCACATTGTCCTCTGTATTCTGCAAGCCCAGCTGTCTACTCTCTCTGTGTGTTAATTTGTGCCGTTAAACAATTTGCAAGGACCTTTTTTCCAAGTACCTCAATGTCAAGCTACTTCTATTACTCCTAGGACTTGCTGCCCTTGCTCCCATATCTTAGGAGCTCACTTTCTTTTCTGTTTGTTTTTCTCAGTTTCCCATGGCTTATGCAACTCAGGCTGGCTAGTACCCTGCACAGAGGCACATAACAGGCTGCTAACATTTTTTGCTGAGTAAATGTATTGAATTAATGCTCTTAAGGCTGCATCTTTCTGCTTGGTCTACACCGGGACTTTCTATGGTTTATTTATTCTTTCACTGGGAGTCAGGTTGCTAGACTGTTTAAACAAAATGATCAGATCCTCTTGATAAAAATTGCCTCCCAAATCCAAGGTATTAGAAGTTTATAGATAATGATTCATATCATATTTTCATATTACAGCAGGTTATGCAACTTTCTGTTACTTTTGTTTTTTAAACATTTGCCTTATGCTTCCTAACATTCGGGAGGCCTGTTGTTTAAAACACACACAGTCCAGTGCCACAGGGTGCACACACCCACGGGGCTTTGATGTTTCGGAGTAAATGCCAATCAGTGAGGGATTAGAGATCTTATTAGAATTGAGCTCATCCCCCTGGGAGAGATCAGATGCAGTTGACCTCAGTACGGCTTCCCTTGGTCCCCAGAATCCCTAATAGGAAGGGGCGCTTGAGGGAAGCACCTGGAATCAAGCATTGGTTTCCTATGAGGAGGCCTTACCAAGCCTGAAAAGCTCTATTCTTGTTTTGCCACTGCCCTCTTATCCTCACTCCCAATCTCTTAATTGTTATCTTCCCTTTATTCTACAATCCCAACCCATGCACTTCTATTTCATTACATTTACAAACCTCAGGTTTTCTCAGCTCTGACTCTTACTTTTGCTCTCTCTGTCCCATCTTTGCACCAGCATAATGGGGTTCATAAAAGTAGCTAGCTCATCGGATTGTTCTGAAGATGAACTGAGTTAAACCATGTAAAACACTTATTATGGTTGATGGCATTGAAGAGTTGCTCAAAGAATGATCATTTAGAGAGTTATCTCCCCCCTACCCCAAGAAATGTTGCTTCACATTATGGACCAAATTGTGTTCCACCAAAATTCCTATGTTGAAGCCCTAACCATCAGTACCTTAGAAACAGTATTTGGAGATAGGGCTTTTAAAGAGGTGACTAAGTAAAAATGAGTCTGTAAGGGTGTACCCTAATCAACTATGATTGGGGTACTTATAAGAAGAGGAAGAGACACCAGGGGCACACATGCACAGGGGGACAATCGTGGTAAGAGGCAGCAAGAAGGCACCCCTATGGAAGCAAAGGAGAGAGGCCTCAGAGTAACTCAACCCTGCCAGACCTGATCTTGGACTTCCAGTCTCCAGAATTGTGAGAAAATAAGTTTCTGGGGTTCTTTTTTTTTCCTTTCAAGGGTAAAAATTTTATTTTTGAGGAAACTTGTGCTATACATTTTCATAGAGAGTCACATAAGAAAGCAAAAATATTATTCTCCCCTCATCCTAGAAATAAATAAGAAGGGCAAACAATTTGTTTTTAAATCACAACACTTGGAGGTTTAGCAATGGCATCCAAAATAAACAGAAAGGAGGGAAAAAAAGCATTTACTATATACCTCAGATTTCTTTGCTTGGGGTTCTCCCCATGTGGTATTAGTATTTCTTCTTTCAATTTATGTTACCAAAACAGTAAAATCCAGGACAAAAAATATAGAGCTAGTGGTTGCTGAAACTGGGGAGGTTGCTCTCTTGTCTTCTGTGCAGGCAAAATTTCGGTTGTTAATGCCACCCAATCTGGTATTCTGTATGGCAGCCCAAGCAGACTAGCACACTCCCTGAAAAGAACAAGGCCAACAATGGCCAAACTATTTCCTCCTAAGGTGAGAGGATTAGGGGAGTGCTCTTTCTGCTCTGATGACGACATCCAGATTAGAGTCACCCCATCAAAAGGATCGATTTCACATACACTCTGAAGCATTGTGCATTTCTAAAAGGGAATCTTTTTCTGTTATTGAGGATACTTCCATCGTACATTGTGCTCTTATGACAAGTGTGTTCCATTACCTTCCTGGCAATCCTTCTAAGATGCAAATATAACTTGCAATGCACACTTATCACATATTCTCATGACTTTTCAGGACTAGACTTTAAAAATTTTTTAAATTTAATTTTTATTTATTTATTTATAACCTTCACAACATTTTATCCTATTTTTAAAAAGTCTTTATTGTTGGAAGTATTATATATGTCCCCTTTTCTCCCCCATTGACCCCTTCTAGTCCACCCCCACCCCCACTCCAGGCCTTCACCACCCTATTGTCTGTGTCCATATATACATACAAATTCTTCAGTTGATCATTTCCCACCCATCACTTCTCCTGCCTTCCCTCACAGATTCTGCTCCTATGTCTCTGGATCTATTTTGTTCATCAGTTTATTTTGCTCATCAGATTCCACATATGAGTGAGATCATATGATACCGGTCTTTCTCTGACTGGCCCACTTCACTTAGCATAATACGCTCCAGCCCCTCCATGCTTCCTCAAAGGGTAAGAGAAGATTTTTTTTTTCTTTCAAAGGGCTCATTAAAGTTTTTCTTTTTTGCTAAATATTCTTTATCTTTAGAAGAGGGCTTCTAGTTGGAGAAAGATTGAGGTCGGCAAAAGACATCGCCTGGAATAGCACATCCCTGCGGTTCGTGCTGCTGGGCAGGTCAGCAGGGACAGCATAGCAGTGACTGAATCAGGCTCATGTTCTTAAAGTGGCCTCCTGGCACTGTCTGCAGTGCGAGTGAGGATATGTGGACACACGTCCTGCCATTTCACGCTAATGAATCTTACTTATGGAGCATTTATGTCTAATAGTTTTTCTGTTTCTTGCACGTGCCAAAGACTGAACTTCTAACAGACAACTCTAAGTGAGAGGCGTGTTTACGTCACAGAAAGCTCTATTGTGGGGAGGAGGAAATATTGCCTTTGGCAATGTAACCAGGAGACAGACTCCTCCACTCAAAGAATAAAATAAGCCTTTCCTTGAGGATGCTCCCTTTTTTGGTCCCATTGAATTAAATGTTGCAAACTGGTAACCAAATTTGGTTAACATATAGGTTTTGTCTGACATGCATGTTATTTACGTGGGTTTTCAGCCTGAACATGTTTAGACAGAGCATGACTTTCCATTGGACACAGTTGCCACCACTCCCTGTTGTCTTACACACAACACATTGGTTCCCACTCATTTATGGCACTTACTTGGCTCCTCGATGCATTTAGCTTGCAGTCCTTGTTAAATTGTTCCTTGGCTACAGTCAGAGATTTTGCCTAAATGCAGAAAAAGGATTGTTAAAAAGCTCTTGTTGTTTACTACTCATGGGTTAGAGAATGCTTTCATCTGCATCGAATGCATTCTAGATACCTGAGGGATTTAGAACACGGCCTCCAATACAACTTTTTCTGTAGTCAGCAAGACAGGAACCTTCAACGCCTCAGTTTCTTCTAAAACCTGAGAAGTGAGCTTTAGTCTGATACTTCACACATGAGATACTCTTAATTTTGAGGCTAGACCTGAGCTATCCAATGTGGTAGGTGCTGGCCACATGTGGATATTGAGCACTTGAAATGTGGTTAGTCTGAATTCAGATGCGCTGTGAATGTAAAAAACAGAGTCTCAAATACTTAGTACAAAAATAATGTAAGATAAGTAACTCAGTTTTTTTTAAATGAACACCTTTTATGTCAATATCTTTAAAAGTCCTTTTATATTAATACCTTTTAAATGATAACTTTTTGAGATATTGGGTTAAATAAAATATATTATTAGTTAATTTGACATGTTTCTCTTTAGTGTTTTTAAAATGTGACCACTAGAGCCCTGGCTGATATGGTTCAGTGGTGATGGGTTTGGATTCCCGGTCAAGGGCATGTGCCTGGTTGCAGGAGGCAACCAGTCCATGTGTCTCTCTCACATCTCTCTCTCTCTCTCTTTTATCTCCTTCCCCCTCTCTCCTCTCCCTCCCTCCCTTCCACTCTCTCTGAAAAGCAATGGAAAAAAATATCCTCAGGTGAGGATTAACAAAAAAATGTGATTCCTAGAGGATTTAAAATGCATATGTGGCTCGCATTGTATTTCTATGGGACAGCATTGGCTAGAAGTTAACCAAGTGACTTCTTAACTACATTAAGTTTATTAAGTTCTCGACACCATATGCTGAGTTTATTTCTAACCCTTCTACAAAATCAATAATGAATGACTACTTTTAGTTTCCAGAAAGAGGGCCCTTTCTGGGATGTGGTGTTAAAGGTGAGTGGCTGAGCTGACAGGAGGAAGTGTGCCAGGAAGACTTTGCATTCAGCTGCAGGTGAGCACACAGTCCAGGAGGGTTTGGGTGAGAAGTTAGTGGAGGCTTGGAGGTGTGTGACATGATTTATCACCTTTGTCACTCGTATTTCTCTAGTGCACGCACACACACAGACACCCCCCGCCACACACACACAGCTGTGGCCAGGAGCCTCTCTTAGGGGTTCTCTTGGCATCTAACGAGAATTCCTTTCCAGTGAGAAGTGACCTTTGTGTTCTTTTAATATCCGACTGGCTCTTGGAAATCACTCTTGGACACTTTCCTTCTTGGTACAGATATTAAAGAGACAAGCCATTTCAGCATGAATTTCATTAGAGTTCAATATTTCTCAATAGTTTTTTTTTTCCTTCTGATATAAAACATATACAATGTGATGTGTACAAATCTTAGTTGTACATTCACTGAGATTTGACACATGCAAACACCTCTGTAACCCAAATCCCTATCACAATAACTATTGAACATTTCCCTCACCCCACACAGTTCCCTCATGTTCCTTCCTAGTCATTTCCTGTTCCAATCCCACCTCTCAGAGGAAGCCACTGCTCTATTTCCTGTCATATGTTGGTTTGGCCTGTCCTAGGACTTCATATAAATGGAATCACATAATATGCACTCTCTTCCATAAAACTTCTTTTTTTCAGTATGTTTTTGAGATTTATCTGAAAAGTTAAATGGACAATTTCTAAGGAAAAATGTTATACAATTTAAAATTCTTATCAAATATTTACCATAAAAAAGCATGGGGGTCTATAGGTTTTATGTGTAACGGATTTCAAACTATCAACAGATAATTTCTATACAGTTTATATTATTTCATGGCAAAGATATAGATAGAAAACTGTTCAGATAGAAAACTGTTCAAATTGTCTTACTAAGCTACCAGAATTCCAATACCAGAACCAATCAATATAACACTCAAAAAAGAAAATAAAAATGAATTCCACTTATGGATGCAAAAATCCTGGATATAATATTAAACTGAATCCATATACCTTATAAAATAATATATAGCAATCAAATAGAAGTTATTCCAGGATTACAGATAGCTTAATATTAAATAAACTATCAATATATTTTATTATCTCAATAGGTAACAAAACAAACAACCAAACACACACTTGATTATCTTAATAGCTGTGGCATTTATCTTGATAGATGGGCATTTAAGGATTTCTAGTTAAACATGAAAATGGAGCATATGCATTAGCTCAAAGACTCCCAAAATCCACTAAAATAACAGTAAGGGAATGCAAAAAGGTAGAAACTTTTAAAAAATTTTTATTGATTTCAGGAAGGAAGGGAGAGGGAGAGAGAGATAGAAACATCAATGATGAGAGAGAATCATCCAGTGGCTGCCTCCCGCACCCCGCTCCCCCCTCACTGGGGATCGAGCCTGCAACCTGGGCATGTGCCCTGACCGGGAATTGAACCATGACCTCCTGGTTCATAGCTTGACGCTCAACCACTAGCCAGGCTGGCCAGGCAAAGGGTAGAAACTTTAAAGGAGAAGGAAAACTTGACAGGAGACTGTTGCTGACTAGAGAAGTCAATACAATTCTAGAAGAAAGAAAACAGATGGAAGAACAGGGGGATGCCAACCAGGAACAAGTTATTCTGCATCACCTAAGCTCAGAACAGCTCAGGAATAAGGGTGGCAGGTACCCCTCAAAGTAAGGATATGAGTGGGCTGGAAACAAGATGTTCTGCTGGAAGTTTATATAAAAAACAGATCCTCAGATTCCCTCTTCACCTCCCATAGCCAAACAAGTCTCCCTCTCTGACCATCAAAGAAGACTGGAGCTTTATTCTCTGGAGATGTTTAGCCAGAGAGATGTGGACTAGGCCACCAGTGGTAGTTAAAGGCATTGGTGCCATATTGAAAACAGAGTAATTAACTCAAGATTGATGAGATGCCAGATCCTCTCTCCAGCTCAGTGCCCAGGCAGGACACTGCTAACCAGGCTTGTGCCTCACCTCTCAGGAGAGTAGAGAATTATTTTCTGAGGAAAATGGCCAGGCCAAGAGAAAGACCTATAGAAAGAGATACTTGTGTTTCCCAATGGCCTGGTTGGGTCCATGCCAATTACTGTGTAATGAGGGCCATCATTCTGTAAGCCTTATGCACAGACATAAACACAAAGCTTTTTAAGAGTAAAAAAAAAAGAGTAACTGAGAATTATTATATATTTAAGGAAATATCTTAATGTGAAAATATTTAATATCAAAGATATGTTAAAACATAAAAAAAGAAACTCAGAGGAAACGGAGACAAGGCAGAAAGCAGAATAAAACTTCACAAGGCTATATAATTAGCATTCTCAGATAAGAAAAGATTGTATTAGTGAAATAAATGCAGGATGCTTTAAGAAAGGAAAATCTGGAGACCAAGAAAAGCCTTTTAGAAATAAAAAAACACATTAACATGAATTTTAAGAAGTCAATTGAAGGTTTGGAAGAGAGAGCTGATGAATCTTCTAGGAAGGAGAAGAAGGTTAGTGAGGAGAAGGAGGAGAAGAACAAGAGGCTTCCCTGGAAAACACGGTCAGAGCAAAACGCAAATGCTGGTGCTTTATTTGAGCCATAAACCTAGGGAAGCAAGAGTGAGAACAAAAGGGACGTGAGACAAGGAAAGATGTCAAGGGATGTAAAATGATGCATCACCAGTCTGGTATCACTTCATGACACCCTGAAGAGAAACAGTAGGTTAGTAGGTAGGTCCACTCAGCATGCAAGATTTTTTTCCAAATGGGAGTTCAAGGAGCCACAATTTGTAGCGATCTACAGGAAGGAGCAAGGAGATCCTTCTTGCTTCCGTTGGTCGAAGTTGACCCCATGGGAGTTAACCTTTCTGCACATGCAGGTTGTATCATTGGCCCCTTTGGAAGCTACCAGAGATGCCAGGTCCCATGCTGTACAGTGTCGTGTTTCATCTAAGAACTGAAGTGGAGGGAGGAGCCAGGAACTCTGCAGCCGTGGTCACAGAGGAGGGTCTGACATTCCAGGGCAAGTGGCCAGTTAGCCTCAAGTAAGACTACTACCAGTTGTGATAGTCCATAATTTTGCCAACAATATTTTATTATAAATACTAGTATAGCTCTCAGTTATTAATTATCCATAAGGCCAGGCCTTGGGCTACAGGTGTGATGTGTACTTTTTAAAATTTCATTTAATTCTCACAACAGTCCTCTGAGTAAAGACTATTATTACCACCATTTTATAGACCTACTCAGAATCATTATCCCAGGCACAGCACCTAGGCCTCTGTACTTTTGAAAGCTCCCGCGTAATTCCAACACATCTGTCCATGGTTGGTCATTCCGGAACCATTATGCCTATTAATATGGGAGAGGTGATGATGGATGACACATATATTCTGCCCACTATGTGCTTAGAGGCTACTAGACAAATACATAAGTGCCTGGTAAAGGTATGCCAAATGACCAAACTAAAACAGTTTAGTAATGAGTCTGATGCACTTTATTTAAGGGAAAATAATCCATAGATTGGGGAAGAAAAGGCGGTAGAACACTCCCACTCAGGGATTTGGGGTAAGATCGAGCTTTATAGAGCATTGAAAGAGGCAACAGGACATGATGGGCTAGGAGGGCAGGGATTTCCTTATAAGGCTTGTCGGTCCTATTATCTTGGGTAAGGTAAGTTAGCTAAAGCTGAGTTAGAGGATTGTGGTTTCTTTGACAGGCATTTCCTGTAAGAGCCCACTGACTTAGGTTTAGATTTGGGACATGGGCAAGGCCACTGGAACAGCCTCCATTTTGTGGGCCCTGACATAGGAATTAACTTTATTGGGTATAAACTGCTATGAAATGGACTCAGAGTATGGCTGTGGTATATGAGAGTTGTGCTTTTTGAATGGAGATGGTTATTAACTTCTTGGTTTTATTTTTAAAACTTCTATTATACCATAGCCCTATAGAAGAATCATGGAAAGAGGAAAGTTTTAAAAAATATTCAAACCCAAATCCACTTTGATTTGGATCTCTCCTGGTGAAGCAAGGCTTTTACTAGTACATGTCCTTGGGAAGAAAGAATTCAGAAATTAAATTTTAATGGAGCTGGGTGTATGGAGAGAGTGGATACAATGAATAAATGTTTGTGTAGATAGTAATGAAGTATTTACCTATAGGCACATGCTGTTTGTATGTTCTTCCACAATTTACATGGTACTTGAATGGATAAATGTTGCCATGGCAACGTTGTTACAAACAAGATGGAATTGCATACAAATGAATCATGACTTTATATGCAAGACAAAGAAGCAATGTTCTCCTATTAGGGCTGGCTTTATAAAGCTTAAAAATTACAGCAAACATGTTAATGAGACTTTCTTATTGTTTCTCATGAAGAAAAGAGAGAAGTGCACGGGGATGAGTGGAGAGGGGTAGAAGCTGTGAATTATATTTATTTCCATAACATTACTGCACTGGGCACAGATCTGTTGCCTCAGTCTAACCTGCTGGCATCCCAGCCCTTTTGACAGTATGGGGATTTGAGATGGTCTCTTTCAGAACATGTAGTCCAGGAGTTCACACATGTGAGGGGAACATGGCAAGAAGCTATCTGTTTATTGGGTTGAAAGAGGCAGGTAATTTAATCATTCATTTCAGGGTGTGAGGCAGAGAGTGAAATGATTATACACGTGGTTCCAAGGAACTTAAGATCCTTCCTGAGGGTCAGAAAGCTTGAGGGGTTTTATGCGTGAGGTGGAAAATTTGAGTGCCTTGGTGATTCTTTGGGCATCTTCTCTTTGAGCTCCATGAAGAGAGATTCCGTGTGTGGGCCCCACAATCATGTACTAATGTACTCTAGTTCATTGGTTTAGGTTATGGTTATATATCATCCCTTCCTTCCATTAGGCTATGTCCTGGGGCTGGGGAATGCCTGTGTTGTGGCATTGTCTTGATCAAATACCATTCTTTGATACAGTGCTGGGAGTACTACTAGCCTGCTCTTGGCTGTAGTCTTATCTCAGTGTTTCCCCCGCTTGAGCCTACATCTGAATCACCTGGAGGTTAAAACCAGGTGGCTGGGCCTGCTCCTAGAATTTTTGAATCTGCATTTCTAACAAGATCCCAAGTGATGCTGATGCTGTTGTTGTGGGGACCATACTTTGTGAACCATTGTTTTACCCAACACTCACATGATAGAGAGTATGGGGTCGTTGGTCTTATGGTTTCCTTCTCAATTCCCAGGAAATGGCTGGGCAGCAATTCAGGGACGTCTATGATGGAGAGATTAAGAAAAGGACTCTCTTTAGTCAGTTCCCAGGCAGTGTAGAAGGAGCTACTTTCTGTAATTGAAGAATGTTGAGAACAGAGATGATAGAATGCACCACTCAGAGAGTAGTCCTGGCCGGCAACATTGGCCTCACAGGGAAGCCTATTAGAAACGCAGATTTTTAGATGCTACTCTAGACCTGCTGAATCAGAGCTGGCATTGAACAAGCATCCAGGTGATTCTTTTTCTCCAGGTGATTTGTTTGCACTGTGGTCCAATGCATGGGAGAGGGCTTCAGGGTGGTTAAAAGACTGCATAGTAATTTCAGGGAGAGGCTCAGGTAAAAGCCAGACACCAGGGGAATGCAGAGGGGCCCCTCAAAGGCCTCTGGGCTCCAAAGGCGCCTCATCATGCTTGATGGGGAGCCTTTCGAGAGATACTGGCCCAGCCCAGCCTGGGGGCCGCCAGCCTGCAGATGTGAGTCAGGTGTCGCCCATCTTCTTAATGAGTTTCACCTTCTCACCCCGGAAGTGATTCTCCAGGAAGTCACAGGGATGAGGGTCTGTGCGGGTAGAACCCAGGGCTTGCAGCTCTAAAAGGGCCTGGTTCAGGTTCCCCTCCAAGGCCAGGGTAGCTTCCATGGCTTCCTGAGTTTTTGCCCACTCATCTTGGGGAGGCTTCAGCACGTCCTGGAAGAGAATGCAGCCACCACGCTGGTTTTGCAAATTTAAGAGAAGCTCAGCGCCCTCGAGCTTCTTCTCCACCAACTTGCGGAAGAAGTGGCCCATGTCCTCAAGGGCCACATCATCAAGGTCGGTTGAAATAGAAGCCCAGAGAGAGGTAGGTGTAGGAGGCCCGCAGATGCAGGTTGGCCAGGAGGTTGACCGCAGCCTCCACCTCGGTGGAATAGTTCTGACGAATTTGGGAGCTCATGGTTGGTCGGCAATAACGAGTTAAGGTAAGAAAAAAATGGTGTTGGCTGGTCTCAGAGGTGGTTCTGAAGGTGGTGACTGATGCAGGAGAGTAGCCAGAGGCTGGAAGAAGTGGTCTCCCTGGGTCTGTTCCATCTATACACTGCTGAAGCAAGAGATGGGTACAGGACCGCAGAGGGCACTGCCATTCATTTATTTTGATTTTTAGATTCAATTGTTGATAGATATGTATTTATTGCCACTTAATTGTTCATATTTTTTATCTTTTTTTCTCTTCTTCCTCTTCCTCTTCATTGCCTTCTTCTCCTTTTCTTCTTCTTCCTCTTCTTAAAGAAGACCTTCAGCATTTCATGTAGTATTGGTTTGGTGGTGATGAACTCCTTTAACTTTTTTTTTTGTCTGTGAAGCTCTTTATCTGACCTTCAATTCTAAATGATAGCTTTGCTGGGTAGAGTAATCTTGGAGGCAACTAATCATGTGTCTCTCTCATATTGATGTTTCTTTCTGTCTCTCCCCCTTCCTTCCACTCTCTCTAAAAAATCAATGGAAAAATATTCAGAGGTGAGGATTAACAAGAAAAAAGAGTATCATCCATAATCCTCATTTTATGGTTTATCTTTTGAAAATTTGAAGGAACGTTATTGCAGAAGGAAGGAAAGGGATATATGAATTTTTGAGAGAAGTTAAAAAAAAACACCACACGAGCTTGTCCCAATAAGTTGGTTACTTTTGTCTCTATTCGGTCACCACTTTTGGTCCTTGGGTATCAGTGTTCTCTCCACCGAGTCTTCTGTTGATTATTCAGGAAGTTTTTCAGTATTTTAGTTGTAATTCCAGTTTGTTCCTGGGAGTGTGTCCATGCAGCACCCACTTACTCTGCCGCCATTTTTAATCAATTGTCAGTTTTGGCTCAAATAAGTTCTTATAAAATTTTTCTAAAGGTTTGGATGTTCTTATGTTGACAGTGCATGGAAGTCTGAAAAACACTGGTGTAGGGCAGACTGCCAACTCAGGGGTCAAGATGCCTGGAATTTAGCTCAAGTTCTGCCTCTACCCAGCTCTGTGGCCCTTACTGGGCTTCAGAAGGGGGCTGAGTGTGGGTTAGTGACCTACAAGATTCCTGCCAGCTTTGAGGTACTATAATTGTGAGTCACAGCCCAGTAGACTTCTGGGAAGTGTGGGCTTCAGGGCCCCTGAGTTCCTGGTGCTCCCTCCCTCTGCTGCCTCCCCTGCCCTCCCCTGGGAGCTAGTGTGAACCACTGTGGGAGGGCAGAGCTGCCATGAGCTGAGGACATGACCTCATTCCCTGTACCTGAGCTCCTGGGAGCCCAGTGTATAATCGCTTATGAATGGAACTGCAAGCAATCTGGGGCAAGTGCATCCTGCCTGAGGGCACTGTCCAGTAAGAAAGCCCTTGTCCCGAGTAGCCTTTAGGAAAACAGCTGGTCAGCTGCTATGCCTTCACTCTCCCTAAGTCACATGATCGAAATACCTTCCCCACAGAAAACATCGCCCAAACTACTAATGCTCTGTGCTTAGGGAATTGGAAGGTTTCTACTCTATCAAAGCATTAATGTAAAATCTCATGTATTTTCAGATTTGAAAGATGAGTTAATTAACATAAAATGGGCAGAAAAGATGTCTGGTGGGCCAAATTAATAAACAGGATTTTATATGGGAATGTTTTGTCTGCTCGATAGGATAAACTGTTTGCAGAGACTTCAGACACACTGGTTTCATATAAGGCACATTTTCTTAAGGCTAGCTCTATGATGGTGCACTTACCCTAATCCAACATTCACATGGATTGCATTTTATATTTCTTAAATAGTCCATCATCCTGACTTTTAAAATTAATTTAAGTCCACTTTCTCTCAAATTAAGCATTTTTTTTAGCCATGAGATGTTCCTACTTGCCATTGGAGGAGCTTGATTGTTAGATGAGATTTCTTTTGGCTCTTGTTGACTTTTGGTCCCTTTTTGACTTGTATTGGCAAAAGGCTCTCGACCACCACTCACAGCCCAAAGTTTTTACTTCCCTGCAGCAGGCTCTTTCCTATTCTTTTGTGCTCTGCCAGTTTGGTTTCTAGTCAAAGAAGATCTTTGCAGTTTCTTGTTTTGCATCCTTTGCCAGGCAGGTCTGAGGTGTGTGGGAGCAGTTTGCTGGGAGAAATGCTGGCCTGGAGTGGAGGCAGAGCCCTGGTGTTTGCTGAGGGAGGAAATGCTGCAAACACATTGGAATTGGGTTTTCTATGAACTGGCTCCAGGTCAGAGGTGAAGGGAAAACATATCCTTGATGGAAATCCTTAGTGGTTTGTCTGCAAAGCCATCTGTTGGGATGGGGTATATAAGAGGTGCATGGACTCGGTAGCCTCCTTATTGTATTGCTTTGATTCTGTCAGGGAAGCAGCTACTTCTGTTACAGCATTGTCAGATTCTAACTGTGATTTTGTTTGTTGGAAGGAAGATTTGTGTTGTTGCCTTCTCTCTCTCTTTTTTTAAATGTCAAACACGATTTATATGACTTTCTTTGAAAGGAAACTAGGATAGTTTTGCATCAAAGCTTGGAGGGTGTGCAAAATTTACTGCAGCTTCGTTTGGAATAGCAGGACCTGGAAACAACCCAAGTATACACCGATATGGAATTGCTTAGATAACTTATGATACATCCAAATTAGGAAATGTACAGACTTTAAAAAATAGTGAAAAACCAAAGCAAAAGACAACACAAGGCATATCTCTATATTTTGATAGGATATAACCTCCAAAAAAAATTAAGGGTAAAAAAGTAAGAACCATGAGATGGTAAGAACAGAGTGTATGATTACTTGAATATATGTATATACACAGGTATGTAGGCATAGAAATCTCTGGAAGGATGCAAAAGAAATAAGTAACACTAGTTGCCTCTATGGGGAGAGAGACTGTGTTTCCATAGGATACATTTTTGTTCTCCTTGAGATGTTTTACTTTGTATGTTACAGATTTAAATAAAAAAAACAGCCAAACAACCAAATTTAGAGATCAGCAGATACTCAACCACACAGAGGCAGAGCAATGTGCTGCACCTGGGGGCTTCCAAGAGGAGGTGTGCCTCAGCTGGCCTGGCTGCAGCTCCAGCTGGCTTTGCAGCTGCAAAGGAGCCGCAGACGCTGTGCTACCGCCCGAACACTGTGCGCCTTGCTCCCCAGGCTAGGTGGCCAGCCTCACAGGGACCAGAGCTTAAATTTTCTCTGATGGCCATGTCCTGGCAGGTTGCTAACTAACTAAGGTTTGGGGGAGGGGGCGGTGGAGAGGACAAGAACCCCGCAGAGGCCTGCTCCGCCAAATGTCTTCTTCAGTTCCCTATCGATGGCAGCCCTCAAGCCATTCATTTTCAGTTAATGAAAACACTGGGTGGACTTAGCTTTTCCTTTGGGAAACAAAAAACAACACAAAGAGCATGTGTGTGGATCTTCTTTCAAAATAGTGGGGCGTTTGAAACCGGTGCTGCAGCTGCAGAAATGGTTTCAATCCCCAGCATCTCAGCGTTCCGTGTTCTGAAAGCACTTTAAAAAGATGCTGAAGAGAAAGCCCTGAGCACTTTTGGAAATGGAGAACTTTGAAAGGCTGTATTTATTGGCCCTTTGCAGAAAATCAGTTCCTCTTGGGGGTAGAGCTTCCTGACCTTTTTACATCATGTCACACAGAAAATAACATTATTTGAAGACTATTTGGGAGGAAATGAAGGGAATTTGAGAGCATGTCTGGGAGGCTTAAAATTTTTTAAAATTAGTTTTTTAAATGTTATAGAATTATAAGAAAATATGTATAAAGTATTAGAGAAGATATTGTATTTGTTTATAATTTTCAAATAAATGTCCAAATTTTTAAATAAACTGAGCTTGTTTTCATGAATATTACTTTTTTTCATTATAGAAAAATCTCAAACATATACAACAGAGAGAATAGTTTATTGACCAACTTCCCTCCATCACACACCCAGGACCTAGATTAAGCAGTTGTCAACAATACCTTTCAGATGTCATGTACTCCATCCTCCCTTTGTTGCTAGAATCCTTAAAAGCATATCTCAGGCATCACTTCATTTCATCTGAAAATGCTTCAGTATGGATTTCCTACAGACGGGACATAAAGGAATAACCATGATGCCATTACCACCCCCAGTAAAAATAATTTCCCAGGGTCATCTAACATTTAATTACTGTTCTATTTGTCTTTTTACTGTTGGTCTGTTTAAGTCAAGATCAAAACAAAGTTTGTAATTTATTGATATGCCTTTTAAGCTTCTTTGCATCTATAACATGGACATAACTATTTTTGGGGGTATACTAAATTTTTTTTTAGTATAGATTACACTATATTTATTATTAATTATTTAAAAATTTGAAAGCATTTTCAATTAAATTTTACATAAAATAGTATATTAGTTTTAGGTGTACAACAGAGTGATTAGACATTTATATAACTTATGAAGTAATCACCCTGGTAAGTCTAGTACCCATCTGACAACCATACATAATTATTACAATATTATTGACTATATGCCCTATGCTATACTGTATATCCATGACTATTTTTATAACTGCCAATTTGTGCTTCTTAATCCCTTTACCTTTTTCACTCATCCCACCCCCTCTCTATTTTTAAAAATAACTTTATTGAGATATTCTTCACATCCTGTGGTAGGCTGAAAAATGACCCCTTCTACCTCCACCAAGATATCAGGTCCCAGTCCCTGGAACCTGCAAATGTTACCTTATGTGGAAACAGGGTTTTTACAGATATAATTAAGTTAAGGGTTATCAGATGGGAGATTATCCTGGATTTATTGAAATGCAGTCACATGGAACCTTATAAGATTAAAGCAGAGGGAGACTGGACGCACCCTGAAGGCCATGTGAAGATGGAGCAGAGAGAGATCTGAAGATGCGTGCTGACCAGAGCGGTACAGACATAAGCCAAGGAATGCCAACAGCCACCAAAAGTTAGAAGAGGCAAAGAATAGATTCTTCTCGACCCTCCAGCCCTACCAACAGCTTGATTTGGGCCCAGTGATACTGACTTTGGATTTCGGCTTCCAGAATTGTTTTATGCCTCCAAGTTTGTGGTAATTTGTTTCAAGAGCTACAGGAAACTAATATACATACCATCCAACTCACCCACTTAAAGTGTACGAATTAATAGTTTTCAGTTTATTCAGAGTGTGCACCCATCATCACAATCAATTCTAGGATATGTCATCACCTCACAAAGCAACCTGGGACCCGTTTGTTGTCACTGCCATTCCCTCTGCAGTGGGGAAGGCTCCTTGTTACTCATTGATTAATTAATTGCATCAAAAGAATCTATTGAGTAGAATTTTATCTGAGAAACACCTTTTTCAGCCCTCATAGCCACCCTCCCCCAGAAACCAGAAATCTTCCCTTTTGTTTAATCTCCATCACTAGTCCCTTCCCTAAGCACTTTCTGGTCAAAGCTAGTTCACACATTTCCTTCTCTGGAGACCTTTGGGACATATATAGACACTAGCTAGCTTCGGCGGCATTGTGACCAACCCTTTCGGGAAGTAAGCAAACAGCTGGTATCTAAATCCATTCGGGAAGAGTAAGAGGAAGCAGAGTGAAATTTCAACAGGGACAACAAAGGCTTGACATAAATGACAACTGTCTAATTCTAGAAGATTTCCTTAATTGGGTGTAAAAAGAGCAGTAGATTAGGCGGCTACGTGTGGAATGATTTGGGTATATTTCCGTTTAGAAGCAGAGAAGAGATTTATGACTTCTTTATTTCTTAAACTTTATTTTTGGATTATGAAAGTAATACTTGTTCATTGTTTCAAATTCAGAAAATATATAACAACACATAGAAGATAAATATTTCTCATAATTCTGCCACCTAGTCATAGCCACTCTTAATAGTTTGATGTATTTCCTTACAGTTATTTTCATATATATGTATGTATACATATCTCACAATTTTGTATCTTGATTTCTCTCATTTAGCATCTTCCCACATTATTAAATATTCGCCCAAAGCCCATTTTTAATGGCTGCACAATAATATCTTGTAAGAATATATCATGATTACTGTTATCATTTCCTTATTTATGTCAATTTAGGTGTTTTACAATTTCTCAACATTATAAATAAGAACTGCGATCAAGAGCTTTACATATAAATCTTTCTCTACATTTCTGATTGCTTCCTTGGAATTGATCCTTCTAGACAACTCTTCTTCTGTTGCGACTTCCTAAGCACCTCCATCAGAATCAGATATAGATGCAGATCAGGGGTCCACCTGAATCTTTGAGATCAGGGCTCAGGAATCTGCCTTTTAAAGAAAAGTTCCTGGGATTTTTAGGCACACTGAAGGTTGAAATCCATAGCTCTATGAGGATGAAGGCTGGGTAGAAGGCTATGCATACTGAAATTTCAGGTTGACATGGTGTCAAATTGCTTTCCTATAGCCTTATACACTCCACACTCCCACCAGCAGCATGAGGGTGCTCCACTCACCAAACTCTTGAAAAACAGCTTTGATAATTTGATGGCTGAAAAATGGTGGCTTCATGAAATTTTTTATGGATGCAATATTTGTTTATTTTTGTTCCATTAAGTTTAGATTTTTCTATAGTTGTGTACAGTATTCTTATAATTTTACAACTAGTTCTATGAAAATACTTGATGATGTTTTATCCTTTTAATTCATTGATATATTTGTATTCCTCATATTTTACTTGCATTTCACACATTTTCATACAAATGTAAGCTCCATGAGTACAAGGATTTTGGGATGGGGGAGGGGGGGTCTGATTTGTTCATGGCTGTATCCCAGCACCCATAATAGTGCCAAAGACACAGTAGGTTCTCAATAAATATTTTTCAAATGAATAAATAGGTGAAAGCTATATATGGGTTCCTTTTACCATGAACACACACACACACACACACACACACACACACACACACTCACACACTCACACACACACACGCACATGGCAGCAGCAAGGCCAGGTCTACTCAGTAATCTTGCTTCATGATTTCTTAAGGCCCTTTCTGACCTGAGATTCCATGACTTGCTTCTTTCTTACTGGTGACCCTATCCCAGGAGATACCAGCATCAGTGAAATAGAAGGCAGCAGGTCTGTGGTCAGTGGATAAAAACCAGATGTGAGTAAAGTAAGCCTGCTGAGTAGCATTGCCTTCTCTTTTCTCTTCTGCTAAAGAAGGCCCCTTTCCTAAGGGGCCGGGACTGAGTCACCCTGAGAATAAAGAAGTGTGAGATTTAATTCTCACTGCTTTGATTTTGGGCAATCTGATTTCAGTGTCTTTTTTTGGCCAAGCATTTCTGTGAGAACTGTGATAGGACTGCAAGCCAAAAACCAAAACAAAACCTATCTCTGTGATTTTAACAAAGTGGTCATTCTATACAAGTATATTTGGAAGTGGCATATTACCATTTGACTGAGCAAAATGTAGCCATTTTACCTCAGGAAGGTTACATTCTTCCTGACTCATATTTTCATGCTTCTCACTGGTCCCTTTCTGATGGTGGGACAAAAGAAGTTTTGAGAAAGGCTTGGTTTCCTGATGTCAGCATGATTTGGCCTTTGGAGGTACACCTGGTATATTGTCATTTTGTGTTTTTCTTCTAGGACTTTTGAAAAATAATAGGATCACAATTTTTTTTTTGATCCTCACTTGAGGGTATTTTTTCCCAATGATTTTTAGAGAGAGTGGAAGGGAGGGAGGGGGAGAGAGAGAGAGAGAGAGAAAGAGAAACACCAATGTGAGAGAGAAAGAGAAACACCAATGTGAAAGAGAAACATTGATTGGTTGCCTCTCACATGCAACCTGACTGGGGACAGGGATGGAACCTGCAACTAGATACATGCCCTTGAACGGGAATCAAACCTGTGACCATTTGGTTCTTGGACTAATGCTCTAACCTCTGAGAAAACTGGCCAGGGCAGGATCACAATTTAAGGTGTGGAATCTACAGTTTTTGACCATGTTTAAGTTACTCACATTTGTATAAACTTGAGGAGATCTCCAGGTATCACCTTGAACTTTGGTGAAAATTTGTCTTTTTTTATTGTAAAATGGAAGGACCTTGACCACTTCTTGGAAAAGTATCTGTTTTTGTTGTTTGGTGCTGGAAAGAGACGTAGAGAAAAATGGGAGCCAGGTGTGAGTGATTGTGGGGAGGGAGTCTATATGGTCGTGCTGCCACTTTCACACCAGCCCCTGGGCCAAGGGCAGGTCACTCTCACCTTGAAGCCTAAAGCTGTATTTCTAGGTGAGAACCTCTGAACTCAATATATCATCTTCAGATGTTAATCTAAGTTGCTGTTCTAATTCCAGTTTGTTCTTTGGTGAGTTGTGGTGGCAGAAGCCAGTTTATCTGGAGACTGCGGAGAACTTAAGTCTAAGGTGGTTTTAGAGGCTTCAAATGGGCAAAACTGCATTAAAGCTTAGGCCGCACACCCACTACCCTGTGATCCCCTCTCATTCCCTCACTTCCCCCTCAACCTCTGAAGTTGTTAAGATACAGAAAATGTACCAAGTGCTGTCCAGGAGATAGAGGTTCTCGGTCTTGTGGACTCAAAACTTGCCTAATAACTTTTGCTGGAAAGCGATCTTTACTGGAATGATTTTACACAATAGAATGATCATAAATTAACTCTGGCCCTAGTCGGTTTAGCTCAGTGGATAGAGTGATGGACTGTGGACTGAAGGGTCCCAGGTTCAATTCCGGTCAAGGGCACATGCCCGGGTTGTGGGCTTGATTCCCAGTGGGGGCGTGCAGGAGGCAGCCAATCAATGATTCTTTCTCTCCCTTTCTCTCTGAAATAAATAAAAAAATATATTTTTTAAAAAATAAATGAACTCTGATCATGCAAAGATTAAAGAAACTTGAAATACATTTGACACCAAAGACAGGTAGCCCCCTTCCTTAAGGTGAGTCGAATGCTAGTGATAAAGATTTGTAAAGTCAGAAGAGAACTAGATTAATTCAAAGTCTCTAAGCAGCCAGGACTAAGCAAAATGCAATGATTTCCCTTTTCCATGGGTTCAAAGATGGTAATGATGCATGTCTTTGTTCTTTGAAGTCTTGTTAATCTGGAAGCCTACTAGGCTTCAGGAGCTAGTGGGGAGCTCCTTGGTCTGTGAGTCCTTCTTACATAAAAGGGCAATATTTAAAAGACCACCTCTCTGAAAGCCATCTCTGACATTTGCAGGATTGCTGCCAATATCTGTTCCTTGCAAAGAGCAAGGAGACTCAAAAACAGCAACAGCACCTCTCTAAGGGCCCCCCAGCCTTTTCTTTATAACTCCTTCCCTTTAATAAAGGGAAATTGGCATGCTACATTGTGTCAGAGTTTGGGGCCCACATAGATATGAAAGGGAATTAAAGAGTGACTGGTTGCCACTGTGCCAGGTGTTGGCTGATTGAAAAACGGAATAATGGATAATAACCATCTTAGTGTGTTTATCAATGCAGTTCACTCTCTGTGATGCAGAAGAGGTCACTGGAGACAATGCGCGGGCCTCTCATCGCTGCTGTTCATTAACAAGGCTCTGCTGCTGAAATTCAGGCTCCATTACCTAGACACAACAATGGGGGAGCCTGCATCAAGTTGTAATTAGGCTTGATCAGGGCTAGGGTACAGTAGCTATAATCAGAGTCACTCAGAATTAATGTTATACTTGTGAAAGGATGTGAGGTGAGATTGATTCAATGGTAACCAAAGCAACCCTGTTTTCTATAACTCTCTAAGCTTGAGAGAGTAATGACAGAGAGAGAGAGAGAGAGAGAGAGAGAGAGAGAGAGAGAGAGAGAGAAATGAGAGAGGGGGTGGAGGAGAAAGGGAAATAAGGAGGGCAAAGGAAAACCGAAAGATGACCATTTAAGTTGTATTCATTTTATCACAATTAGGAGAAAATGTGTTTTAGTAAGAGCAAGTATAGTGTAGCAAGGTGGTCACTGTCTGGGTCCAAGAAACCTTTGTAGGTGTCATTATGTGCCCAAAGCAGGCTCTGTAATGCTTCAATTCCTCCTCCTTTTTGTCACTTCATATGTATTTGGGAACAGCCTGATTAAGGCAAGAATTTCCATTTGCAGAAAAAGGAGGCGGAAATTCAAGCTGGACAATATTATTTCTTTTTTCTGGTAAGAATCAGTTCTTCAGCCTTTTACCTTTTGAGCTATACGGGTGGAGCAAAAGTAGGTTTACAGTTGTTCGTATGAAAACAAATATAATAATAAACAGTAAAACAAAATTAAACTGTTCTGTGTACCCTAAACTATAAGCCTATTTCCCCCCCACCCTGTATATGTCTAGACCCAATGACCAATGGCTTACGTGAGAGCACATAGAAGATTTTGGAGACTTGCTCATTTAAGAAGTTAGAGAATTTAAGAAGTTACAGAGATGTGGGTGATATAAGAGGATCCCATCTGATTCCTCGCTATTGAATGTCCATTCCATTTTTTTTCAGGTTAGCAAGATGCCACTCTGGAAATATAATCTCACCTTTAAGGTTTGAAATAATTGGTGAAATATCTGTGCATAGGCATACATTTTCATTTCTGCACACACATGCAAATGTTGGCACACATGATTTGCTCCATTCATACGTGTTTGATCTCTAATGCTTAGATGTTGTAAATGCTGTTTCTCTTTTATCACCCCTTGGCGGGTTTGTGAATCTCTTCTCATATTACAACACCTTCAAGAGTAGAAATATCACAGACATGTTGAGGCTAGGATACTGTTAAATATGTAGAGAATGGTTCAAAGGGGGAAGCTTTGTTTCTTTTTCTTTTAATTTAATTTTATTGATTTGAGAGAGAGAGAGAGAGAGAGAGAGAGAGAGAGAGTGAGAGAGGAGTGAAAGAGACACATTGATCAGTTACCTTCACATGTGCCCCATTGAGGGCTGGGGATTGAACCTACAAACCAGGTACACACTCTTGACTGAGAATAGAACCCACAACCCTTTGGTGCATGGGGAACACTCTAACCCAGGGGTGGGCAAACTTTTTGACTCGAGGGCCACAATGGGTTCTTAAACTGGACCGGAGGGCCGGAACAAAAGCATGGATGGAGTGTTTGTGTGAACTAATATAAATTCAAAGTAAACATCATTACATAAAAGGGTACGGTCTTTTTTTTTTTTTTAGCAGGTACACACTCTTGACTGAGAATAGAACCCGCAACCCTTTGGTGCATGGGGAACACTCTAACCACTGAGTTACACTGGTTAGGGCTGTTTCTTAAATATACCTCAGATTATTACGTGGATGAAAAAAAATGGCATGTAAATATTTTGAATCATTTAAGTGAGCAGGAAGTGTTGAAGCAAAGTATATATCTTCCAGATTTAAAAAAGAACTCTCTAGCTTTTTTTTTTCTCTTTCTCGTATAAAATGTTAGCTATTCAAATAATACAACTATAATAAACTTATTAAGAAATCATTGAGGAGCTACTGATGCATATTATTGCATATCTGACTATGTAAACATTTCATGTATGGATTTAGTTTTTATGTTACATGTTCATTAGGATTTTTTGCAATTTGAGTAGAGCAGCAAATTCAGCTCCTTTGGAGCTGGAGATTTTATAAAACCTTAAAAATAGACGTCATATATATATTGCATTTATTATTTCTCTTATGGTTTTGGTAGTGTACCCACTACACAATGCAAGGAGGACAAAATATGCATGACAAAAAAACCTTGGAGCTTACCGTTTTAGTGTGTGTGTATGTTATTCTTTTTGTAATGGAGCAATTTTTCTTCTGAAATAAGTTTCTTCCCTACTTCCTCCCTTTTACAAAGGGACTTAGAGTAAGATCACAGAAAAAGAAATGAGAAATCTTTATTCTCTGCTAGTGGGAGGGTTAGTCTAAATAAGAGAGAACCCCTGGACTCTAACAGCACAGAGGAACACCTTTTGGAATGGGTTCTTTTCTCTGACCTGAGTCCAGATGCTTTCCTCACTAATTATAAATGCTCAGGGGTAGAGCTTATGGCCGAGTGAAAAAAACAGGACTTGGTCAGAAGCACTGTCTTCATGGCCAACATGGTATTTAATGTTGGATCCGCTGAGCCTTCCCGAGTGAAAGATTCAATTAGATTCTGCTTGCTTGTTTTCCTGGCCCTCTTCCTCACGTCAGCAGGGAGGTCTATAGGACAAGGTGGAGAGACGTCTGTCATTCTCTGGCATTTACTGCAAAGGTGGCTGTCCTAGGCTTCAGGCTTCCTTCTGTGCTCTGGGTCTCAGACACAGTTCCTGGTCTGGACTTAGAATTTGTTTGGTGCTGAGCTTTGGGTCACCTGTTCAAGTGGCCCGTTTATTTGTTTTGGTGGGAACTCTCTGTGTAAGGAACCTCATCACCATTTTTTTTTGAGTAAATTGAGAGATGTGGTTTCAATTCAATGTGCAAATATAGCTCCCCTCTAATAGACTCACCCTGATCATCTGTCCTTTCATTCATTCAATACATATTTACAATCCAGAATGAAAAGTGAACCGGAAAGAGTATTTCTCCATTAATCAAGATGTGAGAATTGGAATTACATTTTATAACATTCCCACCCACCAAAAATACTGGACTTGTTAGTACATCTCCCCCCCCCCCCCCCGCCACGTTGTATGTATCCTTTTCTGGGTCTTTTAAAAAAATTAAATTATTATTATTATTATTTTTATTATTAATATTATTTTATATATACACTAGAGGCCTGGGGGCCAAAATTCATGCACTTGGGGGGGGGGGGTTGTCCCTCAGTCCGGCCTGCGCCCTCTCGCAGTTTGGGAGCCCTTGGGGGATGTCCAACTGACGGCGAGTGGGCCTAAGCCAGCAGTCGGACATCCTTAGCGCTGCCGCGGAGGCAGGAGAGGCTCCCACCACCGCCACTGCACTTGCCAGCCTTGAGCCTGGCTTCTGGCTGAGTGGCACTCCCCCTGTGGGAGCTCACTGACCACCAGGGGGCAGCTCCTGCATTGAGCGTCTGCCCCCTGGTGGTCAGTGCACGTAATAGCGACTGGTCGTTCCGCTGTTCAGTCGATTTGCATATTAGCCTTTTATTATATAGGATCATTTAAAAAATTCATCCAGCATTTTATCAGTTCTCATGTATATCCTGGAGTTGAGCTGCCCTACTGGTTGCTATGTCTGTATTCAACCACAAGTAGAACCGTTGTGTCTGGGCAGTTTTCTTGTAAGACCTTAGATTATGGCTGTACCCTTGCCTGGTGCCAGTGACAACCCAAGGGCAGAACCCTGGGAGCACTCTGCCTCGATAGTAGACAATAAGGGGCATGTGGTTTGTAGAGAATTTAGAAGCAATAAAAATATTTGACTGGAATTTGGTCTGCTTTTTATTATTACCATGTGCTGACAATTCTAAACAATGTCAAAGATAAAATACTCCCCAGCCCCACCCAAATTTGTTGTACTGAGTTCTTTTTTTGTTGTTGTTGTTGTTGTACTGAGTTCTAAACAAATGTTGTAGTTAATGTAAAGTGAGGTCGCCATTTGCTTATATGTCCTAGAGCAGACATATTTACAATTTTAACTACTTTTTTCTTTTTTTTCTTCTCATTTTTAATTTTCATTTTTTTACAATTTTAACTACTTTTGAGAAAAAAAACATTTGTATAGGAAAAATCCCATTTTTTGGTGGGAAAGCTTGCACAAAAACTGATTTATATTCAATCCTATTAAAATGTAGTCTGAGGCATTCTTTACAGAAATTCATTTCACACATCACAGAGTTTTTGTATTTACAATTTAAACAGTGAAACAGTGGCAAACTATGAGGTATAATGTTTTTGTTTGGCAAATGCAAATTTTATTTCTTACATAAAGTATTGAATGGAATTTGAATAATAGCTTCAAAATTAGAATGCATTTTTAAAATTAAACATCCAGATCAAGAAAATAATGATTATTGCAGAAAATAATTTTATATAAAGGAAGGGGATGTTAAAAAGGATCCAGTTGAGTGTCAAGTTCACAAGATATGACTCTGTAGTTTTTTCAATATTTTGGTGGTCAGCCTTCTAATTAATGGAGACCAAGGTTCTTACACAATTGGCTACAGGATTCTCTCTATTTTCTGCTCTTCCTGTCAGATAAGCAGAAATGAATTCTAGTTTGGAGGCCTTTTATTCAATCCTCCTGAGTGATTGAAAATTACTGCAGAACACCCACCATGGCAATGAGTTCTTTTTCTCATTTTTAAAATTCAACTTGCTTTCCTAAGTTTATTATTTACTCATTTATGGGCCAGGGTAAAAAGAATATCATGGCAGGAAAAGAACCATTTCAAATCTTTTCAGACTTCGAAGTAAAACCAGAACTGAGCTTGGAATGTTTGCACTAAATGTTAAAATCAGTTTAGAAACCAAACCATACAAAGGATGTGCTTCCCAAATGCAAAGCGATGGTGAAACTCTGCTGGGAGAGAGATTGGTCTGGGAATATGATTGCAGTGAGATGCCCCTCTTCCTCTAGCTCACACGGCTCAGGAGAAAGTCCAACAGCTGAAAGAAAACCACCATGTCCACCCTGAGACAGCCTCAAGACAAGCAGGCCCCAGTGACAGAAAGATGCAAAACTAAAGCAAGCCCTCTCCTGTGCAAAACACAGAACCCGAAAGATCCCTCAGTTGGTGGCCAGATGAGTTAAAACTCTATTCTGCACATCAAAAATGCAGACATTTATCAGCATTGTTGTGTACTTTGAAGATTAAAAATTGGAGTGTGTGTGTGTGTGTGTGTGTGTGTGTGTGTGTGTGTGTGTGTGGAGGGGGGATGTTCCAGAGTTTTTAAAATAAATGTAGTAGAAACTGTCTTCTCTGAGTCATTGGAACCAATAGCTGGTAGGATAATTTAAAAAATCTGGTGCAAGCACTCAGTCATAAATGGTAATGCCTTAAACACTTTAACTTAAAACACATACACGTACAGTGATTTCCCAGACTTTTGATGTAAGACCAGTCTTTCCTTTGACTTTAGATCTCTGAATTGGCATTTCCCCTGCATTCTCCATAATTTCCTGTCTTTGTTTAAGTCTTTGAGTTTAAAGACATTTAGAAATCAGAATGCTTATGAGTTCTTTTTCTCATTTTTAAAATTCAGCCACTTTAAAAAGACCATTTGCCTAATTTTTTCAAAGCATTCCATTTACATGAGAACTCTTTCTTTTGCACTCATTTTTCATCAGTTTATATATTTTAAAAATTTAATTCCATCATTACAATAGTACTGGCATAAATAGGTTCAAACAACCGATCCTTAACATAAAATTCCACTGCTTGGCGGCATCAGGGTTCAGTGTGCTGTGGGTACCAGTTGGAGGGCTTTACTAGGAGAGTAGAGCCTCCTTTTCTCAAGACTTGGAGCTACAATTAAGAAATCTTCTCCTGTACAAGGTGAATGTCGTTGTCTGTTCCTACTGCCATAGCAAAACTCCAAAGATTGGGTGGTTTATGAACAACAGAAATTTATTTCTCACAGTTCTGGAGCCTGGGGAGTCCAAGATCAAGGTGCTGTCAGTGTCTTGTGAGAGCTTCCTGGTTTATGCCCAGCCATCTTCTTGCTGGGTCCTCATGGGGTGCAAGAGGCAAGAGAGCGCTCTGGGGTCTCTTTCTAAGGGCACTAGCCTGATTCAGGAGGGCTCTACCTTCATGACCTAATCACCTTCCACCTCCAAATACCAACATTAGGGATGAGGTTTAAACATCTGAATTTTGGGGGGACACAAGCAGTCAGCCTAGAGCAGTGAAATGATAAATCTACTTTCGTTATCAAGATGGATTGGAGAATAATGGGTTTGGAAAAGTGAATTTTCTAGATATCTGGATACTTAAAATTATTCCAAATGAACTGCTGAAGGAAAGCTTTCTACAGTGTATTACATTTTAGAAAAAAAAGAAAACAAACAAAGCCCCCAATAAGCTAAAGAGCTGACACCAAGGTAAGCAATAATGTGGCACAATGATAATGATTGAGGGCCTCTGGGGTGCTGGGTGGGCACACGCCCTTTCAGTGGATGTCCCCCCACTGCCTTGCTGGTCTAGTTTGTGCTTCCCCTCCTTTCTGTACACGCTAGCACTTCTCTGGGAGCCTTCTCTGACCGCCATTCTCTTTGGTTCAAGTTGCTATTCCTGCGCCCTGATTTCTTCATGTGCCTGATTTTTATTGTTTCTTCTCTCCAGTACATGGCTTTCATTTTTCCTGCCACTTGGAGTTTTCAGTGTTGGGGCCAACAGGGTTTAGCTTTGTTCTTCTACCAGGTTAGCCAAGTTGGATGATGACATCGCCTCATCTTGGATTCTCCTCATCTCTTTCCATGCTGCCCGCTTGGGGCCCGGAGGCTGAGGCTGGCTGGAGGGCTGGTTACCACCGAATATGTGAGGATATTGGAGGGAGTGGGACCCAGAGCCCTCTAGGCACAAACAAAGGAGGGAGACGTCCCAGAGGGTTATGCCCTTTATTCTCTCAGCCTTTTAATGCACATGTTTATTTCTGTAAAGTGCTTTTCCCATTTGGATGAATGATGAACTGTAATGCCCAGAGTAAAAGGCTACCAGAAATGAGTTCTGTTCAGAATCACAGAAGGTTACAGTGGAGTCTCACTGTGTTTGCTTTAAAGTTCTCAGGACAACGCCGACGTATCTTTAAAAGGGATAACAGAAGAGCATGCAGTGTAGCTGTTGCTGTTTTGATGCAGAAATTGGTTTAGATATAACAAAACCGCCCTTCTTAAGATTAAAAAAAAAAAAGCAACACAGCAACAACCCACTCACATATCTCAAATCCCCGTTGAGCTAACGCTACAAATCACACGCATTTGTAGGATATGGCTGAGAGATGACTCTCGATAATGAAGGCTCCTAAGCCTGGGCTGTAGTTAGCATAACATGTAAACAGGGCCTCCCAGTTTTCACTCTGTTGGACGCTCTAATTCATTTCTAATTGCTATTTCCTGGAAAAACACTGTGTTGTCTGTCATTGCCTTTTAAATTTCTTCCTTCTTTAGAGAAAACACATATTTTAGACCATTAAGAAAATCCTTGTCTTGATTTGGATGATGTTTTTGTTTAACAAAGCAGAATTATTATTTTCTTCAAGACTCAATTTGTGTGGTAGGAAGAAGTGGCTGCATACATTTTAATTTGGCAATGAATTAACAATAATCAAGATAATGTGGCCTATCCACTGTTACACAATTCATATCTACCTGTTTACTTAAGCCAGAGAAAAAGAGCCTTTGCTATTTGATTTTTAAAAAAATATATTTTTATTGATTTCAGAGAGGAAAGGGGGGATGAGAAAGAGAGCGAGAGAGAGAGAGACATCAATGATAAGAAAGAATCATTGATTGGCTGCCTCCTGCACACCCCACACTGGGAATTGAGCTAGATACCCAAGCATGTGCTCTGACCGGGAATCGAACTGTGACTTCTTGGTTCACAGGTCGACGCTCAACCACTCAGGCACACTGGCCAGGCTGCTAATTTGGATAGTTAAAGTGAATTAGTCAGGAAGGAAACATATTGGCATGTGAAATATTAAAACCTTATCTTAATTTTTAACTCAACATTGCATTTTGCAATTTAAAAAAATCCGTGACAAAAAATACAAAGAAGGCTTTAAAATTAGCAGGTGTAGTAAAGAAAAACCAATATGTTTTTGATAGACAAGGAAGTAGAATGTGCCAAAACCCAGCTTTAGTTGTTTTTCCTGTTATGACATATTACCCAAGTACATATGGAAATTTAAGTGGACAAAACTGATTTTCTCACTCATTAGCTGAAGTTACCTTGGTTATTTTTTCAGTGACTTCGTCCATTTTTATAAGAAATTTGGGAAATGTATGAATTGGTGGGATAAAGTTTTCTTTGAGATTGTGAATGAAAATGAGGTCAATGGAGGATTGTCCACCAAGTCCAGCTCCAGGAGAAGGTTCGGGAGAAAGGGCTGAAGGTAACTGGACAGGGGAGAGGGGAGAGAAAGCTCTTCTAGGCCCAGGTTTTACCTTTCCTAAAAACTTTCACTTCTTTTCTATTCTTCTGGGGAATATAAGGAAGCTGAAAAATCAAATGCCCAATCAGTCATCTAGTTTAGAGGTTCTCAAAGTGTGGTTCTGGGACCAGTATTATTAGAGTCACTTGGGAACTTGAAAGAATGCAAAGCCTCCGGCCCCACCCCAGACCAGCATTGCTGGGAAGTAATCAACTGCAAAGGCCACACCATGGACCAGAGAGGGGACCCAGAACTCAAAACTTGCCGTTTTACTCCTCGATTTACCACTGGGCTCCAATCTTGAGCTGTAATGTGGAGAGTTGGGCATAAGTAGGTAGGTAGGTCTTAAATCTTGTTGAAAAATAGATTAGTTCTGAAATGTTTTAGCATGTAGAGTCGTAAGAACACATTTTGATTATTCTTTAGGTCATTATTAACAGGCCTGGCAAAACCTTTTACTTATTTGATCTTTACCAGCTGCATTTTTGTATTACAAAAGTCAACCATATTTGTTGTAACAAGAAGAGACCGGAAATGCCGATAAGCCACAAGAAAAATAAATTATTCGAAATTCTGTCTCTTGGAGATAACTACTGTTGACATTTTTGTATATATTCTTTTAGCCGGCAAATGAAAAAACAAACGCAATTCCTAAGAGGGTGTCTTTGAAAGCGTTCTCACATGAAATATAACCAAATGAAAGTGTTATGAAATTCATAGCAGCCTGGGCTCTGATGTAAACCTGCAGTTCGTAAACTATTCTGTCAACAGTGCAAAAAACAAACAAACAAAAAAAACAACAAAAAACCCCCACAAAAAAACCCCACAAGCTCTGCTAGGCCTAGGTTTTATCTTTCCTGAAAATGTCCACTTCTTTTCTATTCTTCTGGGGAACATAAGGAAGCTGAAAAATCAAATGCCCAATCAGTCATCGAGTTTAGAGGTTCTCAAAGTGTGGTTCTGCGACCAGTATTATTAGAGTCACCTGGGAACTTGTAAGAATGCAAATCCTCCGGCCCCACCTCAGACCTCTTGAATTGCAAGCCTGTGTTCCAGCAAGCTGTGTGTTTACGGTCTTCGAGGTGATTCTGAGACGCACGAACACCACTGCCCCTCGAGACATTCTCCAGTGGGGTCTGGAAATGGTCACTGGCAGGTTGTTCAGAGGTCTGGCAGCCTGGGGCTTGGCTCAGATGCACAAGGGGACTGCTCTGTTGGTGTCTGGGTGTAGTTTCCAAGAAGAGTCCAAAGAAAGAAGAGGCAGCTGTTTTCTCTGGAGGTCAAGTGGCTGATAGAATTAGGAACATGTAATTTAAGACCGGGAAGAGATGTTTGTGTGGAGATATGCTCTAAAGACCAAATTAAGACTAATGAATATATTGAGGAAGAATAATTAAATATTCATAATTATTGGAACACTGCTACCTCTCCTGCCATTTGCTTGAACAAACTTCTTCTGCCTTTATTAGAACAATTAATGCCCGCTAGCGAATCATATTGTATTTGTATTTCCTTAAGTATGTCATCATCTTACAGCAGGGAGCAAAGCAGAGCAAATGTTTATTTTTAAAATGTGAAAACATTTCATGCCTCAAAACATGACTTAAGATAGCATTTAGCCTTTAGAATTAAAATAAAGAGAATTTATGCTTTGTGGATTGTTTCTGTCTGTGTGTATAAAAATATTTTCTATTTCCAAACAGTGTGATTCTAATAGCTGAGTGACCATGAGAAAGAACGGAAAGCGTGCCGAGCCTTAATTTTTTCACCTGCAAAATGGGCTAATAATGCTGTACTCATGTCAAATAAGATAATGTTATATTAAACTGCTTTCCAAGCTGCACAGTATTATCATGACCATTACTATATTATACTGTTATTACATAATGTTTTTTAACATAAATATTGATTAGTTATTTGTATTTACATTAGTATATTTAATTGTTACTTATAGTAGAGAACAAATACCACGGACCTTTATTTTTTAAATAGAGAAACTATTTTGGTCCAGATATAAAACATGATATGAGTTAGCATTTATTTTTATAATATATTTTTTATTGATTTCAGAGAGGAAGGGAAAGGGAAAGAGAAACATCAATGATGAGAGAGAATCATTGATGGGCTGCCTCCTGCATGCCCCACACTGGTGATTGAGCCCGCAACCCACGTATGTGCCCTGACCAGAAATCTAACTGTGACCTCCTGGTTCATAGGTTGATGCTCAACCACTGAGCCATGCTGGCCGGGCGAGCTAGCATTGAGACTTTGGAACTGCAAATAAATAAAGAACACTTATTGGCAAAGTCACCAGCTAGATGCCTATTTACTGTACTATTATGCCTATTTACTGTACTATATACTAGTTATAAACATTCATAAATAAGATCCTGGGCACTGCTGGCTGCCACTGAGCGACAACATAGAGGCCTAGTCCCTGCTAGGAAATGCAATGTGTGTCTTGGGCAATTTGCTCTCTGTCCTGTAATATCTTAGACCTAGGAAAATGCCAGCTGCAAAACATTGAAAAACAAAAACATGTTTTTCTCCTGCATAAACTTAGATGCAGAAATCCTTAACAAAATATTTGCAAAACTAATCTAGCAATATATAAAAAGGATAATGCCTCATGATTAAGTGGCTTATCCTAGGAATACCAGGTTGGTTTAACTTTTGTAAACCAACCAATGTTATTCACCATACTAATAGACTATAAAATAAAAATCACATATCACAATTGATGCAGGAAAAGAATCTGACAAAATTCAATACCCATTTGTGAAAAAAAACTTCAAGAAATTAGGAGTACAAAAGAATTTCTTCAATCTGATAAGGTGCATATACAAAAGTCTACAGCTAACATCATACTTAATAGTGAAAGACAGGGAACAGGGCAAGCATGTCAGCTCTGACCATTTCTATTCAACATGGCACTGGAGGTTCTAGCCAGTCCAGCCAGCCAATAAAAAAATAAAATATAGGCAGGGTCCTAATATAAGGTGACAGGAGAAGATTTGACTTTGATGATGGGCACACGGTGCAATATACAGATCCTGTAACATAGAATCCCCCCTGAAACCTATATGTTCATGTTGACCAATGTCACCCCAATCAATTTAATAAATAAATATTAAAAATAAAGGGCAGATATATTGGAAGGGAAGAAGTAAAACTATCATTATTCTCCATGAAATAATGAAGAAAATCTTAAGTAATCTACAAAAAAGTGGCTAGATCTAATATGTGAGTTTATCGAGATTGCAGAATACAAGATCTACATATAAAAACAAATTTTATTTCTTTTCTAGCGGCGAACAATCAGAAATGAAATAAAATGACATTTACAATAGCATCAAAAATATGACATTCATATGGATGAATTTAATAATATATGTGTGAGATTTCTGCCCCCGGAGGGTCTTGTTGCCTACCGCCAAATTGTTTTTTTATTATGGTACATTCCCAAGAGCAGCATACCACAGACAAGTATTAGCTTACACTTGTAAGCTTTGGATGTTATCATTCCATTTTTATTAAAACTTTAAAATCTGGCTATATCAGGTCTGGCCTGTATCCAGATGGCCTGAACATCAGGTCTTTTCTTGCCAATTTTAAGTTTCACTTTTAAAACCTAAATTGCAAGTAGTCATAATGATAAGAATAGCGTCCACTTACTGTATGATTTTGTGTGCAAGGCACGTTAAGTGCTTAAGAGCATTAACTAATTTAATTCTCACAACGACTCTATGAGTTAGGTACTGTCAGATTTCCTATTTTACAAGTGAGAAACTGAGGCTTAACGAGGGTGAGTAATTTGCTCAAAGACTCACTGCTAGGAAGTGGGAGAGCTGGATCTCAAACCAGGGACAAGCTTTATAACCCTCACACTTGCTTCTCTGAGCATTGTGAGCTCCAGTGTGGGACTTCCATCAACGGTGCACTTGCATTTAGACTGGGTGTGCATGCTACTGAAATATAGCAGTCAATGGTTTTAGAAAGGCAGATCGTAGGCAGTTCCTTCAAAGGAGGAACATGAGGTGACACATAATTTACAGGTCTTGAATAGAAGAAGCATGGTCCTGGGCCCCACCTCCAGAGATTCTGCTTCAAG
The DNA here is from genome assembly GCF_000147115.1 of Myotis lucifugus. Classification (NCBI taxonomy): domain Eukaryota; kingdom Metazoa; phylum Chordata; class Mammalia; order Chiroptera; family Vespertilionidae; genus Myotis; species Myotis lucifugus. The sequence continues at coordinate 1,033,647 of NW_005871343.1, read as the reverse complement.
AGAGGTGGGGTGGGGTCCAGGAATGTGCGTGAGTAACAAGCACCTTGGCTCAGGTGATCTAAGGGCCCCACATGGAGACTGAGATACACCACACGTCAAAAGGAAAGAGGGAGCTTTCGCAGGCTGACCATCTTGACACCAATGAAGCATGGGTAAAAAGTGAAGGCTTCAAGGCACATGGCAAATATGAAGGTGTGATGGTCCATTGAATTAAAAGTACAAAGATTCATAAATATCTTTCCCAAGTACTAGAGAAAGGAATTTTCATATTAACCATGAGAAGGAAGGACTACAAAGTGACTTGTCAGTGGCAGGAAGTTGTTAGGAAGTGGATTGCATCACTTCCTTTGTGAACTCCTCCCTGTTTCTCCAATCACAGGTTGTGTTGGCAGCACCCGCCCTGTGCAGATGTGAGAGTAGCACCTCCAGAGCCATCACTATGCAGGGCCTTTTAGGAAGTAAGCAAGGCCTGGGCCACTTCTAATTTTGGGGCGACCTTCATATGTTAAAAATGGAGAAAGCCAACACAGGATTACCAACATACCTACCAGTATATAGAAAATGTTTTCATTTAACAAATTAATGCTTTTAACACACACAAAAATTGAGTTCATAGAATTTTGAATTCACCAGGAGAGTATAAGATTTCTTTACAATATTAATTCATGATAGGTGACGTAATCCAGAAATGGAGCACAGCTTTGAAAGTGTCTGATGAGACTATTTTCCCCATCCTGTCAGTGCATCTCTGTGAATATGTGTTAATGTCATTTGGAGATGATGTCACAGATCTAAATTTGAAGCCCTTCCTGAGAGAGAGGTCTGGGCCAAACAGCTCTCCAGCTCTTTATCCTGAAGTAAGCCTTGTTGTTGACTGTACTTTCTACTCTTTTAGTTCTTTAAACTGCAAAGAACTTTGCAGGTGATTTCATGTTAACTGTCCATGTATCTTAAACGTTCAAGATGTAAGGTAGTATATGATTCTATTTACATACATTTCAAAAACAGGCAAAACTAACAAATTGTGCTAGAAGACAGCGTAGTGCTTACTCTCGGTAGGAGGGAACTGGAAAGAAGCCTGAGAAGTTCTTCTGGGTGCTGGTAATGTTCTGTCTCTTGTTCTGGGGGCCAGTTACATGATTCGCTTATGCTTTGTGCACGTTTTTAAATGTTATGTTTCAATGCAAATTTTACTTTAAGAATTTTGAGGAACCTTTACTGTTCAAAGAAGTTCAGCCACCACAGCAGTAATCCCTTAACAGTGGTCGGCAAACTGCGGCTTGGCAAACCGCGGCTCATGAGCCACATGCGGCTCTTTGGCCCCTTGAGTGTGGCTCTTCCACAAAATACCAACTTCTGCGCATGGGCCATGAAGTTTCAATCGCACTGTACATGTGTGCCCACATGTGGTATTTTGTGGAAGAGCCACACTGAAGGGGCCAAAGAGCTGCATGTGGCTTGCGAGCCGCAGTTTGTCGACCACGGCCTTAGGGCATGAGAGGCATCACATCTGATGAGTGGCTCTTCCTTCTCCAGGAATAGCCCTCATTGGCAAGGACCCCTAGCTCAATGGTGGACCCCCCTGCTGGTGTATCCAGAGGGCCTGGCACCACCAACCAGGTGGCCCTTTAGGTTCTCCCTGGCGAGTGTGGACGAGCACAGCATGTGCAGTCTGTCATAGGCTAACTGTGCAAAGCCTGTGACAGAAATTCCCTGGATATGAGTCCAACCTGGTTAATGGTGGCTCTCAGTGTCTCTGAATTACTCATTCACTGTGTGTGTGTGTGTGTGTGTGTGTGTGTGTGTGTGTGTGTTCTTCTCACCTTCCTCAACTTTGTTGTCCATAGAGATTCTGAGTGACAGAGTGGAGTGAAACAGAGCCTGTTCATAGGAGAGGTTGGAAGCCTGCCAGCTGGCCCTGTGGTTTGTTTGGCCCCCGGGAGGCCGTGCCTGACACCTGGCCCCATATAGCAGTGCATTCTCAGCTGACATGAGCCAAGAAATCCCGAGGAGTAACAGAAACACATTCCTAACTCCCTGGCCAGACCAACAGGAGCCAGGGAGGTGGGATGAAGTGCCTGGGCTTGGGAGTTTAGAGACGTGCATTTTAGCACATGTCCTCATGGCAACTAGCTGTGTGACTGCACTGGTCCCTTTATCCCTCTGAGCCCTGGACTCCTTTTGAACGACAGATGAAGGGGACCAAAAAAGGTGTCTCTAAAGCCCCTTCCAGTTTCTATGATCTTATGATAATTAAAAGAAGTTTCTTGCTGGAGTTTAGACTTTTACCAGATTCCTTCCTCTACTCCTGGCCTCCCCATTACAACTCTGTATATCTGTCATGGTCTAGGTTAAATGCTATTTTCCATATGCATTCTTCGCAAGAGAACGTCAACAGTCTGTCATAATTGTCATCTAACTTCTATTCTGTTACTTATATCCATGTCTTATAGTAATTCCATTTGAGATTGCAGATTCCTGGATGAAAATGACAGCGCCATCTTTGTATCCTCAGTAGCAAAGATTCCCAAATGTTGGTTGACTGATCTATAGTGGAGTGCCTGCATTCAAGTCACACAGGAAACTTAACCATTCAGATTCCCATGTCTAACCCCAGGAGTTTCTGATGCAGAGATTGAGGGAGAGACCAGGGAATCTGTATTTTATTATTATTATATTTTAGTTTTCTAGCCTTTTATTTTAAAATTTATTTTGCAACTTCAGTTTACATTCAATGTTATTTTATATTAGTTTCATGTATACAGCATAGTGGTTAGATAATCATATATTTTACAAAGTGGTCCCCCTGATATTTCAAGTACCCACCTGGCACTGTACATAGTTATTGCAATATTATTGACTATATTTTCTATGCTGTACTTTACATGTTTGGGAATTACCAATTTGTAGTTCTTAATCTCTTCACCCTTTTCACCAAGTCCTCCAACTCCTCTCCCCTCTGACAACCATCAGTCTGATCTCTGTATCTATGAGTCTGTTTCTATTTTGTTTTTCATTTATTTTGCTCTTTAGAGTCCACATATAAGTGAAGTCATATGGTATTTTTCTTTCTCTGTCGACTTATTTGGGAATCTGTGTTTTAAATAGCACTTGAAGGGTGTCCAAGGCAGAGCCAGTTTGAGAACTCCTCCATACTGTGATTGGCATTAAGTACTCAATATGTATCAGTTGAATCAGTCGAGGAATATAGTTCATCACATCCTTTAGTCATCTAAACACTTTCCCGAGTTCACAAAGACATAGAACACGAATTAAGATTGTGATATCCAAGCCAGGATCGCATTGCCTTGCAAAAATGTCATTGAGTTGCTCCAACAGCACTTTTGGATATTTAGAAATGGTCTGTACCATGGAGATAGACAAAGTGAAGTAGGGACACTTTATTCCCCAAAGAATTTTTGACCTGAAATAGGCAAACTTCTTTTAGAGC